>NC_143143.1:41848362-42152844 GCF_059928025.1 Delphinapterus leucas | reverse complement strand
ATCCTGACTTCCTCTCGAGGGCGAGGAGCTGAGCAGAGGTCAAGTGACCTGCCCCAGACCCCACAGCAAGTCGGGGCGGCTCGGCGAGGCTCTGATCGCAGGGCTCTCACTCCCCCTTCGAGGCCGGGCCCCTCTCTGCGGCGTGTTGGCGCCTGGCCCAGGCCCGGCTGCCGCTCTGAGAGCCCCATTGTGGGCCTGAGTGGCTGCGTGCCATCCCCGCGATCCCACAGGTGACGGGTCTGTGCAGAGATGCTGAGGGGCTCCCAAGGGGACAGGAAAGGGGGCTCCTTCATTCTGTGTGGCTAAAGGGGGAAGGAGGGAGAGGGAAGCAAAGCCAAAGGGGAATAATGAAGCCCGAGAAGGACGCACAGGGAGAGCGGAGGGGGCCGGTGAGCAGAGGCGGAAACACACGCACACAGACAGCAGCAGGAAGCGGAGGGCTGGGGACAACGTTGGCTCAGGAGACTTTTTGTTTCTGGCTCTAATTGGTGACCCCACTCAGAGTGGCTGGAAACGGGCACAGATCAAGAGACTTGAGTGCCGGGTGGAAAGCAGGGCGGGCTGAGAGGTGGGAACCGCAGCCAAGAGCGGTTTCCAGTCCTGGCACCAGTGGCTCTGAGAGCTACTCCTCTGGCAGAGAGGGAGGGCTCGAAACCCTCCCAAACCGTGCTCCCAGCGGGGCTCCCCATGGAAAACCCACCTGCACAGAGGTGCCCCCGGGCTGAGACCCGTCACCCCAGTGTGCCCGCCGGATGCGCTACGTAAGGGCGCTGGAACAGCCCTGGAAATGGAGCCACGTGGAAACAACAGCATTCACCAGAGCTTTTCTCATAAAAACGACTAAAAGGAATGCTTCTTAATAAGCTAGTTGGGTGGGAAGTAAGACCTCCCAAGGATCGGGTTTAAGTAACAACAGGCACGCAGAGAACTTCCTTCCAGAGCGGAGGTTGCTGGTTAAGGGCAGGCTTTGGTCTTGTTTGTCAGGATGTGCTGGTTCGGGACCAGAGGACAATTACCTGGGACAACAGAAGGGCAAAGACGGCCACCAGTAGGCGTCCCTCACACCTTCCCCCACGCCTCTCCCCTGATCAACAAATATTTTAAGCACATCCGTCTAAAGAAGCACAAATTATTTTCCAGGAAAATTAACCCAAAGCACACATTTCAAAAATGAGCAAATTGTAGATAGGAATGGGGCATCAACATTTGTCTTCCTCCTCTCTTAAGACTCCTTTAAGGGAAAGAAAAAAGGGATGACAATCTCTTAAGACCAAAAGTTAATGCAAGGAAACCAACAATCAAAGGATGAAGATTTCCAAAAACAAATCTCCAGCACCGGGTGGGTGGAAGCGCATTGAAGAGTCAGCCTGTACAGGGAAACTGTGGCTCAAAATGCACCGGCTGGGACAGCAGTGAAAGGGGCCGAGCTGCTGGAAGACTCCAAAGGGCCATCAGGCTGAGTGTCTGCAGGCCCAGTGGTGGGCAAGAGAGAAAAGCGGGAGGAGTTCAAAGTCAATTCCCCTAACCATGGATCTGTTCACTCCCTGCAGCTCTGCCCCACTCTGAGCACAAAGCGGGTACGCAGCACGTACCTCTGGCTTCTGGGGAAGGGAAGGACAGCAGGACAAAGTATTTCTCTCTAAATTGAGCAAATTTTCCAGGTGTTAGGAGCCAGGACTCCTAGAGTGGGTACTGGCACCAGAACCAAGCTCTCTCTGTCCTGGCATCTGAGGGCATCCAGTCCAAAGGCTCCGTGCCTGCCTCTTCCCTCTAAAGTGAAGCCTCTGATATAATCAGCCCTGCTCCCCTCAAAGGCTCCCCATCCAACCTACACTATTTTTTTTTTTTTTGCTGTACTTGGGCCTCTCACCGCTGTGGCCCCTCCTGCTGTGGAGCACAGGCTCCGGTCACGCAGGCTCAGCGGCCATGGCTCATGGGCCTAGCCCCTCCGTGGCATGTGGGATCCTCCCGAACCAGGACACGAACCCACGTCCCCTGCATCGGCAGGCGGACTCTCAACCACTGCACCACCAGGGAAGCCCCAACCTACACTATTAACAGCTACAAAGTGCACACCAAATACCTAGAAAAATTAATGACTTTCCACCATCTTCAAAATTAACAATAACAAAGGATCACTAGGTATACAGAGAATACAAACTATTGGAGCAGAAAGACCAAAACAAATGGAAAGAGATGACCGCAGAGAAAATGGACATAATTCAGGAAACTAAAGTAGTCTTTAAAAAAATCCTCTCAAATTAGCAGCCTCAGAGGGATTTGAGATTATATCCCAGCCACAAACTAAGAATAGAATGCCTTAAAAATAGCACAAAGAGGGCTTCCCCGGTGGCGCAGTGGTTGAGAGTCCGCCTGCCGATGCAGGGGACACGGGTTTGTGCCCCGGTCCGGGAAGATCCCACATGCCGCAGAGCGGCTGGGCCCGTGAGCCATGGCTGCTGAGCCTGCACGTCTGGAGCCTGTGCTCCGCAACGGGAGAGGCCACAACAGTGAGAGTCCCGCTTACAGCAAAAAAAAAAAAAAAAAGAACAAAGAATAAGAAAGAGCTCTTGAAAGCTAAAAATGTGTTTTCTGATTTTAAAAGGTAAATGGAAGAATTGAGAGATAATGCCGAGGTAATTCCCAAGAGCACAGAGCAAATATAAAACAACCAAAAACGTGGTAGAGATGGCACCATGCATAGAGAATCAATCCAGGAAAATGATCTTAGAAACAGGAGTTTCAGAAAGAATTATCAAAGCCATGTAATAAGAGAAGAAAACTTACCAGAGGATTTAATCCAAGTCTTCACATTAAAATGGCTCACTAAGTACCAGAAAAATGAATGAAAAATGATTCAGAACTGTATAGATACTTCTGAAGTGTCAGAGCACTAAGGATACAAAATAAATACAAGATGCTTGCAGACAGAAAAAAAATAGATCAAATACAAAGGACTGAGACTCATACGAATATCAACTATACTGGGTATTATCAGACAATGCAGAAAGCTTTCAAGGTTACATTGGAAAATTAATTTATCCAATAAATTTATACCCAAGTTAATGTGTGCAATAATTTTACACTTAACCAAACTCTTAATAAATCTGCGCTAAAAAATACATTTTTGATCATGCAAGGACTCAGAAAATAAATCTCTCACACATCTTTTCTATGGAAATTACTTAACTCTGTGCCACAGCAAAAGAAGAATGACAACTAATAAAAATGAAAGAATAGTATAAAAGAAACAGTAGACTTAACCCTGACATGCAATGAAAAGAAATATAAGAATGAGAGTCACAGAGTCAGTCTCAAAAGCAATCGGTCTGAATCAGAACAGAAAGGAGGCAGCCTCCAAGAAGAAGATCTTTAGGAAAAACTCGTGTGGAGTCAACTGAGAGAATCAGCAAGTCAGAAAAGATTCGTGACTTGGTACCTGTCTCTAAAACAAAAAAGAAAAGCTGCGAGAAACTCCAGCATAAACAAAAACCATACAAGAGAATCAAAGTCCTGGTATAAAACAGACTAAAATGTGACACGTTTGTGAGAAAGTAATGGTGTGTAACAAGAGGGTAGCCATTTGTTCCTGGTGCCACAAAAATGCTCCTTTGAGCAGTGACCTAGGATTTATGGCATTGAACCCATGCAGAAGGCAGGCGACACAATTTGGCTGTAATTACAGATCATTATCAAGGGACAACGATGTGTACTTACGGGTTTTCAACTTTTAGAATCAACTTGTAGAAAAAAATCCAAGAGGATTTAAATATGGTTACAGAAAGTAAATGTTAGTAACCTAAACAGTGTAAAAGTAAAGATACAGCTGGAAAAAAACATATGGAAAAGAAGAGAAAAGGTGAAGGAGATGGGAGAGGAAACAATATCTCATCTTAGAAAACCATCTTAGACCATGAAGGATCACGATATAGTCTAGAGTTGATGGAACAAGAAATACAAATCCATGCATCTTGCTGAAAATCACCCATAGATCTAAAACGAAGACTTTGCTTGGGTTTCCCAGCCTCACACCCTAATTTAAGGATTCAGCCACCAGTCGTTCATTTGTGAGGGTGAAGAATACACTCAGAGGAGTAAGGAGGTGAGATAAGGAATGGAAAGCAGCCAAGAAGGGGCACATGTTCAAGTCTTCAATCTCTGTGGGTGATTGCGTGGGAAAGCGGGCTCCGATCAACGCACTCAGGTGTGGGCAGGTGAACTTTGGGCCGGTTGCGCCGTTGGCGGTAAGGCCAATAGTAAGAGCATCTGCTGTGTGTGCCTGTTAACAGAAATGAGGCATGCTTCATAGCAGCCATACATGCCACGACGTATTCTATCACATCTAAAGGTAGTGTCAGAGCCGAGGAAGATGGAACCAAATGCCGAGAGATACAGATACGAGCAGACAAGCATGTTCACCCCGAGGAACCCAGTAAAGCTAAGGAATTGGAGGGGTCCAGTGTTGGGGGGATGAAGTCTAAAGGTCTAATGAGGAAGGTTGAAGACAGGGGAGTTGACTGGCCATCTATTCAGGGGGATGGGGTCAGAGAGTGGAGTGGGGGAGGGTAAGGCCGCCTTCCCGTTTCCCCAGCGGTGACCGTGGAACCCTTGTAACCACTTCTGATGCTGAAGTCTCTGCCTCTGGCTCAGAGTCGGCCCTCGATAAACATTTGCTGAATTATTGAATGAATGAGTGAGTGAATGAATGAATGGGAATCCCATTAGAGTGGACATACAAGGTATTTCAACTGCAAAGTCCCCTCTATGAAATAAAACAAGCTGCGTCTTCTGAGATATCCCATTTTGCCATGGCCATTCCGCTCTTGGTAATAACCACAAATCCGTAATAAATGCCTATGTCATAGAAGGTTACCAAATACAGCTAAGAAAGTCCCTTTTAAGAAATAAAAGAGATAGAATTTAAATTTTAAAATATCTTTAAAATCAGAAGATCAGTCCAGGAGGCCCAATAATCAGAGTTCCAGAACAAAAAGACAGAAAGGAGAATATTATTTAAAAATAAATGACTGGGCTTCCCTGGTGGCGCAGTGGTTGAGAGTCTGCCTGCTGATGCAGGGGACACGGGTTCGTGCCCCGGTCCGGGAGGATCCCGCATACTGCGGAGCGGCTGGGCCCATGAACCATGGCTGCTGAGCCTGCGCGTCTGGAGTCTGTGCTCCACAGCGGGAGAGGCCACAGCAGTGAGAGGCCCGCATACTGCAAAAAAAATAAAATAAAATAAAATAAATGACTAAGTAACATTTATAAGAACTGAAAGCACCCATCAAATGCCTGTCAAAATAGGTGAGAACAGAGCCACACCAAAACCTATCATTTGGCAATTTCACAGTATTGGTGATAAAAAGAAGACCCTAATATTTCCATAGAGAAAATAAAATTTCGTATGCAAAGGATTAGGATTCAAAATGTCTTTGGACTTCTCAATAGCAACACCAAAGCTAGAAGAAAAACTGTTTTCAACATGGAATTCTATACTCAGCCAAACTATCAACAAGTGTAAAGGTAGAATAAAGCCATTTCGAACTTTCAAGCCTTCAAAACATTCATCTTGGGCTTCCCTGGTGGGGCAGTGGTTGACAGTCCGCCTGCCCATGCAGGGGACACAGGTTCGTGCCCTGATCCGGGAAGATCCCACATGCCGCGGAGCTGCTGGGCCCGTGAGCCATGGCCGCTGAGCCTGCGCGTCCGGAGCCTGTGCTCTGCAACGGGAGAGGCCACAGCAGTGAGAGGCCCACGTACTGCAAAAAAAAAAAAAAAAAAATTCATCTTTTTGGCAACTTTTTTTTGCAGGAAGCAACCTGAGAGATGCTTTGCTAAAATGGGAGGAGAAGTAAATCAAGAAAGAATAAGATGCAGGATGCAGAAAACATGGGCTCCATCCCAAAAGAAAAGTAGAGAGAATCAGAGGATGGTTAAAGGAACTCCCAGGATGACCGCTGTCAGCAGGCCTGGGAAGAGGCCATACCACCTTGGAACAGGAGAATAGGGACATCTAGGAGCAATGTCATCAATATGATAAAATGATGGGTTCCTGAACTGTTTGAATATCTTGAGAAGAAACAGGTTTCTGGCAAACTTTTTAAAATGAATTAGTGATTGGTAATTTTTTTTTTTAAATAACAAGCAAATGGTTTTTAAAAGAGACTAGTACCAACTCTGGAGGGAAACTCTGTACATGAGATGAAGAGTAACTGTAGCACGTGACGTGTCTGGGCTACAAGTGATACTCACCTGTGATTGGACCACAGAGGGGTGGGGGGATGCGAGGCTCGTGTACAACCATTCTAAATCCTCATCGTTCATAGCCGGAAGTCAAGACGGAATATCTCAGATTGAACAATAATAAGAAATAGCAGTAAAAACATTTAGTTTGAAATGTAGAAATAAAGACCAAACAGCTGAAGAGTTCAAAGTCTTTACCTCCTAGCAATGACGAGGTGAGGGGAGAGATGGGGTCAAATGCTACTGTCTTATTACCAGTTTTATGCAACATGATTTTTTTAAAACGATATACCTGTGTACATCTGTACTTGTATACAATGTGTATTTAAGGGAACTATTTATATGTGTAAAATAAAAATTAAATTTTAAGAAATTGAAGGAATACAAACATAAAATGAATGAGGAAGCTTTTCTGAAACTCTCACTGCTGGAGATAACCACTAAGTCATATATATATATATATATATATATATATATATATATATATACATATATATATTCCGTCATCTTCTTTTCTGGACGCAATCAACCCAAAGTAGCACCATATTAAACCATAGTGTGAAAGCTCACTCTTCTCGAAGAACAATATCTCTTGGCTGTCTCTGTCGATACATGTGGACAATCTAAAAACATTATTATAAGGATAATATTAATGACTGCCAAGCAGAGCTCTTTTGAGGATTAAATGCTTATGAGACACTGAATGTGGAATCACTATGTAAATTATAAAGCAGGCTAAGTACTGTTGGTTATAGCTATAATTATAGTTAAAAATACAGAAAATCTGATCCGAAGCCAAAGTGCTTGATTAAGTGGTATACTCCATGATCAACAGATACTCTCATTCATCACACCCAGATATCACAGAAATCACGGCGGAAGCTGCTGATTTCTCAGAAGCACACCTGAATCAGAGCTCGCTGTGCATTATTTAAAACAAGGAGAAACAGCCTAGGAGATGTTCTGGATAATGGCTGTTTGTCAGAGATATTATCTCCTTTGTCTGGGAACATGTACTCATGTTTATAGAAGCCTCTCCTGGGTTCCACATCCTGCACAATGATGGAAATGATGCCTTAAAACGCAGCTGCTGAGGTACATTTTTTCCACTGAGAATCGAGTGTGACCAAAGCACAGCGTTGAGCTGACAAGCCCGCTTGGTCACCCGGCTGTGGTGTCTAGCGGGGCGCGACCCAGCTCTGCTCCTTACTAGCTGTTACCAAACCTCTAAGAACCCCAGTTTCCTAATCCCTAAAATGGTACTAATAAGCCTTTCCTCCCAAAATTTTTATGCAGATAAGATATAATATGCATAATGTGCCCAGCGTATCAGAGACGTTTACTAACGCGAACATGTTGCTGCTTTGTGCATACTTATGTGGAAGCAATACTAAGAGACAACTTCATTAGCTTTATTTTTCATACATTCTTTTTTTTTTTTTTTTTTTTTTGCGGTACGCGGGCCTCTCACTGTTATGGTCTCTCCCGTTGTGGAGCACAGGCTCCGGACGCGCAGGCTCAGAGGCCATGGCTCATGGGCCCAGCCACTCCGCGGCATGTGGAATCTTCCCGGACCGGGGCACGAACCTGTGTCCCCTGCGTCGGCAGGCGGACTCTCAACCACTGCGCCACCAGGGAAGCCCTATTTTTCATACATTCTTAATCTAAGCTAACACAATGAAAAGAGTTCATTTGATCTAAAGCAGAGAAAAGAGTTAGTCCCTAGACCCTCCAAAGGGAATCTGAATTCATCTGATGTTAATTTCCCATGTGTACGCCTGATGGTAACCGAAGTATGCAGCACGAAGATCATACACTTTGGTATCCAACCTTGGTTTTAGTCCAGGCTCTGCAAACTTAAAAACAAGAGGCCTTGGGCGAGTTACTTAATGTTTTCACGTTCAGTTTCCTCACCTGTAAAATGGGGATAATAATATACACCTCTGTATAGACATCATGAAATCATACTTTAAAAGGACCTAGCACAGTACCCGCTTCATTTTATGTGATCCATAAAACTTGCCTACTTTTATCATAGGACCCACACATCTTAATACCTCTCTCTAACAAGATGTGGGAACATACTCACAGACTAGTAGATGTAAGCTTTAAATAGCTGACATGCTTTTATATTCAAAGAATAACACAAGCTTCATGTAAGTATCAAGATGCTGATGCCTTATATTCCACCAGCACAAAAGACTATATGTAACTTTCTTTTAAGGTTTTTATAGGTCTAAAGTCAAAAGAGTTCTGACAGCAAATTGTTTTTATGTTAACTAACCCAAAACAAAAGAAGTAAGAAAGAATAAAGGAAAGAGAAGTTCATAAACCTTAGAATCTAGCCTTGCCTCTGCTCTGATTCACTGAATGACCTTGGACAAGGACAAAGCTTTGCTTCTTTGCTTGTAAAATAAAAGTGTCCCTCCAACCCGGCTACTATTCAGCATTTTCCTGGAGGTCGCGGCCAATGCAGTAAGATGAGGGAAAGAAGTTAAAGGTGCAAGCATGCTAAAAGAGGGGTCAATATTGTGGTTATTTGTAGACAATATGATTATCTCCATAGAACATTTGGGAAGATGTACAGACAGACTATGAGATTTAAAAGAGTTCAGCAAGATTCTCAGGTGCATGATGGACACACACACACACACACAAAATAAATGCTCCTTTCGGCCAACAACGACCAGTTAGATATTAGAGCTGGAAAAGACATGATTTTTTAAAATAATAACAAACACAGTACATGGTGCCCAGGAATAAATCTAACAAAAGAGGTGCACAACCTTCATGGGGGAAATTAGAAAATATTGTTAAAGACATGAAATTAGATTGAGAAAAATGTAGAGAGATGAAACACGTTCGTGTTTGAGAAAACTTGATATTATGACAGTGATTCTTCCCAAAAGTGATCTATAAACTTAACAGAATTTCCATCAATGCCCAAAATAACCAGAGGTGATTTTGCCCCCAAGTGGACAGTGGACAGTGTCTGAAGATATAGTGGGTGGAGACCAGGGATGCTGCTCATCCTCCAAAGCACAGGACATTCCCCCACAACAAAGTATAACCCGGCCCCAAACGTCCACAGAGCCGAAGAGGACAAATCCTGGTATAAGAGGAAAGAGTCTGGAATATATAAGAGTAACCTCAGGGACTTCCCTGGTGGCGCAGTTGTTGGGAATCTGCCTGCCAATGCAGGGGACACGGGTTCGAGCCCTGGTCCAGGAGGATCCCGCGTGCTGTGGAGCAGCTAGGTCCATGTGCCACACCTGCTGAGCCTGCGCTCTGGAGCCCGCGAGCCACAGCCGCTGTGCCCACGTGTTAGCACTGCTGAGGCCCGCGTGCCTAGAGCCCGTGCTCCACAGCGGGAGCAGCCACCGCAATGAGAAGCCCGCGCACCTCAACGAAGAGTAGCCCCCGCTCACCGCAGCTGGGGAGAGCCCATGTGCAGCAGCGAAGGCCCAATGCAGCCAAAAATAAATAAATAAAATAAACAAATTAAAAAAAATAAAAGAGTAATTTGAAAAAGGAGAATGTGGCAGAAGTGTTGCCTGACCAAATAGCAGGACTTGACATAAAATTTTAGTAATTAAAACCATGTGGAAGTATACAGGAATAGACACATTTTGAAATGCAGTCGAATGAAAAGCCAAACCCACACATGGATGTGATACGACAGAGATGGCAGGACAAGTTGATGGGGTGAGAAGGATGCACCCCTTAATAAACAATGTTAGGAAAACAAAATAAAATTTGATTCCTTATTCACACCAAACACAAAAACAAATTTTGGATGGGCATAAGCCCTTTAAAAATCTTAAACCCAGTGGGCTTCCCTGGTGGCGCAGTGGTTGAGAGTCCGCCTGCCAATGCAGGGGCCACGGGTTTGTGCCCCGGTTCGGGAAGATCCCACATGCCGCGGAGTGGCTGGGCCCATGAGCCATGGCCTCTGAGCCTGCGCGTCCAGAGCCTGTGCTCCGCAATGGGAGAGGCCACAACAGTGAGAGGCCCGCCTACCGCAAAAAAAAAAAAAAAAAAAAAAAAAAACTTAAACTCAGTATAAGATACTACAACCTTGGAGAGAATTTCTTAAAAAGTGTTTTTTTTAAAGGTAACTATGTGAACAGATGAACGTGTTACTTAATTTGATTGTGGTAAATATCTCAAATCACCATGTTGTACACTATAAATATATAGAATCTTATTTGTCAATTATACCTCAATAAGGCTGATGGAAAAAGTTATTTTAAAACAAAATGCAGATTTAAGGTGAGGACCTCTGCCATTTTGGTGAGTTACTCAGTTTTCCTGGGTCTCTCCCATGTACACATGTTATTAAACTTTTGTATGATTTTCTCCTGTTCAAAAAAATGATGCAAAGCAAAGGAGTCATAATTTGATCAATTCAAAGTTTTTAAATCAATGTGTGATGAAAAATAACATAAAAATAAAAGACAAGCACAATACATGGAGAAAATACTAAACCCACACACATAAAACTATTCAGAATCTATAACGAACACGTATACACCTGTGAATAAATTTTTTTAAAAAAGAAAGAGGTTAAATTAGTGATCGCTGAAGTTCTCCCTGTCTTAATAGCCAAGAATGAGCACGGCAGGTGCTCTGTATCCACAGGTCCACATCTGCGAATTCAACCAACCGAGGATGGAAAACAAACCCTGAGGGCTGACTGTGCTCCACTATTTTATAAGGTATTTAGCATCCGAGGATTTTGGTATCCGCGAGGGTCCTGGAATCAATCCCCCGCGGAAACAGAGGAACGACTATACTTCCTAATTAGGGTTTAAATATGTATATATGCATTTTCTTGGATGTCCCAGTATTCCTTTCTTTTCTTTTTTTTTTTTTTTTGCGCTACGCGGGCCTCTCACTGTTGTGGCCTCTCCCGTTGTGGAGCACAGGCTCCGGACACGCAGCCATGTCTCAACGGGCCTAGCCGCTCTGCAGCATGTGGGATCCTCCCAGACCAGGGCACGAACCCGTGTCCCCTGCATCAGCAGGCGGACTCTCAACCACTGCGCCACCAGGGAAGCCCCCTAGTATTCTTTTCATTCTAAGACAAAATTGCAGAGACTCTGATGGCCCCCAAAGGCCTCGCTGCTTTGCAGCCTAGGACCCCACAAAACGGTCACTTGTCACGGACTTATTCAGATGTTCAGTGTTCATATCTTTTGTGTATTACCTGATAGTACTATATTCCACAAGCCTTAATAATTTGCCTTCAATCTATTTACATTGTAATTGCCCTCCAGTTTTTTGGTACAGCATGCAGTGAATTCCAGCAAAGAATATGGTGGAGGGAAAAGACTTTTAACATTAGAATTCTTAGTAACTTAGGCTGAGTTCTAACACATGGTTTGTGTAAATCCATGAGCTGTGACAACCCAGGTGTCCTTCCTTTGGTATCAAAGGAGAAAGTAACAAACCTCCCAAAAGTCTGTTTCCCTCTCTGCCACCTGCATGCCTACTAATAAATGAGATGTAACACACACCAATGAAGAAAATAAGAAAATAACCCAAATCTCCACAGCTTCCTGAGCATGAGATAGACTGTCAAATCAGGAATATTATTCAGCCATAAAAAAGAATGAAATAATGCCATTTGCAGTGACATGGATGGACCTAGAGATTTTCAAACTGTGTGAAGTAAGTCAGACAGAGAAAGACAAATATCATATAATATCACTTATATGTGGAATCTAAAAAACGATGGTACAAATGAACTTATTTACAAAACAGAAATAGAGTCACAGATGTAGAAAACAAACAAAACAAAGGGGGAAAGGGGTGAGGGATAAATTGGGAGATTGGGATTGACATATACACACTATTATATATAAAATAGAGAACTAATAAGGACCTACTGTATAGCACAGGGAACCCTACTCAATACTCTGTAATGACCTGTATGGGAAAAGAATCTAAAAAAGAGTGGATACATGTATATGTATAACTGAGTCACTTTGCTGTACACCTGAAACAAACACAACATTATAAGTCACCTCCATTCCAATAAAAATTAATTAAAATATAAAAATTAAAAATTAATCACAAAAAAGTGAGTCTTAGCTGTAAGGAATTTAAAATTCCATTAAGCTACTTTAATCCTTAGTATCATAGAAATTTAGAGATAGGATGGGTGTCAGAATCTATCCAGTCCAATCTCTCACCGATATAAGTATCGTCCTAACACACCGCACCCTAACCCCTTTCCAATGACCTTGACAACATACGTACCATAGCGAACAACTTGAGAGTTTGTTATACTAGTAAGGAGCAGGGACTCTAGAGCCAGGTGTCCACTAGCTGTGGGGCCTTGGGCAGGTCACTTAACCTTTCTGTGCCTCCTTCCCTCAACTGCAAAATAAGGATAAAATTAGTACCTCTTTCCTAACTGTTGGGAGGATTAGGTGAAGTGTGAGAACAGAGCCTAGTCACAGCCAGAACCCCATGGATGATGGTTATTGTTGACATTATTCTCTTCTTAAGGAATGTTGCCTGTCCTACTCATCTAAAGAGTTACCCAGGTTGGAAAAAAATTAGTCAGTTCTCAATCACCCATTCTAATGAAAAAATGCGGTAATACAGAATATAAATACCACAAATTACGGACAGTCTCAAACCACACTGTCCAGTACTGTAGCCACTAGCCCCATGAAGTTATTTAAGCTTAAATTTAAATAAATTAGAATTAAATAAAATTTAAAATTTAGATCCTCAGTTGCACGAGTCACATTTCACATATGCAGTGGCTGCTGGCTGCCACAGTGGACAAGGCAGGTGATAAAACATTCCCACCATCACAGTCAGATCTATAGGACAACACTGATCTAAAAGCCATATGTGAACAATGTTCCTTCTTACTTCCATAGGACCAGAAGGAAAAATCTGCATTCTCCAGGAACAAGTAAGGAAGGTGATGGGGACTGTGACCCAGAGCATGCAGGGTAGCAGGGGGCCTTCTTTGGGGTACCATTTCACATCCTGAACCATATATTCTAAGTAATCCACCTTGGCTTTTTCCTTCATTTAAAAAATATTTTATTTTGCCTTTTTCAAACTCCCTTCTGAAAGAAAAAAAAAAAATCCAGCTGAAGACATTTTGATATCCCAACATTACCAGTTAAGATACCATTATGGGTGGCAATCGTGACCCATTAGAAGGGGTCATGGTGCATGGCTATATGCACACGAATGTTCCAGTCTGAACTCATTACACATCCACTGAGTCTGTAGCTCAGTGAGATGTCCTTACTTGGTTTTTCTATTACTGTTATCATGGTAGATCAAAACAGACAGATGCATTTACTGGTTTCCCTCTAACGATAATAGAAAGAAGCAGTTTATAAAATCAGATTATATAAAAAAATGGCCTAATGATAATAATTTATAAGCTCATTGTGGAATAATGATGTATTCAAGAGTTGTCGTAGTATAATGAAAGAAAGGTAATATGAAAGATTTTCTCTGTGAAGAATGACTCCAGATGAATTGCACTGAGATACAATTCTCTGATAAGACACAATAAGGACCTCTAGAACACTTAATAATAGACGACTCAGGGTGAATTGTGGATTGCAATAAAAGCCCATAAATTAAAAAGTTTCCATATGATTTCTGATAAAAGACGCGCCAAGGTGAAATAACGAATCATTGGAACTGACTGATAGCCTGCTTATGGCCCAGTAGGTCGTGCAGAGGAAATTTCTAGGAAGCTACATAAAATATAATTTCTTATGCCTAGGGATTTTTAAAGCCCAGGTTTCAACTACATCTGCTTAGAATTCTTTTTCTGGTGAAAAGAAAATTTTACAAAAGAACAAGTACGGTTTCAGTGGAACTTATTCTGTGTCCCTTTGTGTGTCAAGCCCAAAGTAAACGTGGTAGATGGAGTCTGCAAAGTAAAAACGTCTTGTTAATTTATTGGAAGTGGATGCCTTTAAAAAGCTCACAATTTTTACAGACAAAAGAACCCAGGCACAAAGGAGAAGACCGGGGTGCAAGGAAGCTAAGCAAGGCTGTGCCTGTACCGCGTGGTGAAGCCAAGTTTAAACCCAGGCAGGCTGTCTAGAGGTGGAGGGTTTGTGGTCGCTACTCCACAGTTGCCTAAACGTGACACATCTGTACCATGCTACATGATGCAGCAGCCAACAGGAAGAGGTGATACCTGCAATCCCACCTGGAAAGGCCTTCAAGTAATATCAAGGTAAAAGAAAAAAGGTGGAGCGAGGAGGGGAAGGAAGCTGCAGAATTATAAGTATGATCAAACATAAGAGTCAAATAACTCCTAGAGCACGACTATGCCCTTTGTTCCATGCCTATTTGTACAACCCAACGCATAGAAACCACATATACCCCACCTGTCTAAAATATACACCAACTCTAACAGTGGGTGCCTCTGGGGAGGGCAGTGGGAATGGGAGTGGGATGGAGGGTTCAAGTGGGATTTTTTGCTTTTCTCCTCTTCATGCTTCTTTATTGTTTCACCGCGTCGTCTTCTTCCTAAACATACCTCTCCTGTCATTCGGGTGGTGGTTTCGTCTCCAAACATAACCTAATGTTTCTTGAGAGCTCACCATCTGCCGTGCTCTGTACTAAGTGCTTTAATTCATAACCTCATTTAATCATTTCAACACCCCCAGGAGGTAGAAATCACCTCGTAGGCCAGACCCATACTGTGGACACAAGCAAGAGGTGAGGACGTGCGGGCAGAACATGGAGGAAAGTTCCACTTTGGTGAAATTCTTGAGCATTTTGCACTCACAAAATGTCAAGATAAACTACTTTACTTTCATCATATAAATGTTGGACCATTT
Source organism: Delphinapterus leucas (assembly GCF_059928025.1). NCBI lineage: Eukaryota > Metazoa > Chordata > Mammalia > Artiodactyla > Monodontidae > Delphinapterus > Delphinapterus leucas. The sequence goes on along the minus strand of NC_143143.1, from coordinate 42,137,758 downwards.
TGAATGTTAACGGTGTTTTGTGTTATACACAGAGGATCACCACATATAAATAAGCCTGCCAGTGCTCAGGAACTCTGAACTTAATCCTGTTCAGGAACAACATTATCTCCACTGTACAGGAGATAAAATGAGATCAAGGGGAAGGGCATGTCAGGGGAAGGGGATTCAGAGGTACAGGTTACTAGGTACAAAATAAATAAGATAAATGGATGAATGTAGGGGCTTCCCTGGTGGCGCAGTGGTTGAGAGTCCTCCTGCCGATGCAGGGGACACGGGTTTGTGCCCCAGTCCGGGAAGATCCCACATGCCGCGGAGCGGCTGGGCCCGTGAGCCATGGTCGCTGAGCCTGCACGTCCAGAGCCTATGCTCCACAACGGGAGAGGCCACAACAGTGGGAGGCCCGTGTACCGCAAAAAATAAATAAATAAAAGGGTGAATGTACAGCACAGGGAATATAGCCAATATTTTACAATAACTTTTCTTTTTGGCCACACCGAGGCTTGCAGGATCTTAGTTCCCCAACCAGGGATCGGACCTGTGCCCCCTGCAGTGGAAGCCTGGAGTCTTAACTGCTGGACCACCAGGGAAGTCCCTTTTTTTTTTCTATAACTTTAAATGTAGTATAAGCTCTAAAAATGATGTACACCTGAAACAAATATAATATTGCAAATCAACTATACCTCAATTTTTTAAAAGTGAGGCCAAGGGAAGTTAAATCTCTTTTCTGTTGTCACACCGTTGGGACATCAGTCTGTGCTCTTGAACCATTGAGGAGACCTGGGTATCTTCCCTCTCAAAGGAAAGTAGTACAGATCTGGGTGACCTCAAGTTGACCCATCAGGTGCTATTACCCTGTGCCCACCTTAACAAAGCTGAACGACACATGCAACATATCTGAGAAGGATGTATTTTTAAATGTATTTTATTGCTACTGTACACCCAGTAGAATGACTCAAGTGAAAAAGACTGACAATGCCAAATGGTGGTGAGCATGGGAGCATCCGGGACCCTTATGCATTGCTGGTGGGGTTGCAATGGTACAGTCACTGCAGGAAGTGCTTTAGCAGTTTCTTACGGAGTTAAACGTGTACTTTCCATGTGATCCCCCAATCCTACTCTTAGGTTTTTATGCAAGAGAGAGGAAACGCTACGTTCACACAAAACGTACACACGAATGCTTATAACAGCTTTATTCCTAAGAGCCCCAAACCGGAAAGCACCCAAATGGCCATTAACAGGCGACATCCATACAATGGAATACTATTCAGTAAGAAAGAGGAACTGCTGATACATGCAACAAAATGGATGCATCTTAAAAGGATTACGCTAAGTGAAAGAAGCCAGACACATACTAAAAAAAAAAAAAAAACCCTAAATATTATATGATTCCATGCATGTGAAATTCTAGGAAAGGCAAAACAGTAGTGACAGGAAGCAGATCAGTGGTTGACAGGGGCCAGAGATGCAGGGAAAGGTTGACTATACAGCAGCATGGGGGAGCTTTGGGGGTGACAGAAATGTCTTATATCTTGATTGTGAGAGTAGGTACCTAATCATATTTATTTGCCAAGCTAATCAAACTATGCATTAAGAATTCATACATGTTATTGTGTGTAAATTGTTCCTCACTAAAACGGATCAAAAATACATTTTACAATTTTTGAGGAACTGTTCAGTAATTGACTCAATGATGTATTTTTGTTTGTTGATGTCTAATGTATGTCACCTACTAAGAAGATAATCTGTAATTGATAATATTACTATAAATTAAAGATAAGTCCATTTTTCTTAGACATATTCTTTATTCTCTAGAAATTCTAAAAACTATCCAACTGGAAGTCTTCAGCTTCTAAGAGATTAAAAGAAGGCAATAAAGAACACTGGTTTTGGAAGCAAATAGATAGGGGTTCAAATATCACCTCTGTCGTTTTTCTAGCTGTAAGACTTTGGAAATTTTATTTAATCGTTCTAAGCCTCAGTTTCCTCATCGATTAAATGGGAACAATAATAGTTCTTCTCTCAATTAAATGAGATGGCAATGAGGACGTGATGGTGGAGGATGGCTCCTTGTTCAGTGCACCTGTCAGGATTCAAGCAAAGTTTTCAGCACTTACTAAATCCTGATAAATGGAAGCTACTGATTCTACAGACCCTGACAGATGGACGTTAATTTCTATAAAGTTCTTGCTTTTAAGCTGCTGGCATCTGGTAAATATACACCTTACCTTTGAGCCTCCAGAGAGGATAAAGCCTTAAAAAAAGATTTAGATATTATTAAAAGACTAGTGATACTTTTGGCAGATGAGAAAGCAGAGTGAGGGACCGAATCACCTTCCCACGGAGCATCGCTGCTCTGATACCTGGAACCATTCCCAATTCCCCGTGAGATTCAGGCCATGGAAGCAGACGTGGGTTTAAACAGCATCTGGAAGGATTTCATTTTAGCTGTGAAATCCTAGTTACACACGGCAACAAATTTCGGAGGGGGCTGATGGCATTTGGAGATGTGGATTCACAGAATAGATATTGCTCGTCTAATGTGCCTGAAGTGGTTTAATTAAGAAGCCTTCTCCCACATCTCCAAACGTGAGCACTCTTCGCTGATGTATTGCCAGAGTGGTGCCTGGCGCATAGTAGGTGCTTTGTCTCCTGCATCATTTCTGGGTCCGTCCACTTCCTTCCTTCTACACCGCCACGCCCCCATCCATGCCACCACCGCCTCTCTCTGGGACCATGTCAGAGCCTGATCACATCTGACCACAATGCCCCACTGCGTGAAGTTATCCAATGGGATCCATTCTTATTAGGATAAAAACCCATGAAGAGCCAACTCTACCTCTTTTCTCTTGTCCCCCACCTCCCACCCTATCTGCTCTCTGCCCTCCAGCCACACTGGCCTTCTGTCAGTTCCTCTAACTCCCTTGGTCTCTCGAACCACAGGACCTTTGCACAAGATATTCCTTCTGTCAGGATGCTCTTCTCCCATGCCCACAACCCTCACCTGCTCACTCCTTCCCAGATGCATCTTGTGTCAGCCTGTGTCTTCTGAGAGGCTGACTCCAGATCAGGATTAGACAGGCAAGAGTTTTATTGGGGGACGTGCCGGTGAAGTGTAGAGATAGAGAGCACCGGATGGGGCAGGGAGAGCCTCAGGTCCTGATGCAGCTCTGCCACCCATGAATGGAGGGAGGGAGGGAGGGAAGGATGGGTTAAGTAGAGCATCCAGCTTCAGCCTGGTTCTGAGAAGACTCAGGGAGTCCCCAGCAGAGTAGGAAGCCTCAGGAACTGGCCTCCTTCTACTCTGTAGCTTCACCAAGTATAATCTCCACTCTCCACCTCATGGCCCAATGTGGCTGCTCCAGCTCCAGCCAGTGTGTCCCTTGTCTCAGGCAGAAGGAAGGATAGAGAGGCAAAGGAAAAATATGCAAAGAGCACACACTAGCTGTCGTTTAAGGGAGTTCTCAGAAGCTGCCATCAGACACTTCTACATCCCAAAAAGCCAAAACTTAGTCCCAGGGCCACATCTAGAGACTGGGAAGTATCATCTTTATTCTGTACTATCATTTGTTCAGCTATAAATTCGGGTTCTGTTCCTGAAAAGGAAAACTGATGTGGGGTAGGGACACCCAGCCATCCCCACCACAGGGCGTATTTCCCTCAACACACGTTGGCCTTTGGAAATGACACCACAGAAAGCATAATTCCTTTTCTTTTCTTTTCTTTTCTTTTTCTGTGGCCTCTCCCATTGCGGAGCACAGGCTCCGGACGCGCAGGCTCAGTGGCCATGGCTCACGGGCCCAGCCACTCCGCGGCATGTGGGATCTTCCCGGACCGGGGCACGAACCCGCGTCCCCTGCATCAACAGGTAGACTCTCAACCACTGCGCCACCAGGGAAGCCCCCTTTTCTTTTTTTTTTTAAGTACCTGCCCTTCTGCTTCATGACCCGCACCACACACACAGGACCCCATTGACCCATGGGCATTGGAAAGCCCAATCTCTTTGATTCGACATGAGTAACATTGGAGATACGGGCATTTCCCCCAAGCCACCAGACTGGGCTCTTCTACCCGTGTGGCAGCCAGGAGGAAGGTGGTCTCTTTCCCAGCCTCAAGGCTGCCATTCTGGAAGGTCTTCCCCTTAGTCCCATTTTGTTCCTCTCCTCACCAAGATGCAACAGAGCCCTTCTATGCTGGGCTCAGATGCAACCACGATTACAGGCCACCGTTCCCAGCCTGAGTCCTTTGGAAACGCAGTGAGTCTCAGTGGCACCTCTACTCGTGGAAGCAGGAAGCAAGACAAAGGAGAAGGGGAAGATGCTTTTGCAACGTGAAATAGCGTCAGGGTGCGCCTTCTGTATCATCGACACAGACAGTGGCTTTAGAAGCAGGGGGGTAACTGCGTGATTCCAGCTCCTTGCCATTTTGAGGGGCTCCCTAGGGAAGACAGAAGTGCAGAAAGGGGTAACACAAGAGGCAAAGTATCAAATGTGAGGACCTGGCATCCGTTTGGCGTTGGCAATAGCCATGTGTGCTCACGGCTAACCAGTCAGAGAAGGAAGATGATTTATTATAAGCCGTTGCAGAATATATTATGCATGGTAGAGGCACGGAAAGGTCTTTGATATGTATCTGAAAGAGCTTCAAACCCATAAAAGAGATAAATTTTGTATGAAGAGTGTCACTGAGAGGCCGGGAAGAATCTCCGACACATCTTCATATCACAGGGAATAATGAAGGGCTCTCTCCTCACACAATCCGGGCATTAATTTCACTTAAAGAGGCCACCATTAGCATATCGACACACAGACTTCACTTTGCAGCCCCTGTGCTACTGGGAAACACAACGAGAGACCACGGTCAAGGCCTCCATCAGCCATCAAGGCTTGGGTATGTGTTTTGTCAATTGTTTCCCCTCGAAATGCTGATCTGATCTCTGTTACCTTCCTTCTAATCCTCCAAAAACCGCAATTGTAGGGCAGTGAACTGCCTTCTTCGGCTTTTGTCTTAACTTGCAGCTTCCGGGTAATTCCCAAGGCCTTCTGGGACATAGCACCCCCATCCCGTGGGCACAGGACCCTTCTTTTAGCTTGGTCTTTGTCCCCTCTTATTGAAGGGCTCGTCTCCCTGAGGCAGCTGACGGCATGGCCCTGGGACCTCACGGTCTGTCCCCTTTACCCTGCTTTCTCTCTCCGGCCAGGCTTTAGCGGAGCAGGTAAGAGTTCTCCGGAGCAGCTCACAGCACTCTGGCACACAACCAGTTACCAGGCAGGCAACATAATATCTGTCGAGAACGCCTCTTGTTCTTGAATTATGGCTTCCTGCTCCAGGCCGCTGCCACTGTTTGAATTGGGCTGCACCTAATTATGGTTTGATTTGCTTTAATAAAGAGACATCCAAGTGTGCGGAGAGCTGCGCAAAACAATAACAACAATAATAATAGCAAAGTGTCTCTCTCCACATCTGCAATTAAGACATTCATTGTTAATTGCATTAATTAACCTCCCCCATGAAGCAGCTGGTGAGGTTTCCACCACAAGGAGACGAGTATGACGATTCTCAGAAGTGCCTGATTAGCAGCTTGAGAGAACCCAGCCCGGGTTCCAGAGGACAATGCCTTAGGATGGAGGCACACTTCCGACGAGCTGTCTGCCACCCAGGTGGGACCAGGGGCGAAGCCACCCTTCTGCAGGACAAGAGGAGCACACAGCCGATGGAACCACAAGCCTCGGACGGCTGGAGGGATGGTAAAGCTTGTTGAGAGGGAGCCACGGGAGCAACCATAACAATGGTGACACTTGGATTTAGTCCAGCTCTCGAGTCCCCAAAACAGGAGGACCCACAGAGCAGCGCCTCTGCCAACATCCAAGGGGTGGTGTCTTGCCCTCTGCAAGGCAGAACGGAAGAATTTGGTGGAATCCTGACCCTAAACATTATTGCCCTTTTCCTAGTAGGTTAATGTGATTTTAACGTTTTGCAGAGATGCACAAATACTGTCTCATCCTCACAAGTCCTGGAGACTCCAGGGGCCATTTGATGGTCCTGATCTGCCAATAAGAAAAAGGAAGCATTCACCCTTTCCAAAGCCGCAGGAACTCAGGGCTGGTGCCAGGCTCCAGATCTCCAGCCCGTGCTCTGTAAGCCCCTGAGTGTACAGCCACCAACTCCAAACTGTTTTTAAAAAATGAGGTGACAAGGCTTCCCTGGTGGCGCAGTGGTTGAGAGTCCGCCTGCCGATGCAGGGGACACGGGTTCGTGCCCCGGTCCGGGAAGATCCCACATGCCGCGGAGTGGCTGGGCCCGTAAGCCATGGCCGCTGAGCCTGCGCGTCCGGAGCCTGTGCTCCGCAACGGGAGAGGCTGCGACAGGGAGAGGCCCGTGTATCGCAAAAAAAAAAAAAAAAAAAATGAGGTGACATGAGTGAGCCTTTGTTTACTACCCAAGGAACTAGATTCCTAGATTTATCAAAATATTTTCTTTAATCTGAACTCGCAGCTGTTATACTAATCCTTCAGTTTTGATACCTTGGTTAACACTAAGTGCCTTCCATTCTAAAAACCATTGAATAATATAAAGCATGAAATTTCATGTATTCGGTCCACAGATATTGGTTATACCTCTAATATGTATCAGACATTGCACTAGGTGCTGGATATAACACAGATGCAAAAAAAAAAAAACAGATACAGGCATGAAGCTTACGTGAGGAGGAGGTCTTCCATCCCAAGGGAATATCGACGTGTGACCGTGTATCTGAAAGGAGGGGCCAGTGGGCTTATGAGACGGATCACACCAGGGAGGTGTTTACATGGGAAAGATGTGTGCTTGGAGGGTGGGGATGCTGGGGGGGGCCAAGAGAGGGGGCAAAGGATGACAGGAGAGAGAGGGCAGAGGGCAGTGGTGGGAGGGATTAAAGATGGCCAGCGAGGTTGGAGGGGTGTGAGGTGGGCGGAATGGGTGGGCAGGGGTCCAGCACAGCAGGCCCTTGCCATCCCCGCAGTGATGGAAAGCACTGGGTCACCGCTGGAGAGTCCAGGTAGGGGCGCCCCCGGACCAGGCGAGTGGCTGCTGGGTAAAGAAGGTGGTGAGAGGGTCTCCGAGGAAGCTCAGCCGAGTGTGAGCCTCACCTTGACGGCGGAGAGAGGTAGAGGCGCATCAGGAGATCACTGTTGAAGGCAGACCAACAGGTTGGGAGTAGATTAGATCTAACAGGTGATGCCGTTAGGTAATGCCTCTGTGTGCTGGAGACCCTGGAGGAGGCTCGGGGGAGGAGGACAGACCGTGGACTTGGTTTGGACTGGAAGGCTGTGGGTGCTTCCGCGTCACCAAGAGGAGATGCTGAGCTGGGCACACGGGCCCAGAGCCACATGCCAACCAGGACCGGAATCTGAGAGCCACACTTGTGCAGGTGGAAAGTGAAGCCAGGAAGGTGGGTGAGATCCTCTCCAGAGAAAGTATCGAGTGAGAAGAAACATGGGCTCAGGGCTGAGCCCTAAGCAGCTCCAAGGTTTAATGCTGGAGAAGAAGATGGTGACCTCCCAGGAGGGAAAGGATGGGTAGCAGGGGCCCAGGAGGGAAACCCGAGAGAGTAGAGTGCCCTGCGGGCCACGGAGGACAGCGTGCCTGGAGGAGGAGAGGTCGGGGTTGAGGGGTCACAGAGGGTTTGAGGAAGTGACGGTTGGAAACCGTCCTTACGGTTTGGGGATCGGAGGCTGTTGGCAATGCCTGTTAAGATGGAGGGAGGGGTCAGGAAGTAGCCAGATGGGAGCAAGGAGAGTGGGGAGAGAAGGAAGGGGACAGGGCATTTGGGGGATCTGGTTGAAAATGAGAAGAGAAATGGGGCCGTGAAATGGGGCAGAAGGAGATTTTATGGTGTTGAAGGCGGGTGGTGTGATCTTTTTTTATTGGACTAGAGTTGACTTACAATGTTGGGTTAGTTTCAGGTGTACAGCAAAGTGATTCAGTTATACATATACACGTATATATTCTTCTTCAGATTCTTTTCTCTTATAGGTTATTACAAGATATCGAGTAGAAGGACTACCCTCGTGGTCCGGTGGTTAAGACTCCACGCTCCCAATACAGGGGGCATGGGTTCAATCCCTGGTCAGGGAACTAAGGTCCCACATGCCGCATAATGCAGCCAAAAACAAACAAACAAACAATAAATAAAAAATTCTACCAGTGGAAAAGCAGGAGTGGGCAAGGGAGGCGTTGGACAGGCATTATTAAAAGAAGATATTGAATAGAGTTCCCTGTGCTACGCAGTAGGTCTTTGTTGTTTATCTACTTTATATATAGTAATGGGTATCTGTTAATCCCAAACTTCTAATTTATCCCCCCTTTCCCCTTTTGTAACCATAAGTTTATTTTCTATGTCTGTGAGTCTGTTTCTGTTTTGTAAATAAGTTTGTTTGTATCATTTTTTTAGATTCCACATATAAATGATCTCCTATGATATTTGTCTTTCTCTGTCTGACTTACTTGGCTTAGCATGAGAGGAGATTTGAGTGTGATAAAAGCAAATGGAAAAAACTCACCGAAAGGTATACATAAGAATTGTGCATGTCACCATAAGTAAATTTTTACTGAACAGAAAAGAAAACAAACATAAATATTTTCGAAATCTAGTCAATGAAATGCATGCTGAAGTGTATAACGTCTGCAACCTCCTTCGAAATGTATTTAAAGGGAAAAAAAAAGGATTGCTGGGTGGCCGGAGAAATGCACAGGACAGCATGTGCCAAAGCAAATACAGTACATGTTCACAGCAGCATCGAGATGGTGAACACATGTGTGTCCTCTATCCAGTTCTTTTACAAAATTGATGGAAAAGGTAACAGGAAGAATCCAGTTGACAGCTATTCAAAGGCCAAAGAAAGCAAATTTCCCCAGGAGGTGTGAGGAGATGGGGTTGGTAAAGGGATCTGGCTGAAGAGTTTATAGAAACAAGAGAAAAAGGGAAATAAATCTCTCCACCCAGGTGTTATTAATCAAGTAATGAAGCCACGCGATGCCATGAATGAGCAGGTCTTTTCCTCACACTGGCCATAAATGTGCAACCATGCCCATGACTTAAGGCAAATCTTACAAAGTGGTCCGAACAGGTACTACACGGCTAAAGCCCTCTGAGCTTCCCAGCAGGTGCTCCGTCAGCCTGACCCCTCCCACTACCCGTCCCAAAAGAACAGGAAAGTGGACAGGGCTCAGGCCACGTCCACGCCACCCTTCCTCCACTGTCGACCCACCGTCTTTGGGCCCCTGCGAGCACAAGCTCGGGGGTCGACAGACTGGAGCTCCTGTCCCAGCTGCGCCCCGGGCTGACTTGGTGACTTCAGTCTCCTCCCTGTAAAATGAGGAGAAGAATCACCCCAATCAGTCTGGTTCACTGGAAAGTTTGAATAAGTGAGGTCTCCCCTATGTAAAATGTCTAGGTCCACCCCTGGTCCATAGAAAGTGCAAAGCCCAGATTTCTCTTTCCTGAAAACGTGAAGTCTAGGGACGATTCATGCACGGGCATGCACTGTCTTCATTCAAAGTATACTTTATAATGTTCGAAAAACCAGCAGTTGCTTACGTTTTGCAATTGCTTTTGCTCTCTGCTCACATCTCGAGCTGCATAAAAAGCATCATCTCTGGTGTCCCCGAGGCCTCGGGTCGTGTTCCTCGTCCACATAAAAGCCCATTCGAGAATCATTATAACCCAAGCGGCTTTCAGATGGGCGGCTTGTCACTTGTGAAGGTCCCAAAGCGGTCACGGAGAAGCGCCCCGGAGCCTTGCTTTCTTCCTGGGGCCAAAGATCCACCTGCTGTAATTAGCAAGATTGGTCCCAGACCTGACTACGTCTGTAGCCACAAGACCAAATGAAGCCCTTTGACATTCCACATGGAAAAAGCATCTCTCTGATTTTCTGCTCCCATATCTGAAAAGCCACCTTCAACGAGGTCCGTGGAAAACTGCAATTCATTAACGATTTCAACAGAAAAAGAAAATCTCAAAAGGCTTGTTGACAGCCACGGTAGCCATGGTATAACCTTATCCTTATCTTTCATTAGGCTGCTTTTATTAGGAAAAGAAAAAAGGCGTTTGTTTTCATGGACATAACCTCACAGAATGCTTTCATACACAAGAAGCGCAAGATGAAAAAAACACACTTATTGGAGGGACCCCAGCTATACTTGAAAATGCTAGGGAAATCTTCACTTTCCATGGAGAAGTCATGCTTTCCTCATTATTGGTACAAGCCAGTCTTCGGTAGCTATTGGCTAGGTTCATGTAGGGCCAGGGGTAAAAATGCCCTTAATTCAATGTATACAAACCTCTATAATAACCCACTCGAGGTAGAGGTTTAACCTCCTACGGCTCAACTGTGCTCCCAGTACAGACACGAATTCACACCCCGCTCCAATGTCAGTCCTTCCTTAAAGCAGAAACATTTGCAGATAATGTCGATGGATTCGAGCAACCACGGCAAACTGAACGGGCAGGGGATGAGCAGGTGTATGCTCTTGGCCTGCCAGCAGCTTCTCACCTATAGCCTGGGTGACAACGGCATCTGGGAACACAGCAGACTCATGCCCAGATGACTCTTGCCCCCTTTGGCCTGCACAATGTTTTATGTTTTGTTTTGTTTGGTTTTTAATGAACCACCTATATTTTAAAATCCTGATATTTCAGATAAATATCTGGATATCCAGCTTTCTCATGAAAAATCAGGAGCTCTGACAAAATAGAGTACCTAGGGCAGCACCAAGGGATGCCATGGGGAGCCCTAGCCCCCCAAAACCCACCCCCAAATAAACATGAAATCTCAGCCTCTAACCCCAGCCCCCCATCCCAAGCAGAAATGATGGGGCCCCAACCCAATCAGGCCTGAAGTCCCAGAGTAAGACCCAGCTGGAGTGGTAGCCAAGCCCCCTGCAGACGAGGCCACTTGAGTCTCACCAGACCTCACGTGGCCCGTCCGGCCCCTGGGGGCATTCGCTTTTGAGACCCAGTTTTGAGACCTCAATTCTCATTACCTGCAAATTCAGCTACTTGCTCACATTTATGTGGAATCCCAAATCACGAGGAGCAGCAGAAAACAGGAGTCTCTCAAAGTGCCCGTTCCCCACCGAGAGTGAATGTGTCCCACTCTGCCCCTTCCCGTGCGTCACAATGAAACAAGCGTCCTCCCCGTGCTCTGTTTAGGGCCACCTTTTTTCAAATGTTGTGCTTTTGGTGGCTGATTTCACTGTTTAAAAGGGCCCCCCCAGGGGCTTCCCTGGTGGCGCAGTGGTTGAGAATCCACCTGCCAATGCAGGGGACACGGGTTCGAGCCCTGGTCTGGGAAGATCCCACATGCCGCGGAGCGTCTGGGCCCGTGAGCCACAACTACTGAGCCTGCGCATCTGGAGCCTGTGCTCCACAACAAGAGAGGCCGCGACAGTGAGAGGCCCCCGCTCGCCGCAACTAGAGAGAGCCCACGCACAGAAACGAAGACCCAACCCAGCCAATAAGTAAATAAATAAATAAATGAAATTTAAAAGGGCCCCCCAGACATAGTGCTGAAGGGCCGCCTCGTGTCCTGAGAGCAGGAGGGCTGGGCCGTGCCTTCTTGAGAAAATGCAAGTTAGATAAGCTTCCTTCGGGCGTGAGTCGCACTGCTGCTGGCCGTGAGTTTAATGTTAATGAATCGACATATGTTAAATAAGGCATCTTTAAAAAGAAACACACAAGAGGAGGTTGTGTGTTGGTCAGTTGATGAAACGTTGTGACCGGAGGTTACCTGGAGCAAAGATTCAGTACTCGTGCCCACCTTACAGAGTCTACTGTCCATCAGGGTGGCCACTAAGGGGCCTCCAGGGAAAAGTTTAGGGTGGGAGTGATTTCTCCGTGTCCAGGGGGCCAGGTTGCAGCTGATTCAAGGAAAGACTATGAGATGTGACCTGGGGCCCAGGCGTGGAGGTGCCCCTGGTCCCAGTTTGGGAGTCAACTTTGAGGCTGCCCTGCCCTTCAAGGGCCCCCATTGCCCTGTGCTGCCCATGCTGGATGCATTTAGCTGTGTCTGGGTGCCTGTATGTGTTCCCTCCTTCCCACTGATGGAGTGCAAATAACTAGGTCTTTATCCACAGAGTGGTCCAGATAAGAACCCCTGGGAAGTATTCAATGTCTGGGGAAGGGAGAGGTGTGGGGTAAATGGGTTTTTATATCTTCAGACTTTTTCAGCTTTCTCTTTTAATAAAAACACACCATTGTAAAGCAATTATACTCCAATAAAGATGTAAAAAATTTTTTTAAATTAAAAAAAATAAAAGGTACCAACTCTGCAAATAAAACCCCTAATCTCCGTGTACCTGGCTGCAAAGACTCTTCCTTGAACTAATCCATGCATTCTGAGCTGGAGCATACGGCGCCTGGGCTGAGCCCAGCACACCTGCAGGAGGCGCCATCCATGGCCAGCCTATGAGCAAAAGGCTGCAGCCCTGCCACCGTGGAGCAGGCTGCAACCCTGACACTTCCCGCCACGTGGTGCTCTCCTTGGGCACTGAGAGACACCACCCCAGGATGAGAGCCCAAGACACCCAGGTGGAAGCTTCAGGGCTCCTCCTGACCTGGCGTCAGAGGCCACGCAGCATCACCTCTGACACATTCTGTTGTGACAAACCAGCCCAGGTTCAAGGGGAGGGAAATTAGACACCACCTCTTGAAGAAAAGAGACGGATCACGTAGTAAAGTAGCTGGCAACACAGAGGTACTAACGCAGCCATCTTTGGGAAACACCATCGTCCCCAAGCTCTTTTTCACAATTTTTTGAGTGATTTCACACTATTTTAAGTTTTGTGCAGAAAGTAACGTTTAATTAATACATGTGTATCTTACTATTTCACATTCCTTGCAATTCAGACGTGTAGAATCTGCCACCGTGGCATTAGGTGGCTAAGAGGATGTGGTCCTCCAGTTGGCAAAGCGAGTAAAGCCAGGACAGCCCGTGCCTCCTGAGTCCTCCCACCTGAGCCCAAATTCGGGTCCCGCCGTGGACTTTGCTGAGCCTTTTCCCCCCGCAGTGAAAGAGGGAGGTTGTAGAGAGTAAACGACATTGTACAAGATGCCCAAGGAGGTCCCTGGGGAAAGTTTCCAATCTGCAATAATTGTGTTTTCAGTAACCCCACAATCTAGGAAAACTGTCCATGGCCCAAGATAAATCCTGACGATGGAGCACCTCCCGGGTAGCAGGAAGCCTGGTGGATGCTGGCTTCCCCTCACTCTCTCTCCTCATTTCCACCTCTTCTTAGGAGAAAAGATGCAAATGCTTGGGCTACCTGGCTTGTAATCATCAACCAAGGGCTGAAATCAGCTGGATCCCCGATTTCATCCCTTAGTTTTCCTTCAAAATTTGATGGGTCTCTTTCACTGGGGCCAGGGAGGAAGTTGGGGGAGGGAGAGGACAGCAGTACTCAGTGAAGATCTTAGAACTTCAGATGCTCGGTCTGGGCCCATAACAGTAGTCTGCTTCCACGTTGTTCTAAAAATGGACATGGGATTTGCTTTAATCAGGTGTGTGTGGTAAAACACACAAACATGGAAATGACCATCATGAGAGAAGAAGTTTAAACTCACAGGTCCCTAGAAAAAGGAGGCACAGCACGCAGGGCCATGGAGGGAAGCACCAGGGTGGGTCCGGGGGCAGTGGGGTGAGAGGGCAGAGCAGGGCCCAGAGCCTTTAAAGGAGTTTTCATGGGAAGGAATGGGTGAGGCAGGGTAGGTACTTGAGGAAGCTTAGGATTGGACAGTTTGAATCGTTTCAGGGAGCTCTGGGCTATAGACGTGGTTCCCCGTTTCCCAGGACCTGGCCCTGGGGTGATTTAGGACAGGGGGAATACGGGCAGGGTATGTGTTTGATGAGGGAGTCAGTTGGGGTGTGGGCTCTAGGCCAGTTGGCCTGTGCTCATGGGGTAGTGGTTTGCCCTTTCTAGGAATTCACTAGCCCTGGAGGGGCAGTCTCTCCAGCATCAAGGCCCCAAATGCCATAGAGAAAATACAAAAATATAGGGGGGAATTCCCTGGTGGTCCAGTGGTGAGGACTCCGTGCTTCCACTGCAGGGGGCACAGGTCCCATCCCTGGTCAGGGAACTAAGATCCTGCATGCCTTGCAGTGCAGCCAAAAATAGAAATAAAAAAATAAATAAGAAAATATAGTCAATACACGTGTTATTTTTCTTATTAACCATTTAAGATCTGCTGAGATTTGAGGATGGAATTTTTAAGAGAAAAGAAAGGCTGGGAAATGTTTCCTGGTGTGGCCACCGGCTGTAAGAACACACGTTTATTGTACATCCGGCCCTGAGCTACATCCTGGGGGTTACAAAGATAGACAAGGGTCCTTCCCCGCCCCACAGCTGTGGGAGGGGGACAGAGAAAAGAGCTGGGTTACAAGCAGAAGCAACAGGTGCCGCAAGACAGGTAGGGAGCACATGCAGAGGAGCTCAAGGGCTGACACACCCATGCTGGGCTCGCCGAGGGCACCGCAGGAAGGGGACAGAGGGGGCCGAGGATATGAAGCCAGGCGAGTGCAGGGTGTGCACGGAGCGCGTGACTCCTGTTAGCTGTCCGAGACCCACTAGTGCCATCAGATGAATAGGCCGTGCCCACGGAACATGAGAGCATCACGTGGCGGAGACCAGAAGACAGGGCCAGAGCCACGGGAGGAGGCCTCCTCCACGCTCATTGCCAAGAGCTAAAATCCCTCCAGAATGGCTCACCAGCTGGCTTGTGAGGCCAGGATCCGGATGGTATGGTACAGGATGGAGCTGGGCCGGGGAGAGCAAAGGAGAATGGGAAGATGGCAACACCCGGAGACCAGCGCTGGAGAGAGAGCAGGATGGATGCGTAAAGGGGAAAGATCCACTTTCTTCTCCAAAATCTAAGTAACGCCCCAAGGTTCATAATGACGGGGTTGCACATTGAGGAAGATGCAATACTCTCCCATTGCCAGAAGAGGCAGCAGAGCTCACAGATGAGCACGCAAATTTCATCTAAAAATGGGGGAGAAAAAACTGGCGCCCCTTGTCAGTGTTTGAAAAGATGTTTGGCCACAGTTCATACTTTTAAAATTCTCATGAGAATGCACATTGAGATACAAGGTTTCATTATCTGATTGGCAAATAACACAAGGCTATTTTGGTGGAGGTGAAACAGGCACAAATGGAGGATGGATACAGATTGGCTAAGCCTCTGCAGAAAGCAAATTGTATTCTTCTCAGCCAGTAATTTCACTACCAGCAATGAATCCTGTGTGTGTCCTCACATGTGTGCACGATGACAATTGTACAAGGCTGTTCATTGTAGCATCGATTGTGATAGCAAAGATTGGAACCAACCGAGGTGTCCATCAGGAGGGGACAGGTGAAGTAAATTACAGCACATCCACACAATGGAAGCCACGAAAAGAAACCTGTGTTTCTGCATAATAGCATAATCTCCCACTAGATCATGAAAAACAGATGCAGAACTATGTGTATCATGTACAGTTGTTGATGGTTTTTGCAGACACATGTTTTGGCTCCTGCAGAAATGATCTCTGGAGGGATGCAGGAGGGATAGTGACCTGGGCTGGCTCTGTGGAGAATGGTGTGACAGGAAGACAGAGGGAAGAGAGAGATTGCACTGTAGACTCTTTTGTCATTTTTTTGAATTTTGAACTAAAGTATAATTTTTTTTAATTAAAAATAAAACAAAAACTCCAGGGCCAAGAATGCAGTTATAGGTCCAGACAACACCCTACTTCCCACCTCTGACCCTTGTCCTGCCTTTTCCTTCCATTCAGAGTTTATAACCCTCCCCCTCTCAGTGCTCCCCCAATGGGCTGATTTCTAACACTCCTCATTTTTACAAGATTTTGCAGTTCAGATTCGAGTTTCTGACTCGAACACGATGTTGGAAGCATCTGGGTAACTCTCCTGCAGGAAACCTCACATATGTGCACAAAGTTGCATGTACAAGGGATTCCCATAAAAGGGACACAAATGACAACAACGTAAATGTGCACCAGTGGGGAGGGGAGTCAAACAAATCACGTTACATCCACACCCCCAAATACTAGGGGGCAGTATTTATATTTTAAAACTTATCTAGGGGCTTCCCTGGTGGCGCAGTGGTTGAGAGTCCGCCTGCCGATGCAGGGAACACGGGTTCGAGCTCCGGTCCGGGAAGATCCCACATGCCGCGGAGCGGCTGAGCCCGTGAGCCACGGCCGCTGGGCCTGCGCATCCGGAGCCTGCGCTCCGCAACGGGAGAGGCCACAACAGTGAGAGGCCCGCGTACCGCAAAAAAAAAAAAAAAAAAAAAAACCTTATCTAAAGTTTTTATATCCAAAACACATGTGTATATATATAATATCTGTATATATAAACTTTTAAAAATACATAAATATAAAATTTACATAGAAACACAAGTGAAGTGTCTATTTTTATAAATACGTATACACATATTTCACATGTACACATATATAGTATATAGTTCTATATGTCTACATTTCTAGATACAAATAAACAAGTACATATAGTATACACATAGGTAACTTTTAAATGGATAGAATTAGTGTGGAAATGTCCCCTGAGGTGTAGCAGAATTGGAACTAGGGACAAAAATGCAGGGCAGCATGGACTTTTTACTCTATAAATATGCATAGGCTGAAATTTTACTTGTGTGTCGGGGTGCGTATGTGTGAAAATATACATAAAATAAAATTCACCTTCTTCACCACTTTTAAGTGTACAGTTCAGTGGCATTAAGGACACTCATACTGTTGTGCAACCGTTACACCCATCCACCTCCAGAACTTTTTCTTCTTCTTAAACTGAAACCCATCAAAGAATGACTCCCCATTTCCCCTTCCCTCAGCCCCTGGCAACCACCCTTCTACCCTCTGTCTCTGACTCAGTACTCGAGGTGCCTCCTATAAGAGGAATCCTACAGTATTTCTGTGTGCGTCAGCCTGATTTCACTTGTGGAGGTTTGTAAACAATAAGAATCAACCTCTGGGTACCTGACATGATGCATCTGGGCCACTAGAGGACACTAGAGATCGCGAAATGTGTCCCTGGTTTATTCGGGGAGGGGGAAGTGGCTCCTTCACCTCTTTCTCTAGTGGGGCATTTGCACGTTCCGGGAGGGGGAACTAAACCTGAGCTCTTAGGGAGGGCTGGGCTTGGCGGGCAGCCTGAGGCCTCCTCCCCCCCCCCCCCCCGCTTCCCCGACTGCAGGGGGTTCGGGGAGGATGGGAGGCATTTTTTTCCAGCCAGGACCACAGCTTCACCCCGGTGGGTTCCACGCGGTGCTGCCCCAGCGCAGAGAGCAGAGCTGGCAACTGAGCACATTTCCATGAGCGAATCCTCCTTCCTTCATTCAAGGGGGACCCTGAGAAATTGGGGGGGGGCATTTGTGGCTGTTCAATGCTAGTGGAGAGAACGCCTGGCCTTTGGGTGGGGAGAGGCCAGAGATTAGAAGTGACCAAGATTCAGCCTGAAATGCATGTGTGTGAACAACCGATTTCTAATTCCCCACCCTAGACCCTAACTGTGTCTGACACAGGCGCATAAGGGGTTATCACCAGGTTAATATGTGCTGAGTTAGGCAGAATCCAGCTACAAGGTGAGTCCGGAATTTTACCAAGAGTTTTGCACCGGGTTGGAAAACCATGGCCGGATGACCAGGCAGCTGGTGGAGTCTGAGTGACCCACAGCACACTCCAGGCTTGGTCTGGATTTGGGGCTGTGACAGTCACAACCTGACAAGACAAACACCTGACCACTTCATTGTGTCAAATATATACATATATATAAATTTATCAAAAGTTACTTTTTTACTTCCTTTTATTTCTCCTTTATATTACAGAAAGAATATTATTTTTTAATGATATGTGTGAATAGATTATACTATCTATGAATTTCATTTCAAGACAGTAAAGACACTTTTTTAAATATTTGTGGTCCCCTACCCCAGCTTTACATCAGAATCATCTGAGGAGATTTTTAAAAGTGACATCAATGGGAATTCCCCAGTGCTCCAGTGGTTAGGACTCTGCGCTTCCACTGCAGGGGCCACGGGTTCGATCCCTGGTCGGGGAAGTAAGATCCCATAAGCAGTGAGGCATGGCCCCAAAAAATGTTTTAATAAAATAAAAAAATAAATTAAAATGACATCAATGACGCGGTCCACCCCAGACCAACTCAATCAGAGTTCGCCTGGGTGGGATCCAGCACCAATATTTTTTAAAAAGCTCCCCAAGGTGATTCTGATGCACCATGAGGGTTGAGAACGCTGCCATTCTCCAGTGGTCTCCCCTGGACTAGTGACTCTCCACCTAGGTTCCCACCGAATCGTCAGGGAAGCTTTAAAAATGCTGATGCTGGGACCCCACAGCAGAGGTTCTGCTGTAATTGGTCTGGGATGCAGCCAGAGTACAGGGATTTTTTTTTTTAAGGTCCCCAGCTGATTGGCATGCAGCCAATTTGAGAGCCATTCTGTACATTCACCTTCAAGAACCAAAAATTAACACCCCCTCACTCAGTGCTCCACGCAGAATGGTGGGCAGACCAAGCCACTTCAGCTTGGCCGTGTTAGAAATTTTAAATCTGGGACCCCACCCCAGACAACGGAATCTGAATCTCCGGGCTACGGTCCAGGTATCTGTATTTTAAAACCCCCTCCATGTAGTACTTTTGCATGCTAAAATTTGAGAACCACTTTCCTAATTCTTACACAAACACAAATTCATCTGAATCATGGCCTGAATTTTTAAACTTTCTGCAGAATTCTTGCTAGTTGAAGATTTGTTCTCTAGCCACTGCTTTTCATTCCCATACCAAACCCCATTTCCCATAAAACCATCTGCACAACGTGTACCAAAGAATCAGAGCCACAGAAGGCAGAAAAATGAGGCATCGGTGCAAAGATTTCCAGGAGGACCGGAGGAATCCATGGGCCCCCTGAGACACTGCACAAACTCAGCTGTGAGTGGGAGAAATGACCTGATGTGGGGAAGGGTTTGACCTCAGGTCACCTTCATTCAGCTTCCAGTTTGCCAGGGTCTTCAGCAGGTCCTTCACTTTCCTGCCCCTGCTTCCTGGTAACCCCAGCAGTGGCAGGAAACTTTGTGAAAGACAGGAGTAATGGCAACAGATCTTTGTGTGCAGCCTTTGGCCCTTGTAAAGAAATGCAACCAAGGATCCTGTGTTAAGAGAAGCAAGCCATATTCATTCATTTCCTAAAGGAAGTGGTCCTTACTTATGACTGCCCCTTTGTCCCCAAAGAGCTCAATATTAGGGTCCAACTGCCCCCGAGCAGACATAGCTGCTTCCGTTTACTCTTGCCCAACTGGCACCAAGGGATGCTCAGTGGTGGTTCCAGAAACATCAGCCTCGGTTTCACTTCAGCAGGGGCAGGTCAGCCATCTGCGGGAACAGCTCTGAATCCTCGCTCCAGATGCATGCAATGCCATACCCAATTTTGCCTCCCATTCTATCCCCAGGACCCAGCGTCATGTTTGGCCCACAAGGTGCTCAATAAATGCTTGAGTGGATAATTGATTTATTAACATATGATCATAAAAATCATTACCATTTATTGGACTCCTAGTGTGTACCCAGCTGAGGGCTCACTGCTTCACATATGGTTGTTTCATTTAACCCTCCTGACATCTTCAGGAGGTAGAGGGACTGTCAGCAAATATGACAGATAAGGACTTTGAGAGCTCAGAGAAGTCAAGAGAGTAGCACAGGGTTGCACAGCCTGTCAGCAGGGCCATGACTCACACTGAAGACAGTCAGACTCCAAAGTCTGTTTTGACAAAGATTTTGTAATGTAATTTTGTAGTTTATTATGTACTTTTTGTGAAACTGTCACTTATGTGATTTTTATCTGATTGTAATTTTGTAATTGTAAATTTTTGTAATTATGTAATTATAATTAAAATTTTTAATTTAAATTTTTGTAATTATGTAATTTACAAAATTATAATTTTGTAAAATTTAATGTAATTTGGAGGGTGGCCTTTTTTATGCAATGAGGCTGCCCATGTATACTTTCTATATAACACTAAGTGAGAAATAACCCCAATCTTTTAGAATCTCTTCTGGAGAATGGAAGAGGGTGTATTCTTTCACTCATCTTATGAGGCTGACACGGACTTGATACCAAAATTCATAGTAGAAGGAAGAAAAATCACACATCAATGTTATGCATGAATGTAGGTGCAGAGCTCCAAAGCAAAAAAAAAAAAAAACTATCTGAATCCAGTGATATAAAATAGGAAGATTTCTCATTACTGAATTTAGTGTATCTCAAGAATGCTAAGTTGGTTTAATGTTAGAAAATCAATGTAATTCATCACATAAAGAAGATAAAGCAAAAAAAAATCATGTGATTATTTCGTAGATGCAAAAAAGGTGCTTGATAAAGTGTAACGTTCATTTATCATTTAAAATAAACACTATCAACAAACTAAAAGAAAATAAGGTGATTTATTAATGTGATAAAGTGTACCTACAATAAACCTTCAGCAAACATCAAACTTAGTAATGAAACATTAAACGCTTTTCTTAAGAACTCAGGATGAAACCCAAAGTGCCCACAATAACTATTTCCCTTCAACATTTGCCATAGAGGTTTTAGCCAACAAGTGAGACAAGAAAAATATATACAAGGCGTAAGGATTTAAAAGAAAGGAGCAAAATTATGGTTATTTTGCAGATAATGTGATTGTGTACATAGAAAACTGAAAGAATCTGTGAGATTAAAAGTGATAAGAGTTTCACAACGTTGCTCATTGCAAAATCAATATACAAAATCAATTGCAGGGCTTCCCTGGTGGCGCAGTGGTTGAGAGTCCGCCTGCCGATGCAGGGGACATGGGTTCGTGCCCCGGTCCGGGAAGATCCCACATGCCGCGGAGCGGCTGGGCCCGTGAGCCATGGCCGCTGAGCCTGAGCGTCCGGAGCCTGTGCTCTGCAACGGGAGAGGCCACAACAGTGAGAGGCCTGCGTACCGTGAAAAAAAAAAAAAAAAAATTGCATTTCTCTACCAGTATGAACAGCTAGACTACGAAATTAAGAGAAAAAGATACCATTTACATCTGCATCCAAAAAAAAAGAAAAAAAATCAAGTACCTAGAAATAAATCTAACACAAGGTTTCAAGACCTCCTCTATGCAGAAAACTGTGGAAATTTATTGACAGAAATTAAAGAATACCTAAATAAATGGAGAGCAACACCATATTCATGGATTGCAAGACTCAATAGCATGAAAATACCAATCCTACCCTAAACTGGTGTTTTAAAATCCCAACAAGCAGATTCTAAGATTGATACAAAAATAAAAGGACCAACAAGAGACAAAAAGAAGAGGAAAAAGGAGAGTGGATTTGCTCTACCCAATATCGACTTAAATAGTACTATAGTAATTAAAGCAACAAAGTCTTGGTTCAAGGATGGAAATACAGATTAATGGAATAGGACAAAATGTACTTAAAGAGACCCAGATATATATGGACACTTGATCTATGACAAAGGTAAAGTTGAAAGGCAATGGGGAAAGGACAATCTTTAAAATATGTGTGGCTTGGACAATTGAGCATCCAAAAAAATATATATGAAATTGGACTCTTACCTTACACCACCCACAAAATTCAATTCCAGGTGAGTTCTATGAGAAAAGCAAAAAATGAAAGACAAAAAATAATAATAAAGCTTTCAGAAGGTATCATAGGAGACTATCTCCTGGAGTATAGAAAGATTTCTTAAGAGACACACACACAAAAATACTAATCATAAGGGGAAAAACAAATAAACTTGACTACATTAAAAAATAAGAATTCTATCCATCAAAAGACACCATTAAGAGAACTAAAAGGTAAGTCACAGAGTGGGAGAAAATATTGGGGGTACCTAAAACTGACAGAGAGCTCAAACTACATAAAGAATGCCTACATCAGTACAAAAGACAGGAAATCCCATAGAAAAATGGACCAAAAAACCACCTTGAATGTATACTTCACAAATGGAATCCAAATAGCCAAAAGACATATGAGAGATGCCCAACCCTACTAGTAATCAAGGAAATACAATTTAATATCATGTTTGTATTAGGCAAAAACTAAAACAATCCGAATGTCTGTGAACTATAAATAAATAAATTAAGGTATAGTCATGCAATAGAATATTATGCAAACAATAAAAGTAAATGAACCATTATCACAACACAATAATAGGGACGAATCAAAAATTAAAAACCAGATGCAGAATGATACAATGTACGGTTCCATTTACAGAAAGATGAAAACCAGGCAAAAGTAACTGCATGTTTAGAAATTAATACTTAGTTGCTAAAACTATGAATAAAAGCCAAGAAATGATTGCAGTAGGAGTCAGGTGAGTGGTTACCTAGGGAGTGTTTGTCAGGAAGGTGAATGCAGGTTCTTAGAGGGGCTGTTCTATGATATTATCTACATAGGTATGGTGATTACATAGGAGTTTCACTTTTCTGTGTGTTACATTTCATAATAAAACTGTTTTCAAAAACAGAAAAATGCAGCGATGAATATTCTTGTGCCTGTCTCCTGGTGTGACGTGTAAGCACCTCTTTAGGGCATATATTGGGAGTGGAATTGCTGGGCCATTGCAGAGTTCATATTTCCAAGATGGCACCCAGTGATTTCCCAAAGTGGCTGCACCACTGTAAATACCCACCAAGCAGTGTTTGACACGCTCAGCAAATCACACCTTCACCAGCACTTCATATCAGACTTCCATTTTGCTGCTCCCAGGAATACAGAACGGTACCTCATTGTCATCTAAAAGATGTCGTTTCATTGCATCTCACTGATCACAAATGACCTGGAGAATCTTTTCTTGTATTTCTTCACCTTTTATTTATTCAATCTTTGCTCATGTAGGTGGGACTACTTTTGTGTTGTATAAGAGAGTCTTTCCTACCCTGAGGTTAGACATCCTATAATTTCTTTAAAAAGTGTTCTTCTTACTGTTCTCATTTTTATCTCATCTATCTAGAATTAAGTTCAAGTAGGTTACGAAATAGGGATCTAATTTCTTTTTTTTTTTCTATATGGACAAACAATTGGTACAGCACCATTTGTTGAATAACCCATACTTGCCCCAGGGATCTGTCATATGTCAAGTTTCTATATAATGGTGGGTCTGTTTCTGGACTCTGTTCTCTTCTGTTGGTCTATTTGCCTGTCCTTGTGCCAATTATCACACTGATTAATTACTGTGGCTTTGTGATAACTCCTGCTATCTGGTAGATCAAGTTCCCCAATACTATTCTTTTCTAGGAGCATCTACCTTCTTTTTTTTTTTTTTTCTTTTTTTGGCATGTGGGATCTTCATTCCCCGATCAGGGATGGAACCCGTGGCCCCTGCAGTGGAAGCACAGAGTCTTAATCACTGGACCTCCAGGGAATTCCCTTTGTGGCTCATGGGCAGCCATTGTGGAAATGCTTCTGGATTCTTTTAGATGGGGGATCTGAGTCTTCTAGAAGAACAAATTATAGCTATCTTGAAGCCCCTCATAGGTGATTTGATCCTCACACTTGAAGCCCTGTGGGTCAGTGATACACCAAGGGCAGGGCAGGGGGGGCCTTATCTGTGAAAAACTGATGGAAAGTCCTCTCCTTTTCATATCACCGTGGCCCAGCAGCTCTAAACAACATCCAGAATAAATTACTCCTCTCTGAAAACAAAAAGTCTCTGTTGATCAAAGTCCTCAACAATGACTGTGATTACTGATGAGTTTTAATTACCTATGTGTCTATAAGCTTCTAATTGGCCCATTTTTATTACTTAGCCTCTAATAAACATTACGTTCTCCATGGAAGTTGATCCAGAGAATTCTCAGTTACACCGTTGGCTCCTGGCCCACGTGGGCTCAGCTGCAGGCTGTTTCTGACTCGGGAGTTCTCCAGCTCAGGGTGGCTGGAGCTCACTGTGCCTGAAGGTGCAATCCAGTCTCCAGCGCCTAGGGTACCATGTATTCAAACGTCAACAGTAGATTCCAGATCAACCATCACCATCTCGGCGCAGTGCTTAGAAAAGCAAAGAAGCAAAGCTCGAGTTATTTCAGCTGCTCATCCACGTGACCACTTGGAGTTTTTATTTGTGTTTAAAAGTCAAAACAATGAACAGAAGGCAAACTATGATGAGGACTTATTTTGGTTTGGAAAGTGCACAACTGAGTTCAAATCTGAAAAATCATACTAACGTGAATAATAGCGTTAAAGTTGAAATTCGTTCTCATGCTTTAACTATTTGTTTTAGAACTAAAGAAAAAAATCAAGAAAATATCAATAACTACTAGTTCTACCTATTCTCTGATGATCACTGAGAAGAGCAACTTTGTCTTTTAGAAGAACACGTGTCACAACCTGATACGACAGATACATCCAGAGGCAGATGGTAGCTCTAAGGTAATCGTTCCTCCCATGTTCACAGGAGCACTCTGATGGGGAGAGTTGAAGACTTGGGGACCCCACAGTCCAGGCCAGACCTGCACGCTTTCCCAGGACCCTCCAGGGTCCATGCAGTGCTCTCCCACTGTCTGGACAGAGAGCCGGACTGGTCCCCACCCTGTGGGCGTGTCCAGCCCAGACCGGGGGCACGGGCAGTGCTTGTCTTCCAGTACAGTGTTTTGCTCCAGTGAACTCAGGGGGAAGTATCTTATATAAACACTGACTGCGGCTAAAATGCCTCAGAGTACAGACAGGAGGTCAGAGTCCAACAGGATGCAAGGTGAGATGCAGTCGGCTGGAAACCACAGCAGAGCCTGGGTGTCTGTGCTGTGTCTGGTCCTCAGACCCTGGAGGATCCTGTCTTTCCACCACAGCATTGTCCCCTATCTGTAGCGGTCATGGTCACGCCCTGCCCACATCCTCTGGGCTCTCATATCCACACAGCAAGGCTGCTCTCTCTAAATGCCTGCGGCTCTCCTCCCCCAAGAGATGCTCCTCCATGGGAGCCCCCTCTCCCCCTGCCCACAGGCAGAGTCCTGCCCAGAATCAGTCGTCAACCTGGAATATTGAGACTGGTGGTTAGACGCCGAGCTCTCGCTGTTCTGCCCCATCGCTGTCCCCCAGCAGAGCCTCTCCATCACGCACCCTCAGCGCTGCCCTCCCTCGGCGCCATCCTCCTGTTCCTTGCCTAGCATCACCTCCGAACCAAGCCACCTTTGCTCTGTCCCATGTCTCAGGACCTGCTTCTGTGCATTTCCACATGAAGGCGGTATTAACACATCTTTGTTCACTCGGTGGCTAGAGCCCCCTGCCTAGCAGTTACTCAGTAGAGTTCACACCAGACCGACCAGCAGCTGCGTGGGACTGTTCTCATCCAGTCCTTGTCTGTGGCTCTGTATCGCTTAAACCAACATGGAGTGGAAGCCCTCCCTTGGGCTGGATTTCTCACTGAACCTCTAACCTGGGGAAGCACTGACCTAATTTGGGGGGGGGGGGCTGTAGAGATGGCCATACTTCGCCTTTGACCACCAAATCCTTGCCTTGGGAGGTAGAAAGTCCAGGGTGTAGACGTCTCTACGAACCTGAGCTATGGGGTGGGGAAAAAAATCACATCTTATCTCCAGTTGATCCCACACGGTCCCTGGGAACATTCGTCCTCAAGGTGTTTGTGGGTATTTGAAAAGCATTACCTTACAATCAGTTCCTTTTACCACAGACCTTCTCAGAGCCTTTAATGCGCTGCTGTGCTGTTCCCTGCGAGGAGCATCATTAATGCAGCACTTTTACAAAGCAATCAACAGCTTCCCCCCACACACACTGCTTTTAAAATTCAAAACACTTGTTACTACTGTGCAGGTTTGTGTTCTGTGGACGGTAGGTGGGGAAAGGTTACACATGACGTTTACATCAAGGTGTCTCTTTGGCACCTGAAATTGAGCACAGCATCGTTCCTGGGGCCCCTGCACCCCATATCAGCAAAGTCTCCCACACCCCACCCAAACCTTCAACACTGGTCAGTGACCACCTCCATGTTCAAATGGCTGCTCCCTCCAGAGCCCTTTAAGTCTTTTCTTCCTTTTTGAGAAAACACACCCTGGAGAGCCCTCCTGTGGCTCCAATCTGGGCTGCCCCAGCCCCTGCCTGGTTCCCTGACCTCCAGTCTCTGTCCCAAACCAATGCCTGCACATCACAGCTTGTCACACTCCTGCTTCTGGAGCCGACTTCCCGCCTGAATTAAGTCAAATCTAAACCTCCTTTTTCTGGATGCCATCGACTCATCCTCTGTCCTCCCTGCACCTCAGTCCCAGCCAGCTCACAACATCATTTCCTCCTTTCTTCCACATGAAACCCCTCCTCCAAATATACTTTTGCAATGTTCCACAAAGTTAGGCCCTCCAGAAACAACAGAGAGTCTGCAATCTGACACTAAACCATCATATGACCCATTTGGTTTGGGTGTTTTAGTGATTGTCTCCACCCCCATTCACTAGTCCCCTTGCAGCCATGATCCGTCTCTCTGTTTGGGGTTTAAAGGTGATAGGTCTGAGATCTTTCCCTTTGCACAGATAAGGAAACTAAAGCTTAGAGAGAGTAGTGTATCTCCAGTGCTAGGTACCCTAGTACTGGGTCTTCCATTGCAAGTGTTCTGAATCCAATCCGATGCCCTTGCTACTACACCAGGGACACCCCGTGGCACATAAGATCATTTTAGCTGACACCCAGAAGAACTTTTTCTGGTAGCTCTATTCTTATTTTAATGTGTATTAGAAAAGCAACAAGGGAATTCCCTAGTGGTCCAGTGGTTAGGACTCCACACTTCCACTGCAGTGGGCACGGGTTCCATCCCTGGTCTGGGAAATAAGATCCCACAAGCCGAGCAGTGGCCAAAAAAAGAAAAAGAAAAGAAAAGCAACAAAGTTGCCAAAAATCCAATCTGTGATTTCCAGGATCCTATCGTTCAGAATAGTTCTCTAAATGTAGCACCCCACACACACCAGTAGCCTCAACATAACCTGGGAAATTGTTAGAAATGCAAATTCTAGACCCCTCCTCAGACCTGTGGAACCCTGGGGGCAGGGCACAGAAATCTGTGTTTCCACAAGACCTCCAGGTGATTCTGATGTACAGAGTGAGAACCACCAGCTGTAGCAAAGTCAATAAAAAATTAAAGTCTATTAGTGAAAAATACAAAGTAAATGTAGGTGATTTGTGAAAATAGCAAAAATGTCATCGGTTGTACAGGAGTGATTGAATTTGAGGAAGTGCCTTCCTATAGCGAGAGCCTCCAGGAGTTTAAAGGTAGAAAGGCCTATCCTACCCCAAGAAGATTAATCTCACCCCAAACCTTGCAAGAGTCCCCCAGTGCCAGCAAGATGGAGGGGGGCGTAGAGGGCCTTTATCACTTCGTTTGTTTGTTTGGCTTAGAATTTAAATGTTTGGACTCTGGTCACTTCCCACTCCTTATTAGGAAAACTACAAAAAGTCCTCTCTTTTAAGATGGTCCATCCTTACCATATGATATCACTTATATGCAGAATCTAAAAAGAAATGATACAAATGAACTTATTCACAAAACAGAAAGAGACTCACAGACTTAGAGAATGAACTTATGGTTACCAGTGGGGAAGGGTGGGGGGAAGGGATAGTGAGGCAGTTTGGGACTGAGATGTACACACTGCTATATTTAAAACGGATAACCAACAAGGACCTACTGTAGAGCACAGGGAACTCTGCTCAGTACTATGCAACAACCTAAATGGGAAAAGAATTTGAAAAAGAATAGATACATGTATATGTATACCTGAATCACTTTGCTGT
Organism: Delphinapterus leucas; assembly: GCF_059928025.1. Taxonomy (NCBI): domain Eukaryota; kingdom Metazoa; phylum Chordata; class Mammalia; order Artiodactyla; family Monodontidae; genus Delphinapterus; species Delphinapterus leucas. The sequence continues at coordinate 42,109,939 of NC_143143.1, read as the reverse complement.
ACACCTGAAACTATCACAGCATTGTTAATCAGCTCTACTCCAATATAAAATGAAAAGTTAAAAAAAAGATGGTCCATCCAGACGACTTGCGACTCCCCCCTCATTATACACAAAGAAACAGGTTTCAGCCCCAAAGATATGAACATATGGTTTTGCTCCTTGTACTATGACTGTATGAAATGTCAACATCGGGCATAAGATGGATGGGGGGAAAACAGAACTCCCCATCCTGTCTGTGCAGCACCTCTGTAAGCCTGAAAGTATTTCAAAGCAATGAGTTTTTTTTTAAAGAACTATTGCTACACCTCATGTCATAATTACTAGTGAAATTTAATGCTCATTAACGGCTTATAATCTATCAGGAAAAATAGCACATGTGAGAAGACCTCCACCCCAGTCCTGTTGAACCAGATTCCCTGGACATCAAGCTTGGGAATCTTCCTTTTCACAGTTTCTCCAGGTCCGTGGTGGTGCCCTTGGGATGTGTGTGCAGCCTCCTCTGACGGCCATACAGACAGAGCAGAAGTCAAGCCAAAGTACACTTCTGCGGCAGGTCTATTTTACATGGTTAAAGGATCTCTCTCGGGCTTCCCTGGTGGCGCAGTTGTTGAGAGTCCGCCTGCCGATGCAGGGGACACAGGTTCATGCCCTGGTCTGGGAAGATCCCACATGCCACGGAGTGGCTGGGCCCGTGAGCCATGGCTGCTGAGCCTGCGTGTCCAGAGCCTGTGCCCCGCAACGGAGAGGCCACAACAGTGAGAGGCCTGCGTACTGCCAAAAAAAAAAAAAGGATATCTCTCTCTCTCTCTCTCTCTCTCTCTCTCTCACACACACACACACACACATACACACACACCAGTGTTTCCTGCTGCCTCTTACCGCTTCTCTCTCCCAGTCACCTAAGCCAGTCTGGGACCATTGCCTCAGCAAAGGACAGAAGCAAAGAAAGTGACATTTTCCTAGCTTTGGGGTATCAAAAGTTTGGGCCTCCAGGGAACAGAAAATGCCCTGGCAGTGGCAGTAGATTTTGGACCATCCATAAGGAAAAGCTGACATAAGGATCCCTTGGATGGGGACGGGAGGAAGATGAGTGAGAAGAGCTTGACCTCCCAGGTGGGCCCCTGAGAAGGGACCCTGAGCCCTGCCCTGGTCGGGGAGAGACCTGGGGGGCCTGGAGCAGAAGGAGGATGTGCTCCCTGGCCCAGGCGGACCCCCAGGAGGCAATGGTGCCTGTTGTTAGGTGAGTCCAATGGACAGGCCTGAAGCAAGGCCACCAGCATGAGCCCAGGATGGCTGCAAAGAGTCTGACGACCACGCACCGTGGGGGGACAGCAGAGGGGACCCAGGTGCCCACGTGGGGCTTGGGTCAGGAGTGAAGAATGGCTAAGCATCACCCCCATGAACGATAACCGACAGGAAACAGTGACCAGGCAGGGATCGCAGCGGGCAGAAGTCTACCCGCGCAGCGGCACCAGCTCCATCCCACCGGCCTCAGCACCGTGCAAGCCCTGACCTTAGGAGCAAGCCTTGGGTAAGTGGGAATTCCTCAGGACTCCGAAGTTAAGCTACTGCCACCCAACAGAGTGAGGGCCCAGAATACAAAATAAATTCAGTTGTAAGGAAGACTTTCTGCTTCTTGCACACCTAACCTTGTGGATGGACTTCTTGCCTGCTGTCAGCCTTGTGTGTTTTCAGAAACACAGCAGGCCTGTGGGCTGCCTTGCTTCAGTGAGGGAGTCGAAAGCTTGTTGAGAAAGGGCGTCAGACTATGACATCGAGGGGCTGGCTAACTTCCACATGGCCCGTAACTCAGTTCGACAACTCCAGATGGTGGGCCCGGGGCCCTCAGGCCTGAGAGGCACGGGCGTGGCAGGTACAAAGGTACGGACAGAGAGCTTATGCATCCTCGAGGCAGGAAGAACATCCCTAATGCCTGAGGTGGGGGCACTCAGCTGAGGGGGTGGGAAGACATTACAGTTTCCCCGGGGGAAGGACAGACCCCTGGGGGAGGTGACACTTCAGATGGACTTTGGGGGATGGAGAAGCTTCTCAGGTCAAGGTTGCAGGTGACAGGACAAGCCAAGTTCTGGCAGAAAAGAAGCTGAGAGGGTTCCTGTCAGATCTGGGAGGCAGTGGAAGACGAACCCAGATGGGGGAGCAGGGCCGGGCCCTGGGGTCTTGCTTTTGGGATGAAGAGCTTGTCACTGTCATTGGGAGAGCAGGAAGGGCTCTGGGAAGCAAGGCTGGGCTTCTAGAAGAGCATCCTCCGTGCTTTCTGAGAATCCCCTGCCTCCGTGTCCCCCTTTCCTTCACCCCTCCCCAGAGTCCAGCCGGTTTCCAGGCCTTTCTCCCTCCCTCCCTCTGCTCCCTTCCCACTGGGATAGACTCTGAACTGACTGGGCCTCCAGCCTTAGCCCGTATCACTCCCTCGACTTTGAGGCCTGAGGACATCCGTGGGCGCCCTGTTCCCAGAGAGAAAGGAGTGAGGGCGGAAGCAGCCCTGGAGGCTGTGTATTGAATGAGTCAAGAGTAAGAAGGACCAGTCTTTTCTTAAAAAGAAAAGGCTACAAGGGTAAGAAACAGGGATGCGGTCTGAACTGACAGTGACCGTTTTTCTTTTGTGTTGAAGCATGCAGTTTTGTGTAGATCTATGTATGGGTCAGCCCAAACGTCTGATTCTTTGAGGCAGATAGAGGACCTTTGTGTGGCCTCATGTGCTGTGTCTAAGGCCAGAAGCCATCTAGTCTGTGCCAGCTTTGGTCTCCGGGGGCCAGGGATGAGTGAACTAGAGGAGAGGAGGCTTTCGTGTGATTTTTCCATCCCGGATTGGCCGTCATTTCCAACGAGGGGCAGGAAGTAACATGACCAAGGTTTCCCCAAAACTCAGATGTCCTCTCCTTTCGCTCCTGTCTCCTGCCGCTACCCCTGTGGCCCTGGGGAGAGCTGACACTCCACACGCCATCCTTGCAGCAGGCTCTGAAAATCTCTGCTCAAGTTCAAAATCACTTGAGTACTAAGGGGCTCCATCCCGAAATCCCTTCCTCTAAAAGCAGGAGCCCCAGGAGACAGAAAAGACCACCCAGCCTCCCTGCAAGTGCACGGTCCGCTCCTGATGGCCCTGCAAGTAGGTCCCAGGCTCAGGAGTGAGCAGGGCCACTTGTCTGCCCTGTGCTGGACCAATACCGGAGCATCTGAGCAAGTGCCCTGACGAAAGGGAGCCTGACAGGACCACTGCTGGGACCCCTGCCTCCACTTCCTGTGAAAATTATTAGGATGTTCGCATCAAAATCAGGCCGCACTTGGCCTGAGACAAGAGGCAAGAAAAACAAATACAATGGTTCAGTTTTATTTTATTCCGTGTTCCTTGCATTTTAGAAACCAAGAAACCAGAAGGGAGAAAAGAAGCCGTTTTGGGCGCAGCTTAAACTTGAAAGATCGTCCTAGTCAAGAAACAGCCTTATTGGGGAAAATAAATAAGGGTAAAACCAAGCCAGATGAACTTAATGCGAGTGAGATGCTTTTATGGAATCAGGGGTGCTTTCATTGTTTGGCCTGAATTGCCCATATTTTTGTATTCATTGCAGACAATGAGCTCCTGTGACATTCTAGCATACATTATAGTGGGGGGAAGAAAACCCAACCTGCTTTATTTATTCCACATTCTGCTTTTAGACATAATGGAAATGTTAACATGCTTAACATCCGTGACCTCTCTTACAGCCTTGCTTCACTTTTTGTAGTCAGCCCGAGCCGCAGTTGAGGGCAGACCGCACTTCCAGACGCGAGATGCTGCCTGTTAATTCAGGCTCTAAAGCTGGCCTGGTACATATCCTTCACCGTGCTAACTCTTTCTGTTCATTCTTTTAAAGACTTTCACGACATATAGTCTCCATTATGATTAAAATGATCTCCACTGTCCTTCAGAAAAGAATGCAAGGCTTTTGACTACATGAACCAGTTCAAGGAAAAATCCCCCCGGAGTCCAGGACATGAAGATCACGTTGTTGAACCCTTTTATCTGCATTCAGTTCCACCGGGTTTAGAGCAGGCTCACTGCCCTGGCTGGATGGTTTTCTCTTACATTAATTGATAACGCTCTAAGTGTTTAATTTAAAGTTCACACCTAAGGTGAGAGCCGTATAAATAAACTCTTTCAGCTTCATAGGAAGCGGAGGCGGCAAAAATGCTCTTATTTTTTTAAACCCTTTACAGGACTAGAATTTGCGACAGAATGGCCATTCCATCTCAGGGGCTTGCTTATCTAAAGATGTGTATGTGAATTAAAAAAAAAGAAAAAGTACTCAATCTCTACATTTAAAAAAGAAAAGGAATTTCCACTTCATAATGGGTATTCTCCTTTATTGTTGCCCTTTTCACCTATTTTTTTTAATCTCTGTACTGAAACAAACACTCCCACCACCACCCCCACAAAACGGAGGCCCTATTAACAGAGAAAGCATACATATTTGGCTTCTGAGAAGGCTTAGAGGATGTCCAAGGGCACCTCTCACCTCACCAAGCCCTTCACGATGACTCGAGAGAGGACCCTCGGTCTCCCTTGGGGACTCAGGAGGCACAGGTGTAGAGAAGATTCAGGAAGGTCCAAGCAGAGAATGATGCTGCTGTGTGACAGGTCCAGACCCTCACACCGTGGGAGTTCCCATAGGTCCTGTCTGGGGTTGGGTGCCTGGCACACCCCAGTCACCTCCACTAACTTAGAAAGCCTCACAAGGCCCCGAAGGGGGCCTGAAGAGCAAAGAGGAATATTATTCAGCCTTCAAAAAGAAGGAAATCCCGGGCTTCCCTGGTGGGCGCAGTGGTTGAGAGTCCGCCTGCCGATGCAGGGGACACGGGTTCGTGCCCCAGTCCGGGAGGATACCACATGCCACGGAGCGGCTGGGCCCGTGAGCCATGGCCGCTGAGCCTGCGCATCCGGAGCCTGGGCTCCGCAACGGGAGGGGCCACAGTGGTGAGGGGCCCATGTACCACAAAAAAAAAAAAAAAAAAAGAAGGAAATCCCATCACATGCTACAACAGGGATGAATCTTGAGGACATTATGCAGTGAAACAAACCAGTCACAAAAGGACAAATACTGTAGGAGTCCATTACATGAGGTATCTCGAGTAGGCAAACTCATAGAGACAGAAAGTAGAATGATGGTTGATGGAGCTTGTGGCCACAGGGTGGGAGCAGGGGGAGAAATGGGGATTTATGTGGATTTATTGTTTAACAAGTATAGAGTCTCAGTTTAGAATGATGAAAAGGGTCTGGAGGTGGGTAGGGGTGATAGGGGCATGACAGTGTGAATGTAAAATTAAAAATGTTAAGATGGTGAATTTTATGTTACATGCATTTTACCACAATTAAAGATAATTTTTTAAAGAGTAAACAGGAGTGGTAGCCAGCCACTAAAAGTTCTTTTTAACAGTACTTATCATGGCAGCTGAATTCCAAGTATGAATCTGTTCCTTTGGGATGACATACAGCTCCAGCCTCAGAGGGCAACCCAGGCCTTGAAAAACACCCAGAGCCCAGCAAATACCACCTGTAGGAAAGAGGCTGGATCCTGCTGCCCCACCACCGTCTCTGCTTTGTTCAGCCCCAGGGGCCCTCAGCCCTTCACCTCCCAAGGGCTTCTCCGCTACGGACCCACCAAAGCCCAAGGCTTCTGTCTCATCAGCCCACTAGAATTATTATCCATGGAGCAGACAAACGAGATGAGACAATATCCTTTTCTGTTTGTTTTTTGCTGTAAGAGCTCTTTACAAAAAAACTAATTTTATATAGGAATAGTGACTATATTAAGCACGTGTGAAAGATTCAGTCGCATTAACAATAAAACAAATTAAAATGAAAAATAACATACCACGGACTTCCCCGGTGGTCCAGTGGTAAAGAATCCGCCTTCCAATGCAGGGGACACAGGTTGGATCCCTGGTCGGGGAACTAAGATGCCACATGCCACAGGGCAACTAAGCCCACGCGCCTCAACTAGAGAGCCTGCATGCTGCAAACTACAGAGCCCGCGCGCTCTGGAACCCACACAACACAACTACAGAGCCCATGCGCCCTGGAGCCCACACGCCACAACTAGAGAAGAGAAAGCCCACACACCACAACTAGAGAGAAGCCCACGCACCGCAACAAAATATCCCGACTGCCACAAGTAAGACCTGAAGTGGCTAAAAACAAATAAACTAAATAAATAAATAATAAATAAATCTTTTAAAACAATTAATATACCAGGCTGGCACAAACATTTTAAATGCTACCCCATGCCGTCAAAAGTGCAAAAACACCAGCACTGCTCAGAAATCATGGTGGATTTCTATCATGGATTAAGCCTTTCTGGAGGGCAATTTGGGGGCAAAAAAAAAAAAAAACTTAAAAAACTGCATACACTTTGATCCAACAACTTTTTAGAAATAACATGTAGGCATTGATAGTGAGAAAATCATCAGAGATTTTTGCAAGATTTATATACAAGGGTGATCTTTCAAGTGCTATTTATAATGGGTGAAACAGAAACAAGTCAAAGATGCAAAACAAGGAGTTCGCTAACTGAATTAGAACAGGTCCAATGACTACGTTGCAAGCACTCTATAATATGATTATTTACCAGATTAATCCCTAAGTTAGCACCATTGCCATCAGTCTGAAAGGAAAAGAACTTTATGATGGATCTGGAACACTTGATGTGCCAGAGGAACCGTGATTTCTCCTAAGGAACGATGTTGAAGGCATGTCCTACTGGGTATCAAACCACACGACAAAGTTACTGCAACTGGAAGTGCGTGCTGCTGTGGGAACCCATACATTGTTCAACGAAACAGACCTCAGAAGAGGCCCTTCTGGGCAGGAGCCCATCATGTGACAAAATGGGTGGTGACCCTTGCCGAAATATTAGCCTAGCGCAGTTCTGGCCCGTGGGGTGGAAGTGGGAGTTGGCCAGGGAGTGGGAGTTGGGGAAATGCTGCTTTCCTGATGCAAACACAGCCCCTGACCTTTCCGTGCTCCTGATGTGAAACAATGTGAAGCTGGTAGCTGTGCAGCCTTCTTGTCCCAAGAGGCCACAACATCAGGACCAAAGATGCACTCTGAAGGATGGAGGATGGAGAACAGATGGTACCCTGGAGCCTGAGCTTCAGCCCCAGCAGCTTCCCTGTGGGGCAGGAAATTACTTTCGAGTGACATGATGGACCAGCCTACCAAGCCACATTTTATTCTGCTATTCAACTGTTGAACATGTAGATTGTATCCAATTTTTATATTATAATTGTTGTTCGCACGTCTCTGAGCATAAAGTATTGGGCATATCTCTCATTAAAATAAGCTCCTAGAAATTGAAATCACTGAATGAAAATAATTTTTTTAAATTTAAAACAAGTGTCAAGATACCAATTTTTATACACAGCAGTTTATGAGAATGCTGATCTCACTGCTTCCTTGCCAACACTCGCTATTAACACTTTTTTCTTTCATCATTACCATTTTTATATGCACATTGGTTCCTGGTTCTTCTATGTATTTGATTAAAGTTATTTCTTTTATTCATTGGTCAAATGTATTTCTCCTTTTGTGAATTGCAAATTAGCGTCCTTTCCCATTTTCCTATTGGAAATATAAATTTTTTCAATTTTCTTTTTTCTGTTGAAAATTCTTACAAACATCTTTTACTTGTAAAGTATGTTTATACATTAAAGCTCTTAACCCATTGTCTATCATCCATTCATATATTTATATGTTACAAATGTTTTCCTCATGTGACCAGTTGCTTTATAATTTAGCACATGATTGTTTTATGTATCAGGCCTTTTATTAAAACTTTCTTCAGTAAGGAAATCTGTCCTACTGAAGATTGGACGGTTTTGGTCCATTCAGAGAGGAGTATAGCCGTGATTTCAGAACCCCACCTCTAGAGTTGGAAAATCCAGGCTCAAATCCTAGCTCAGTCATTTTCTGTGAACTTCAACAACATAGTTCACTTTCATGGACTTTAGTTCCTCATCTCTAAAGATAACAGTATGTGCCTCTAGAGTAAATGAGTGAAGTTAAATGAAGTAATGCTCTGAACATGCTTATTACGCTGCTTGAAACATTGTGGATGCTCAAAAAACGTTAGTGTGTGAATTAGGATGCTTTCAAGTCCATCACAGAAAATCCAACTCAAAGTGGCTCCAACAATAAAGAAAATATATGATCTCACATAACAAAAGGTAGATCTGTTCCAATTTTTGTACCTTCAATAATAAATAGGACAGCTTCTTTTTTCTAGGAGAAAGGAAAATCTCCCACAAACCAAGGGGCCCCACCCACATCTCACTGGCCTGAGCGAGGTCACATGCTCAATTCTAACCAATTCTCTGGCAAATGGGATCAGCTTACCATAATCAGGGTTTACCTCTGATCTATGTAAGAGAATTTTTTTTTTGGTGGTACACGGGCCTCTCACTGCTGTGGCCTCTCCCGTTGCGGAGCACAGGCTCCGGATGCACAGGCTCAGTGGCCATGGCTCACGGGCCCAGCCGCTCCGCGGCATGTGGGATCTTCCCAGACCAGGGCACGAACCCATGTCCCCTGCATCGGCAGGCGGACTCTCAACCACTGTGCCACCAAGGAAGTCCCATGTTAGAGATTTTTATACTCAAAATCCACCGAAAATTTTGCAGTTGCATTTTAGTGTCCAAGCATAACTGGAGTGTTTCAATTTTATCAGCAGGTGAGTACAAATATTGTCAATTTAGCTGAAAAGCCAGATTTACAAGGTGCCCAGCCAGCCCCATCTGCATGACTGCAGAGCTCCCTTTCCCAAACATGCTTGGAACGCACACACTCACACACACAGGTAAACCTCGTCCCTTCCCGGTCGTTTCTATGTGTTCGCACATCTGTTCTCCAAAATGAACGTCTTGCACTCAAATCCTCGTCTTAGGATCTGCTTCTTGGATGCCTAAGAATGCCCTGTGAATTCAAGAAAAGACTGTCCATCTTCCTTTACCACTTGAACGTTTAGTCCCATGTGCATGAAATACTGTACATGAGACTAGTAGACAACAAGAAGATGAATACTTTGTATAGTTTACATAAAGTATAACAATAAAATAAATTCTTTGTATTTAAAAAAATCCACAATTCTTAACATTATTTACGAACAGTAACAGGCAATATAGGTAGTGATGTTATGACAAAGCATTACGTGGACTTTGCCTCACTGGTTTTCATTGCCTGCACCAAGCACAGTGCCCGGCACATAGTAGGTGCTCAGTAAATGTGTGTACAATGACAATTATTTAAAATAATGTATATATCATATATCTGTTATAGATATTTTGTATATATATATAATTTACAACTTCTAACAGCTTGAAATGGTTTACAAAGGAGGCACATCGGGCTTCCCGGTGGCACAGTGCTTGAGAGTCTGCCTGCCAATGCAGGGTACGTGGGTTCATGCCCCGGTCCGGGAAGATCCCACATGCTGCGGAGCGGCTGGGCCTGTGAGCCATGGCTGCTGAGCCTGCGCGTCTGGAGCCTGTGCTCCGCAACGGGAGAGGCCACAGCAGTGAGAGGCCCGTGTACCGCAAAAAAAAAAAAAAAGAGAAAAAAAAACGGAGGCACATCTACCATCTTTATTGTTATAGCAGATGGTACTTATCCAAAGAAAAGCATCACGGTTTTTGAAGCAGTTTCATGTACACACCTCCATCACTCCTCGACGAAGATGTTACCATCCCATTTTACAGATGGGGAAACTAAGGTCTCAGAGAGACTAAGTGACTAAGGAAATACCTTTGAAACTGAAGGGTTCTCAAAATGACTTATTCGTGCAGCCAAGCCACCCCGCTCCCCTGACAGCCAGGGTGCTGGATCTCCACCCCTTCTTAAGCGGCTCCAGCTCTTTCTAGATTAAACCAGCCAGCGCCTGGTTTCCACTTTGGCCACCCCAGTTGTCTGTCCCTACACGATTTGGCTCACGGGAGCACTGTAGTGGTAGCTGTGTTCGTTTGAATTCCCTCCCTTTCTGCAGCACGAGTTACTTGGCCTTACTATTCTCTGTACTTAATTTGAGAATATTTGTTCAATTTGAGTACGTTTTTGACCTGCCAGGTATCTGTGAAACAAAATAGCTCCTACTGATAGCTTCTTATCAGGAGTAATTTAAAACATCCATCATCTACCGCTGAATGTCAAAATAAAGGTTGAGAGAAATTCCTGTTTCCCTCAATATGTTTTCTTTTCACTTTTGTCAGCATCATTGTCAATCCTGAAATTATAGTGTGCCATGGAAGACCTTGGAAATTGAGGCTTCAGAAATGATTCAGTGAGAACCGTACAAGTCGGTCTGTGGTGCAAAACCACCCCAGCAGAGTGGCCCGGGGCCTGCCAACGCCAGGCAGCTCCTAGGGCTGTCGAGGGCTCATTAGGATGCAGAACAAAATGACTGTCCTGGAGAAGCAGCCGTCCCTCCTCGCAATCCTGGTTAGAAGTTTAGCACTAAGTTAGTCATTCCAGGCTTTTGTCAACATCCAGACCATTCTCTGACCCTCCTGACAATGATTAAGCAGAATGAGGGAGAAAGGGACAAATACACATTAATAACCCCTGCTATTTAAACAGCCCTGTGATTGTCATCAGGTGAAAGCAGAGCTTCTGTTTTTTTTACTTCATTCTGTCACCAAGTCAGCTACTGAGTATATATGGGCACACCTGCTGACGGAGACCCAGCAAGAGATGGAGAGAGAGGCATGAGCACAAAGCAGCAGCCACAGGAAGGAACTTAACATCAAGGTGATGTTACTGCATCCGCCACCTTGAAGAAAGGCACGTGTGCCTATGTTCCAGTAACTGTTGTCCCGTTGTCCCTTCCCAATGACCAGCCCTGGAATAGTCTGGAATTATCTTCAGACAAGAGAGGAAAGAAATCCAATTATTTCAAAAAATCAACAAATATATATTAAGCACAAACTAAATACAAGGCCGTGCTGTGCCTGCAGGTAAAAATAGATAGCAAAGTGTCCTCTGTCTTTAAGGGATTTATCAGGATGAGAGTGAATGTCGGAAGCAGGACCTGGGACGTGGATGTTAGACGCTGGCTGGCTTGGAGCAGCATGACGAGCTTCCCTGTCATCCAGGCGGAGCTCCATCTCTGGTCGTGATTGTGGGAGATAGTGGTGCCCAGAGGGTGCCCTTTAGATGGATGTGGACCACCTTGAGTAGGTGACTGACGGCGGGAGACGTGCCAACCATGGGCCAACCCACCCCAGAGCCCTCTCCTCCCAGCCACTTTGCAGCTGGAGGGGTCAGAGGACTTGGCTCTAGTGCTGGCCAGTGAGAGGTCTGCCAGGTGGGGCTTCCAGGAAAGTTGTACATTCCTGATAAATATGCTTTCTTTGCCCTTTGGCAAGTTCCCCTTTCTCCCTGCCTGGAAAGCAAACGTGAGGCCTGAAGAGGGGAGCAGCAGCCACTTTGCAACCATGAGGCAACATGAATGAGCTCACAATCCAAGGGGTTAAAATATGGAAGAGGCCTCGACTACCAACACACTTCAGTTATGCAACAACAGAAAAGAAGGAGGCCACTGAAGAAACATCCATTGTTTTAGTTGTGAGGTGACCCCCATAAGAAAATTTCTTGTCTTCAGCTATGGAACTGTGGGCCAAAGGAAGAGACTTTGCAAATGCTCAGGGCAACAACTGACAAAATGGTTGCCAACTGTAAGGTTTTGATTTCATGACCAGCAGCTGGCATTGAAGGCTCTGAGCTCAGTGGACACCTACGCTGTAATGAGCTTGAACCAAAGCGAGTCTTCCAAACGTGGAGTGGTTCCCAACTGGATGGCCCATCCAACCCCACAGGCTGCGTCTGGACGCCCTAAGATGGGAAACCTGCCCTCTCCTGATATTGCCAACTTTCTTCCAAAGGGTCTCCTGACACCAATCTCACCAAGCAACAAGGCTCCCAGACCTGAGGGCACTGAAGGAGACCATGGTGTGAGCTGGGCTCTGCAGAAGAGCTCTGAATGAGAGCACTACAGTTTTTAAAACTTGATCCAACTGTATATAAAATATCAACAAGGACCTACTGTATAGCACAGGGAACTCTACTCAATACTCTGTAATAACCTATATGGGAAAGGAATCTGAAAAAGAATAGATATATGAATATGTATAACTAAATCACTTTGCTGAACACCTGAAACTAACACAACATTGTAAATCAACTATACTCCAATATAAAGTAAAAAAAAATTTTTAAACGTGATCCAGTATTTTTCATCGTGGCCAAAAACAACATGAAATGTACCATGTAGACCATTTTAAGTGTATACTTCAGTAATATTAAATATATTCACATGGTTGTGCAACAAATCTCCAAAAACTTTCTCATCTTCAAAACTGGTCTCTGTACTTACCAAACAACAATTCCCCATCCCCCTCCTGACATCCCCCCTCTACTTTCTATCTCATTGAGTTTGACTACTCTGGGACCTCATATAAGTGAAATCATACAGCATCTGTCTTTTTGTGACTAGCTTATTTCACTCAGTATAATGTCCTCAAGGTTCACCCAGAACCTTGTCAGAATTTCCTTATTTTTTAAGGCTGAATGCTATCCCGTTGTATATATACATCATATATACATCATATTTCTTCATCCATTCATGCATTGGTGGACATTCAGATTGCTCACTTGATCAAGTTTTCCCTTCTTTTATCTTTCAGACCATCAATCCTTCTGAAAATATCATTCAGAGGTCCTTCCCTTGGATGAACACTACTGGTTTCCATTTATGATTTCCACTTGAGCATAATCACTTAGAAGTAAAATGCCTGGACATTTGAGTGTGTTTGAGATTTTATTTTAGCCATCGCAGACCCAAACTGGGATGTATGAAGAGGATGCATGGCAGCTGTGACCATTCTAAATAAATCACCCACAGACCACAAGGACATTAATCCAACATTCCAATATGGTACTTGAGACAATCCACAGACCATTATCTGCCCCTATTCCATGAGGGTAGATGTATGTTTCTCTACAGATGATAGATTTTAAAATATGGCTGTAATATTTTGCCGATTCTCCCATCAAGAAGTGAAGTCTATTTCCCCATCCCTTGAATCCAGGCTGGCTCTTAACAACAGAATGCGGCCGAAGAGATCATGATGTGGCATGTTCCAAAGCCCAGGCCTCAAGAGAACTTGCAGCTTCCACCCTCGTCCTCTTGGAAGGCTACAGGGAAACCACGAGGAAGCAGGTGAAAGCCTTACTGGGGGAGAGCCATGCGGAGGAGTCACCACCACCTACCAGCCACGCGAGTGAGGGCACACTGGACCTGCCAGCCCAGCCAACCTCCGGCTAATGTCAGCTGCGTAAGTGAGCCCAGGGGAGACCAGCTAAGGAACCACCCGGCCAACCCACAGCAGCATGAGAAATAATAACTCATTGTTTTTTTAAGCCGCCATGTTTCGGGTGGTTTGTAATCCAGCCACAGTTAATCGGAACTCTATGTGGTCACTAAATTCTCTTAGTGTCCGTCTGATATTTTTAAGTAAACTTTGTTTTGTTGAGTAAACAGCAGTGTATGTTGTGTTTTTTCTAAAAGGAAAAATGAACTCTAATCCTACCAAGAACTATTTTTTTAACTTTTTATTTTTTATTGGAGTAATAAGAACTATTAACCACTATATTAATATATTTTCATATTTTGTCATGAATATCCTGTCACAATATTTCTTTCGCCTATACATAATTGATTTTTACTCGGTTGGGATCATATTACATAAGTCACGCAAGAATATTGTTTGTTTTTGTTTTTCAGAAACTAATATATTTGTGCAGTTTGTTCAATCAAGCAGTATTTAGTGAGCATCTGCTAGTTTCAAGATTAAAGCACACCAGTTAAGAGCTTTGGAATCAGACCCCAGAAAATCCATTGAGCCATTGCACTTCCCAGAACTTGGTCAACGTACTTGGCTGATTCTGTTTCCTCATCTGTAAAAAGGAGATAATATTACCTGACTTGCAGAACTGTTGAAATGATGAATGTGACCTTGTAAGGAAAGCATGGCGCTTAGCAGCTAGAACAGAAAAAGCATTTGATAAAGAATACCTTTCACAACACGGAGAATCCTTCAGAGAAAAAAAAAGACAACCAAAGCAATTCTCCCAGAGTTGAATTCCCCCAGTTACAGAGGACTCACTGCCTTCAAGCCATCTCTGAACCGCTGTTACTGTTCAGAAGGTTTCCCTAATACAAAGCTAAATCTATCCTCCTCAAATTCTCAGCTATTTATCATCATTATTTCAACCCTCAAATCTAAACAAAATGAGGATGTGGGGACTCATCTTCCATGAGGGGCCCTTCTGGGACCGCCCAACAGAACGCCCTGTGATGATGGCAGTGTCCTGCATCTGTGCTGATATGAGAGCCCGGTAGGTACTTATGGCCGCGGACCATTGCAATGTGACTAGTACAACAAGAAACGGAATTATTTATTTTACTCAGTTGTAATTAATTTTATTTTAAAGAGCCCCATGTGGTGGCTTGCGTATCGGTTGTCACAGTTTGGGACATTTAAAAAATGGCAGCAAGCGTCCCCTCTCATTTTGTCACCAGGTCAAACAGCCTCAGCTCCTTTAAACCTCACCCGTATGTGATCATCTGAGTCTTTTCGCCTTCCGGTTATGTCCTGAGGATTCACTCTAGTTTTCCACCTCCCCGTGAATGTGTGGCTTCAGAACAGAGCCCTCTGCAGTTATCCCAAGTACGAATACCATGTTCTGAGTAACAGGAAAATAAACAGCAGCTTCTCCGTGGCTGGCCCTGTTCCTTATTCATTTGTGTATTCCTAGAGTTCAGCCCAGGTGATGGAGCAGTAACAACAGATGAGTGGGTGAGTACATCTCCTCAGCAGGGCAGAACACATTGGAACTCTCCTGCCTTTGTACCAGATATGAATTTCCATGAATGGAATCTAGACACATTCTTTTTTTTTTTTAATTTAATTTAAGGCTTATGTTTTGGGCATATTGGCTTCGATTGACCTTACTTAGGGTCACCTACAGCCCCTTTTCTCACATGTCATCTCTGCTCTGAACTTGTGTGGCTGGGTTGTGACTACCCAAATGCAAGCCTTTACATTTAACTCTAAATATCTTTTTCTTTGGTGTCCTGATGCTGAAGACCTAGGGGGCTCCGATTCACACCATCAGGAGTCTCTGGGGGTCTAAGCTGGAAATGACTCCCCTTCTGGCTGGGCTCGTACACAGTTATCCCTCTGGGAGGGAAACAGTGGGCCCTCTGGGAGGAAGCTACCCTGTAGGTTTGCCCATGAGTCTCACGTCTGGGAGAAGAAAAAGTTATTCCTTCACTGTATGGACACCCGGGTTCCAGGGTTCCGAAGAGCTCAGCTTGGTGATGGATGCAGAGGCTGGATCCCAGCCCCACACCCAGGGCCGTTGCCTGCAAGTCCACCCAGTTACATCATGCACGACCCCAAGAACCCAGTCTCCTGAAATAGCTCTGCTCAAACTATCTGAGGGGGAAGACCAGGGTTTTTTTAACTTCCAATCAGCCTCAGACAAGTAGTTTTGTTAAATATAATAACAATGAATTATCAGAAAAATAAAATTAAAAAAACAAAATACAAGCCCAAATTTTATTTTTAGATTAATCGGACAGAAAATGACACTTCAATAAATACAATCAAAACAACACAATGGGAAGAATAAAAGAATTATAAAAACTAGACCTGTTCTTTTGAAGGCTGTGTAAGCAATTATTATAGAAAATTGCAATTACACTCATGGGGCTTTTGCTGCTCAGCAATTGGAATCGTGGGCCATTTCATCTAGGCCACATGTTCTTTGGCACCCTGCCCCTGCAAGGTGGGACTGTGTCCCTTCCCCAGAGTCTTGAGTAGGCTCTGTGGCCACAGTGACCAACAGAATGTGGTAGTAATGTGGAAATAACACTGCACCAGTTTCAAGGCCTGAACCTTAAGAGAGGGGAAAATTCTACTTCCTGCTTCTTGGAACACTCACTCTTGGAACCCTAAGCCACCATGTAGGAAGTTCAGCTGCTTGTTGGAAAGACCACGAGGAGAGTTCCTGAGTCACCGAGGGTCGGTCCAGCGGTCTAGCCATGCCCTCTAAGAAACTGGGCATGTGAGTGAAGAGTCTTGGACTGTCCAGATCAGAGCAGCCGCCGGTTAAATAGCTCCCAGAAATCCCAGTCGATGTCCAGGTAAAGCAGAAGTGCCCCGCTGAGCCAGGCCTGACTCCTTATCATAAAAAATCATGAGATACGATAAAATGGTGGTTGTATTTAAGCCACTCAGTTGTGGGGGCAGTTTATGATACAGCAATAGGTAACTCAAACAGGAACTGAACAAAATAGTTAAAGCTTTTAACATGACAAATGAGCCTTCTCCTCTCTTGTTAACATGTCTGACCCAGATTGGACTGACAACTCACTCACAGTGCATAGTGTATGGTTAAACTGTTCCTAGTTTGGCTTTAATGACACGATAGGAGAGAAATCAGTCCACAAAGGACATTTTCTAGGAGTGGAAGAAAACATCTTCCAACAATTTCAAGAAACTCATAATATTTGTGTTTAATTTCTATCCCAAATGAAGCAAATGAGTTCAGGATGAACTCATGGTTTTTAACGTAAATAGACAGATGGAGAGAGAGAGAGAGAGAGAGAGGAGTAAAAGGAGGGATGGAGGAAGGGAGAAAAGAAATTTCTTAGCTCAGAAGGGCCTAGAAGCCGTGAGCACCTCTACTGCTCACATCTTGGTTTCTAAATACCATTCCCCACAAAAAGGAACAAGAGTTCCCTGTATGAATGGTCAATTCCAGGGAACGTACAAGATGAATCTGTAATACCTTGTTGTGCCAGAACACACAGAGAAGTGCTCAAAAAATGATAGGATGGGTCAAAAGGACATAGGAGCCAGCTTGAAGGAGCACCTCCAGGAAAACCTGTGACAATCTGAGCATCAAAATGATTCATAGTGGGCTTCCCTGGTGGCGCAGTGGTTGAGAGTCCGCCTGCCGATGCAGGGCACACGGGTTCGTGCCCTGGTCCGGGAGGATCCCACATGGCGCAGAGCCACTGAGCCTGCGCGTCCGGAGCCTGTGTTCCACAACGGGAGAGGCCACAGCAGTGAAAGGCTCACGTACTGCAAAAAAAAAAAAAAAAAAAGATTCATAGTAACAGCTTATAATCCTTTGAATAAAATAAGAATCCATGGGCTCAAACCAGTAGTCATTAATTATTTATATCTTAGGAAAAGTCACTTAAATAATTTAAAACTGCTAGACTAACTAAAATCTCTTTAAAAGGCCTGTAGGGAGATGGCCTACGTTCTGGCACCAAGAGAGCGAAGCTGGGTTCTTCTTCTCCAGAGAAGTCTTCCTGAAGGGCAGGACTATTGACTAAGTTTCCCAACTGTGGTCTCCAGGAAGAAGTCCACGGCCATGAGCTCAGACTGGCCCACCACATCTCTGTAAAGTGTGGATACTTGAGGAGGTTTCATGTCCCCAGGTGTGACAGCCACAAGAAAAATCCAGAACACAATGGCAGCGCCCTGCCTCTATTCACCGAGACACTAGTTTTTTATTCTGTGTAATAAAGTACCACACACTTAGCTACTTAAACAAGACAAATTTAACCCAAGTACGGGTTGGCTGGGTTTGATCCTGGGGGGGTCTCACCAGACTGAAATCAAGGTGTCAGCCTGGGGCTGCAATTCTCATTTGAGGCTCAGGGTCTTCTTCCAAATTCACTGGAAGAATTCAGTTCCTTGTGGCTGTAGGACTGAGTTCTCTGCCAGGGACCCAACTCAACTCCCAGAGGCCACTCAAGGTTCCTGGCCATTTGGTCCCTGGGCAGTTCCCAACATGGCTGTTGGCTTCCTTCCTGACCAGCAGGAGGTACTCACCTGATTAAGTCAAGCCCACCCATAATCTCCCCCATGATGAACTCAAAACCAATTGATTAGTAACACAGCCCAGGAGAGATGTCCCATGATAGTCATCGTCTGCCTCCCACTCAATGGCAGGAATCATACAGAGGCATACAGCAGTGGGGCTGGAATCTTGGGGGCCACCTTAGAATTCTGCCTGCACAACCACTGGTGACGGAAGAAATCCAGCCAGGAATTCAGCCCCACCATGTGGATAATCAAAACAGATTTAAAGTTTATACCAGAAAACCTAAGTATTTTGCTTAAAATTTTTTAGAAAAAAAAAAAAAAGACAGCAATAGCACCCATGGCAATTTATCCTAAGAACATAATTGAAAATATATACACTAATGTAGATACAAAATAATGGCTGAAATGTTGGTTATAAAAGAAAATTGGAACCAACTAAATACCTGTCAGCAGGGGACTAGTGCAATAAATGATGGAACATCTTTTTAATGCCAGATCAGTATTTACTGACATGGAAAGGCATCCTAGAGATCCAGTCAAATGGAAAAGCAGTTTACAGAGCAGTAGATACTGAATAACCCCATTTATTTTATTTATACATATTTACTTATATCTATGCATTTTAAAATTGAGAAATATATGTATCAAATTGTTAATTGTTGTCATCTCTGTGGGGTAGAGGTGCTTTCACCTTTTACTTTTTGGGTTATTTAAACTACTTTCAACAAGTATTTAGTTTTCTTATTTTAGCAGCAAAAAAATTTAAGCTATTTTCACTTTGAGAAAAGGAGTAGGAAATCTTAAGACAGGATATTATTTTCTCTTTCATTCACTAAAAAAGCCAACCTTCTTTCTCTCCATCTTCAACTTTTCACACTACCCTGTTGAGCAATACTAAATTGAGTGTCTTTTAAGAAAAAGACATCTGATTTTCTTGTTGATGAGTGACACGTTCCTAAAGTACACCAAATGTGTGCAACTCTAGGACATGTGGATTAATTCTAACACAAAGCAAAAGAGCATAACCTGTATTTCTAGAACAATACGGTGATAATCACGAGCTAAACCAAAATCATTTATGTGCTACAAATGTATTCCTTGCTTATCAGTTTCTGATTCATTTACTTTTGAAATTTGCTGATTCCTTCTGTTAAAACCTTGCTCAAACCATCAGCTAGTTCATCTTTAAGAAAATGCACACTGGCTCTCGTGTCATATTGATTTCTCAAAGTGTCATTACGGTTAAGTTATTCTACACCAAACAGTGCTAATACTCTGAAATAATAATAGATTTCAGACTTGCTAGAGTATTAGCTTCCAACGCGTGGCTGTCTTTGCATGTTAAGAATGAATACAACCCTCCAGGAACTTCTCATCACCTCGCCTCCAAAGTTCTCACACACTGGCTGTGGGCTTGTCCATCAGACCTGTTTCATCCAAATAATTTTGCAGAGCGGTCATGTTTTGGAAGTGACAAATTAAGTATATACACACACACATCGATACATTAAGTATATACATATATACATTAAGTATATACATATGTATGTATATATACATATGCTCTTCATGCATGCAGACGGCAACTTTGGCTGCTGTAAGCAACAGAAACTTAAGATCCCCGCAAGCAGTGGCTGTCGTCCTCCAGGAAGCTGCTAACAGGAAGCATGAACAATACCACCGGGCAATGCCCTGGGTATCACACCTGGGTATCACTCAGGGTCGTTATCTAAATCACTGCTTCTGAAATCACTCAGCAGTCCTCACTTCCCCTGAAGATGGTGGAGCCCTTTCCGAGGGGACACCGTCCCCCGTTTAACCGCAGTAGTTTCCATGCTGTCCCTGCCAGCTCACCTTGCCACGCAGCCGGACTGCCGAAGAACAATAGGACCAGGGCACCATCTGCTGCACCCAGGTGTGTGTGCTCTGCGGCTCTGCTCAGCTCCTTGGGTACGATGGGGGAGGGGAGGTTAGTGTCTCAGCTTCTGTTTGGTTTCCATCGTCCAAAGTGCCTTCTGAGTGGTTGGGGAGTGCGGTTTGGTGCCAGGCACTCTGGGTCATTACGCGCCATTCTGGGCTATGGCGAGCCGCCTATGTGTGTCTGTACCTGGAACAAACACAGCGTTTCCACCTAAAATGATTCAGTCCAGGTGAGTTCAGACCTGTCCAAGGGCTGTGTTTGCTCCTGGTGAAAGGAGCTTCATGCCCAGGAAGTCAGAGACGCATGCAAAATACCCTTTCCTTTAGGAAAGGGTGCCTTCATGGACATCCCCACCTTAGCAACAAGCAGGGATGAGAGTGAATATCTGGCCAACTGTAGAAACAATTCTAGAGTCAGCAGGTTTCCAAAGTTCTCAGGCTGGCTGTCTTCTCCTGATTTTCTTTAAAGAAACGCATCTGAGGGACTTCCCCGGTGGCACAGTGATTAAGAATCCGCCTGCCAATGCAGGGGACATGGGTTCGATCCCTGGTCCAGGAAGATCCCACATGCCACGGAGCAACTAAGCCCGTGTGCCACAACTACTGAGCCCACGTGCCACAACTACTGAAGCCTGCATGCAAGAGCCCATGCTCCGCAACGAGAAGCCACCTCAAGGAGAAGCCCACACACTGCAATGAGGAGTAGCCCCTGCTCGCCCCAAGTAGAGAAAGCCCACGCGCAGCAACAAAGACCCTATGCAGCCAAAAATAAATAAATTCATTCATTCATTTTTTAAAAAAAGAAAGAAATGCATCTGAGCCAGCAGATGCCATGCAGCATGTATGAAATTCCATAAAACATGCATGGATCTTTGTTTTTAAATGGCAAAGATAGGCATTTCAATGATTGTGTCGTTTTTAAAGAAAGGTAGCCTAAATTCCCCACCAAACATTCCAGTTGGAAAATATGATGAAAATCAGAGTTTAAAGTACATGAAAATAAACTTTTTGGTTTGTTTGGCTAGTATAGTTTGAGGCAACCCGCAGCAGGTTCGAAATTTCCCAGACAGCTTATGTTTTATCATAAAAGTCACATGAATTTTGCCCTGTACTCCACAATAGATCTGTATTTTTCATATCAAATAAATAATGTTACCCACATTTCAACATAAGGGGAAAGAGGAGCTTCCCTTGCCTGTTTTGTTGTGTGACTGGCAAGATGCTCTATTTATGCACATCTTTGGACTTTGGAAAGCTAGCCCCTCGTGCAGACAGCCGGCGCTGCACCTTGGAGTTGGCATTCAGGCAATTTCTCTTCTCTGTTTGGGCATTGCTGTGTTTTGAGAATCCAGACTTACTCACAAATCTTGCATTAAAACAATCTTCCAGGAAAATGTATGTATGTGCAAGGGCACATGCACACACACACACACACACACACACACACACACACACACCATACTGCACGCTACAAATGATATTTGTGCCCAGGTAAAAAACCTGCCAATAAATGACACTAGAGCAGCTTTCGAGTTAAGGATAAGGGAACTCAAACCAAACAGACCGTATTGATCTCAGATCACACCTAATTATGGAATTGCCATCGTCCTGTCTCCTGGTATTGTCACTGCCTTTACCTCTTGTCATTTTTTTCTGGTGCCTCCTATTCAGTGTGACTCTTCCTACAATAACATTCTATAAGTTCCCTGCTTTCCCATAAACACCTCTTCCTTGGGTTTCTCCTCACTGTTCCTAGCATCTCATATGCGAGCCTGGTCCCATCTTCTTAGTCCCCTTCTGGCGCTCTAGTCTCACCCTCGCTCGGTTCCCCAGTGTCACGTCCCGCCTGTGTTCAAGAGGATTCCCCATGATCGGAGAACTCTCTCCTCACCTGAGCTTAAGCCTGGCGGATTCCTTGCCCACCACCACCGTCCTGAGATCCTCTGCCTATGGGGAGCACCTAAGAAATGACTTTGAAGGGGCAGTGAAAGGTCTTACCGACTTTTATTCAACCAGCAAAATACGGTAGGATTGGCTGTCACAGGGCAAATGCCAGGAGGTGTAGAAAGCAGATAGCAGCTACCTTCTCCTGCAAATGCACCCAGCCCGTTGTGTGTGGTTAATAAATGCTGGTCCAGGCACTGAAGAGAGTGAAAGTGTTATAAGAAGGAGGAAGAGAGCTCTTTTCAAATGCTGCGAAGAGATGTTCGGACACTTGAAGATTCAGTTATTCTTCTCTCTTAAGATGCACGTCCTCCAGGAGCTACGTTATCAACTGGCAGCTGGATGCACAGACAAATGCCTTAGATTGGCAGCATGTTTTAGAACGTTCAAGTGAGCCTTTTAACCCAGAAATTATTCTTCTAGGACAATATTTTAAACAAATACTCTCCTGTTCATTCAAAGATTGGTACACTCAGGGATTTTTTGGTGCAGTATTTAATATAGTGAAAATTTAGAAGCAAGTTAATGTCCCTCATTAGGAAATAAGTTAAATAAATTATGATGCATTGATATATGGAATATTATGCAGTCACTAAGAAGAATGAAGGAGAGATACGCAAAACTCTTCAAGATATACTGGTAAGTGAAAAAGGCAGAGAAGTGCATATTGTATAACACAATACATGAAATATTATACAGATATACTATGTGTGAATATGTGTACATTATATGTGTGTAAACATAGGTCCAGTGCTATCCACATGGGGCTTAGAAAAGTCATCCTTCTTCAAAGCACTTCACTTCTATTTGTTAGAGAAAACGTCATAATAAATTCTAAAATCTAAATAGAAAAATGCATTTTCCTTCTAAGATCCTCTGGGAAGTGATATCCTCAATGAAAGTCATGGCTCCAGCAGAACTTTAATTGACTGGAGCTGAACTAACCAGGATCCCAGGCGATGATTTGGCCACCACCTCTCAGGGAAAGGTGACCATCCATCAGAGGGGTGGCCTGCTCAGCTCGGGGATGAAGAATCCATTTCTCTGTTTCCAAGGACAGGGTCCGGGTTGCTCCCTGGGTCAGAACACAGTCTAACCACCCACTCTTTTTGTCTCTAAAACTGCACAGTAACTCCAGAAATTGCAAGATCCTAGACTACGTTACAATGTTCAATTATCTCTAGTATACCAGAATCACTTTGGAAGAATGTGGACAAATACATTCTAGAAAGACTTCCAACTACATTGAAACCAAAAAAATTATATTAGCTCTAAATTAAATTGTAGCTGTTGTAACCATAAACACCTCATTCCTCAAGCATTTATTGTGATTTAAACGTTTACTCTTAAAGTGATTAAGTTAGAAAAGAATAAAACGAACACTTGGTCCCAAATCCCACTAATTGCTTCTAGTTTGAGTTAAAAAAAGAAAAAAGAAGACTTCTTTTAAAGCTTTGAACATTTCAAAAAGTAGTTCACGTTGGTGAACTTCACACCATCTTCCCTCAGGAAAATCAACAAGTAGATTTTAAAGACTCATAATTCATAAACCATCACACAGGGTGTTCATTTGTCCCCCTCGTTGCCTCACACTTATGGCCTCTGAGATTCTTTTTCCAAATCAGTTCATTAACTGCCCTGGAGGAAAAGGCCATGGCACACATTTCAGTATTTATCAGCCTTTGCTGTTGGAACATCTAGTCACCCCACATCTTTCATGCCGGCCCCAAACGAATGTCCTCTCCTTCTGGCCTCACTGGTGGTGGAGAGCAGGAATCCCTCTCTTCCTGCTGGTGGTCTTTTATATACTGCTTGAAAATCATTACTAAGTTCCCATCGCTCCCCCAGGAAAGGAAACCCTCCCTTATGAAGAGAACATGGATCCAGTTTAAGTTTTCTGAGTATCCTCAAAATCCAAACATGGAAAGAGTAACCCACCTCCACCCACCATAACACAGGTAAGAAGCATCTGTCGTGTCCGGCTGGATGAATAGTACTGCATGTTCTACTGGACAAATAGTCCCTGCAAATCCCAAGAGATGACATTCTGCATATGCATCCTATGGAGTCTATCAATATTGATGCTGTGTTTATGAAACGAGTCATCATCAACCAAAGACTCTCTCTTCCCCCTAGTCTGCCTGACATAAGTGTTTCTGTGATTCTAAGTGTGGAGTTTCCAGAAAGCAGTGTGTCTAATTTTCTCCTTGCATGCGGCAAGCATCCATTCCTGCCATGAAGCGGCCAGCAGGAGGTAACAGAAGACTGTCATCAGACCTTTTCCACATGAAAACCTTGGCCCCCACCTAAACAACCTTCCGCTTCTGCAGACGTGGGCCAAGAGAAAGGCGTGTTCAACATCTGGGTACAAACAACCCCACTGCTTGGACAATGAAGCGGTATTTCCCCCAGGATGGAAGCACGTGCTCAGGAGAATAAACAAACCTCTGAATGCTATCTGTAACAGCTCCATCTGCTGGTTCCCAGATAATGTTACAGATCTGACAGTTGGACATCGATCATATTGATCCAATAATAAACAGTGCATTATAATAGAAGTCTTGTCGTTTTTCTTCTCAGTTCATCCAGAACTGCTCCAGCCCCAGATGCCAGCAGTGTACACAGGGGATGCTAAAATAGAGCATAAGGATTGCTTTGGAAGACAATCTAGCTCAATAGAGAACTCTCCAGAATAATGGATATGACAAAGGGACAGGGCAGCGCTGGCTGCCATCTTTGTGGTGTCAAACAACAGATCCTCCTGTTCTGTTCCTTGGATTTTCCTCTCCCAAGGTGGAAATAGTGAGACTTGCAACTCAGGTCCAAGTGATGGTAAGAGGATTACAGTAACGAGGCTGTGCTTGGTAAGCTGTGAGCACCTAAAAGTCGTAAGTCAGATAAATATCAAGGTATTATAATTACATCTTAATATTCACTGGCATTATTAGAAAGGCCTAAAATCTCCCATTAATTCAGTGAGAATTAGATGTCTATCAGAGACATATAGTTAGATGCTGTGATATTTAAAAAAAAAATTAGTAGGGATGAGAAAAAAAATGTGATAGAGTGGAATTAGACAGCGCTCAAATATACAAAGTCCACCAGCAGGTGGAACAGTCCCAGGTAACTTCCTAAGCTATCGAACACATACATGCCCATTTTCCCAATGGGATTGTTATTCCAAATATTTACTTTCATCCGTTTCAAAGT
This sequence comes from Delphinapterus leucas, assembly GCF_059928025.1. NCBI lineage: Eukaryota > Metazoa > Chordata > Mammalia > Artiodactyla > Monodontidae > Delphinapterus > Delphinapterus leucas. The sequence goes on along the minus strand of NC_143143.1, from coordinate 42,084,916 downwards.
CAAATGCCTTAAATGCCCACCATCAACTTCACACCCAATCCCGAGCTGCTTATACTCAGAGGCAGGTAGTAGACTCGGACTAAACTCTGGCATCAACTGGGCATGGCTTGGGGCTTTGGGAATTCCATGAGCCTCAGCACTCCCACCCTAAACCCATCCCAAGTATTAACCAGTTGAATCTTGTCTTCTCCAAAAACAATGTGTTGAAATCCTAGCCCCCAGTACCTCAGAATGTGACCATGTTTGGAGTAGGGTCTCTACAGAGGTAATCAAGTTAAAATGAGGTCATCAGGGTGGGTCCTAATCCAATGTGACTGGTGTCCTTATAAAAGGGGGAAATTTGGAAACATGGACACACACACACACACACACACACACACACACACAACACAATGAGAAGAGACACAGGGAGAAGACTGCCACTCACAATCCAAGGAGAGAGGTCGGGGGCAGGTCCTTCCCTCTTAGCCCTCACCTGGAACCAATCCTGCTGACACCTTGATTTTGGTCTTCTGGTCTCCAGACAGTGAGACAATACATTTGTATTGTTTAAGTCTCCCAGTTTTGTGTTATCTGTTGCTGGAGCCCTAGCAAACTAATGCACGAAGTAATCATACAGGCTAAGTAAAAACAATGAGCTTGTTAATTGATGGATCGATTGGATAAATTTAGAAGAAATGAAAGTCATCCCACTCCCTGTGAAGGGCAGCATGGTCACGCCATTTCTTCTGAAGTGAAATCCTCACGATATAAAAAGTTCATAAGCAAACAATTTTAAACCTTAAGCCCAAAAAGATTTATAAATTCTCAGATGATCTTTAAGTTGATAAGAGAAAAAAGGAAAACTTTTTCCTCATTGCCAAGTCCTTTATCAAATTTGCTTCCATGATGCCTCCCGTTGAAATGGAAAACTGCCAAAGAATCACAGATTTATGCTGAGCTGTTTCTTTCCCTGACAGCAACATCAGCACCAGTTAAAATTTGACAACCATAATCTAGATGACAATTCTGTGATTGGGTCTGAATGTAATTTGTTCTCCCTCCACTGCTGTAATTGCCCAGACCTTATCACTTACTTTATTGTGATATCAGCCATGATACCTTTTTTTCCAAAAGATCACCCGAAGAGCTAAACTCACCAGGGTCAGACAAACATTAACATCTCCAAGAAAACCCTAGAGAGCTCAAAAGCAAACTTGTAATTCAGCTGATGGATTGCCCCCATCACCTATGGAAAGCTGCTCAGGATGGGGAAGGTGTCACCCAGCATAATTTCCCATCTTCATTCTCCTGTGCCTACCATATTAACACGTCGGGGAGCTGGTGACCGTGAATCCAGAATAATTCTTGGCAATGCCAATTCGCTCACTCTGGGTGTCTTGCTCTAGGTGGTTTGCTTCCAATATTGCAGTGAGGCCAGATGCCTTCTAGGGAAACCGAAGCCAGTTGGTTTTTCTCTCTGTTGTACAAGCCCAAGCAATATGCCCATCCTTGACCTTCCCTTACATAGTAGGGACCGCAGAACCCCCAGGAGGGATACAGTAGAAAGGAGATATTGCAGGCATCATAAGGGAGATGAAAAGTTAACCCACAGAGCACCCACTGTGATGAGGGTCAACTACCCCACCCACCAGGCTGCCCCGAGCCTGGCCCCTCCTAACCACAGGACTCACTTCAACCCAGTTCTGCTCCTGTCCAGTGACTTCCTGTCCATAAGAGAAAGATCCCAGGGAGACAAACTCTCCGACCAGAAACCAAAGAATTAGACTTAATTCACATTTAAAATGCAATACCTCCCTAAACCAATGTTATTTGAAAGTGACATGATTTTCCAAGTTAAACTTCCAGAGTCTTTGCTACAACTTTTACTGGAAAGCAGTAGAACCCCTGAGTCCATTGTCTATTTAGTCTTGAATGCCACCAATAGAGTGGGCCAAGAATCAAAGAGAAAGAAAACATTGCAAGAGGAAAAAAATTAAACGAAAAGGGAATGAGGGGCTTCCTTGGTGGCGCAGTGGTTGAGAGTCTGCCTGCCAATGCAGGGGACACGGGTTCGAGCCCTGGTCTGGGAAGATCCCACATGCCACAGAGCAGCTAAGCCCATGCGCCACAACTACTGAGCCTGCGCTCTAGAGCCCACGAGCCACAAGTACTGAGCCCACGTGCCACACTACTGAAGTCCGCGCGCCTAGAGCCCCTGCTCTGCAACAGGAGAAGCCACCACAATGAGAAGCCTGCGTACCTCAGCGAAGAGTAGACCCCGCTTGCCACAACTAGAGGAAGCCCGTGTGCAGCAATGAAGACCCAACACAGCCAAAAATAAATAAATAAAATAAATAAATGTATTTAAATAAAAAGCATTGCCTGTGAAGATCTGGCCCTGAGTTTAAAAAATAAAATAAAATAAAATAAAATAATAAAATAAAAAACGCTGTTAGGATCCAATCCCCTACACTGGCTAGACGTTAACTGGTAACTACTCAAAATGGCCCCAAATTATAGTAGATTCCCATTTCATAGTTCCCATCATTCTCTTCTAAATATTAGCCCAATATTAAGCATGGCTTTCCCTAAATTTGCATGGTTCTTGGAATCCAATATCCCTATTTGGAAAGAAGGCAATCACACAGCCTTAAAAATGTCACCAGGTCTCCTAATTCAATCAGAGGATCAATACAGAGACTAACATTGTCCCAAAGTACACTGCAGGCTAGGTTTACTCTAGGGTGATGATAGAATTGGAGATCTGTGTAGTCAGCCTCCAAACTCAAACCAAGTTCCTGGATCTACCTCCCTCCTACAAACAACTGGATAATTTTATGCGCTCCAAATGGCGCTATCCTGGCCCCATGTATTTGTCTTACAGGAAGTGCATCTGATGTCTGATTCAAAAGTCCAAGTTATAATGAAGAGTATTTACCAGGAATGTCACAGTGAGAGGCCAGGTCGTTGCTAGGAAACAGGAAGGGCAAGGTTTGGAGCAGATGACACAGCATTGTGTGGCATCGTGTGGCTGCAGCTGCTCAGAAACTTAGCTCAAGACTTTTCACAAACACTCCTGGGTTCTGGGGAGCAACTGTCAACATCAGTTAATCAGAGGGTGTGATGGGTGATTTTTAAGTGTCGTCTTGGCTGGGCCACGGTACTCAGACAGGTGGTCAAACATTAGTCTGGATGTTTCTGGGAGGGTGTTTTTGAATGAGATGAACATTTAAATCAGTGGACTCTGAGTAAAATAGATTGCCTTCCATAACGTGGGTGGGCCTCATCTAATCAGTTGAAGGTCTGAACAGAACAAAAGCTGTGTCTCCCTCACCAAAACAAGAAGGAATTCTGCAGTCTGACGGTCTTCAGACTTGAACTGCAGCATCAGCTTTTCCTGGGTTTCCACCTGCCGGCCCACCCTGCCAGCCTATATAATCACATGAGGAATCCTTAAAATCAATCTCTTTTCTTTTGTCTTGTTTTAATGGTGATACATTTAATTGAGGTACATTCAATATATTAGTTGCTTTTAGTCTATAACACATTTGGACTCCCTGGAAAAGTGGAATAATAGCTTTTTTGTGGGTGATGAACCATTCATTGTTAGTTGCAAATATGCACAAACGTCCTCCATGATAACTTGGGTTGCCAAGAACTGCCAAAAACCACTAATTCTGCAGGTTCACCCCCAAGTTTCTCATTGTTTTCTTTGTCTGACTTTTCCCTCAGCACACTCTAGTGTGTGGCTGTGCACTGTAGTCTGGATAACTTGAGCGTCAAAAGAATAGTGTTAATTGCTTATAACATATTAAAAAGTTTAACTCCATGAGTCCACGAGGGGGGCTGAGGGAAAGGAAGCTCTTCTTTACAGAAAAATACCAACAAGTATGTGTAGAAGGAACAATAGAATTCAGGCAATGGATGCTAAAAACCACTGGATGAAAAGTTATTGGGGAATATGGGGAATGCTTACACAGTGACCAAGAGTATTGAAACAGTGCCAAAGTATCACTCGCCCCTAAGATTACTTACTAATCACTTACTAATTCACATGGGACAATACGGCAATCACCCCCATAAGCAAGTAATCAAACAATCTCACTAATAGAGGGACATGATTTGCTTCCTAATGAGATGCAATGTGACATACCATCCACATGGCATCCCCATCACAAATCTAATCCAGATTCTAGATCTAACATCCATTTTGTAGCTGTTCAGGGGATAGAGGAACAAGGGAAATGACACCAGGAGAAAACAGTCTGGCAAATCCAGAATGGGCGTATTCTACAAATGATCTGGGTGCTCAAAATTCAATACTAGAAAGGAGAGAAAGAAGGAAGACTGTTGTAAATTAAGAGGATGAGGACATAAAAAACTAAAATTTTAAAAACCAAATGCAGCACATGAATCTTAAATAGGTCCTGACTCTGGAAAAAAAAATGAACTGGCTATAAAAATACATTTTGTTTTGGGTAAAATTTGAGAAATTTGAATAATGAATTATTGCTAATTTTCTAAAGCATGGTAACGTTATTGTGATTATGTTGAAGAATGTCTTTTCTTAGGAGATGTGTACTGAAATATTCAGTGGGAAAGTATCGTGATGTCTACAACCTTAATTCCAAATATTTCAACAAAAAGAAAATGCGTTTATAGAGAGTGATAAGCATAAGTGGCAAAATGTAAACAATTGTTGAATCCAGGTAGAGGGTACACAAATGTTTGCTCTGTTATGCTTTCAACTTTTGTGTGTGTGTTTGAAAACGGTCAGAATAAAAGTTGGGGAAATAAAAAACAACTTTGAGGATCACCTGTCTTCCCCAAACTCCATCCTCTCCTACCTTCTAGCCCAGCACCTTCTAGCCGAAATGAAAAAAGAAATGCACTTCATTTTTTGAACAGCTTTATTGAGATATAGTTCACATACCACACAATTCACCCAATTTAATGTCCACGATTCAATGGCTTTTAGTATATTCATAGAGTTGTATGACGATCACCACCATCATTTTTAGAACATTTTCATTACCCCCAAAAGAACCCACCCCTTAGCCATCACTCCCCAGCCTCCCCATGCCCCCCACCCCAGTCCTAGGCAACCACTACTCTAGTTTCTATCTCTAGATGAATTTGATTTTTACTTCTTGAAGATCCTACATGTGGCACCAAATTTCTCAGCTGCTGCCAATGCTTTAACAAAATGCTTTGTGTCCCACTGTGTTTGCTCATCCCCAGTTCCGTGCAGGACATAAGAGAGAGCCGGTATCATTCTCAGCCTCTGGGGGCCCAAGAGCCTCATTAGACTATGTCATCTGCCTTCTGGCTCTGTTGAGGGATGCACTGGAGGAAAAGAAGCAGATCTGCTTTCAGATAAAGTCGACCAGGAATTCATGTCGGATGAGCTCAACTGACGCTTTCTCTGGCTAAGGATACTGGAAGGGGCATCAACCATCTGCAGAGTCTCCTCCATACCCCATTTTGCATTATGATGATACCTGCAGATGCTCCAAGCTTCCTGACAGCCCCTCATTGTCGGGGGTGGTGGGCACTGACTTTCCTCCAAGTCCATCTCAGCTCTCACCTCTGTGGAGCTACTCTGGCCACCGTGCATGATGCCCAAGTAAAGCACAAACAAGGCACCTGCCTTCCTTGACTGACTGGACTTCACAGCAGCCCAAGCAGCTGTAAGGAGCAAGGAAATCTCTCCACGGGAACGACTGTGTAGCTCTTCTCAAGACAATGCAATTATATCCTTCCTAGCTGGGTTCAACGCAGTATAAAGTTTTTGTTTGGGTTGATTTTTACTTGTAAGTGCCGGGAACTACTCACTCTCAGAGCATCACCTTGCAGCTGATACCTTTGGAGAACTTTGCAGAAGAAGGTTTTTCCCATAGAAAAGTCCATGAGTTTTGAGTCCATGGGTAGGACAGGAATGTCTCTGAAGTAATAATGGCATAAAACACAATGGAACTAAGAAAAGACACTGAATGACATCTGTTTAGGTCTGAGGACAATTATGTGTACCAAGTTCAGTACTGGATTGCTAGTTAAGCTCAAAGAGAGGACGTGTGAGTTTACCTAAGCAGTTATATTTTATTTAAATCTTGCTCCCCACTGCATTTCCTTTGTGATGGATTTTTATTATCAATTACCTAGTTGATGCCCTGGTACATTTGCTATTTTTAACTAGTTTTTCCCCTAAAGGGAATTATATAACGACGGACTTGATGTGCCCTTTGTTTCAGGTCTCTCAGTTTTCCACCTGAGAACACCAAACACTGGCTTTCTAAGCTCATTGTCTGTATCCCCATTCACTACATAGCAGTTATCAGTAAGAAGGGCAGGGAAAAAAGATGAGCCTCTCTATGGGACACTTGTTAGACAAAGATGCCCCTCCCTGTGAGGACTACAAATATGAAGGTCTGTCTTCAAATCCCTTTGTCCAATTTTGGGCATGAAGCAACATTTTCACCCAGAGAAGTGATTTATCAGTGATTACAGAGTTTACACTTGAAGGTGATGTAAACCCAAAAATACACTCTAGATTTTGTTTTGAACCATAAGTAGAGACTTAAAATCCAAGAAAAAAGAGTGAAATGCAGTAGTCATTTTCCAAGATTAACAACTCCAGCAGGCTTGAGTGAAGCCCCAGATTTCTCTGCAGTAAAGATTTCTGGGAGTTCACTGTAAGGTCCAGGAGAGCAAATCTGAAGAGGCACTGTTTGTGCTCTACACTTCAGGTTAAGAGGTTCATTTTATAGCTCTTTTTTGCACCTGTTGAATGGGTTTCTCCCCCACCCCCACCCCATATCCCTTCTCCCCTTCTCTCCCACCCCTTTCAACAGCATCATTTTTCTACCCTTAAGTGCCACTAAGGACAGTTATCCAGTGAACACAGACCCAGGGTAACTTGTAATAGTGAAGTCAAATGCTTATGTTTTTCCCTGCAGTAGGGCAACATTTTTCATCTCTGATTTTCCTTGGCCAGATGGAAGATGTCATTCAGGGAACCTCAGGCGTTCTGAAGATGAAAAGGAAGGTAGGGGGCCCGGCTCAGTGCTTATTAACCATAGAGGGAATTTGGTTCACTTCAAGAAGTAGTAAAATAATGGCACAGGAGAGACAATGACTCTTAATGAATTCGTGTGAGTAAAGTGTGAGGTGACCAGTTCGGGGACATGCAGCCCCAAGGCCACCCTCTGGAGGAGAAAAATGGAACAATTGTTTTCTGTTACTACACAGTATTGACCTCCCTTTCCGGAATCACACAGGGCCACTCGGATATCATGTCCAACGTAGGATTACCTCTGTCTGAGTGCCTTGGCTGCCTTTTAAATAAGGTGGGTGACATGTGACACTGGAGTCCACAGTCAGGCTTGAGGTAGGAATAATCTCAGGTGCTCCTTCAGCCAGGTGAACTGTTCCACTTCCATCTCTGCCTCCCCTCCAAAAACGGCCCTCAAATCCCACCGACCTGCAGGGCTGAACATCTTCAGTTTTCACATACCACCTTTCCTATACACACCAAAGTCTCACGGGACTTATCAACTGCCTGGAAAATAAAACAGCCTCCCAGGCCCTATGAAAAAAAAAAAGGAACAGAAAAGCTACAGAAATAAATCCCAGAGTCTGCTTCTAATCCTGGACAGGTGGCACCTCGGCACAAGTGCATTGAAATCACTTTCTTCCTGGGCCGCAGAGCTGAATCCCTCTCCCAGAAAGACCAACACCCCTCAATCTGGAGGTGGGGAGTGTGCTGGGGGAGGAGCCAGGAGCCTGGGGCTAGAGGTCTGTGACCTCCCGCCGAGCCGTGCTATCGGCCTTGGATCGACTATCTAGTGTAAACGCAGTTTCACACATAAATAACGTGCCACATCTGGCCCTTCGGTTTTATGGCGTCTTAGCGACCGAGCAATTTATAGATGGCGACCTTGTTAGGCAGCAGCCGGGCTCGCCGGGATCTGCGAGGTCCGAGGCACCGCTGGGGACGCAGGAGGGGCGAGGGAGAGGAGAACCCCGGGGTCCCAGATCTCCAGCTCCGAGGGGCGCTCAGGAGAGGGACCCACCCGCCTGTTTGGGGATGGGGCCGCAGCAAGGTGGCAGCGCCCCCTCCTTCCAAGCCGGCCATGTGGCAGCTGAAAGAGCCATCGAAGCCGAAGTGTGTTTGCGCTCATACCCAATTTATTACCGCTGAACATATGGCCAATATTTTGACTCACGTCAGTCGGGCAAGGAAAACAAACAGAGCGCGCGGCGCGGGGGAGCGGCCCCCTCCGCTGGGGCTGCGCTGCGGCCGCGGGGCCGGAGCCGGGAGGGTGGGGCCGCCGGGCACGGAGCCGGAGCCAGGAGGGGGAGGGCTCGCCGCGCCAGTGCCCCTGCGCCCGCGGCTCTGCAGCCGCCGGTGGCTCAGGATAAAGAGCGGCCGGGGATCTGCGCGCTCGCGGGCCGGGGCTCCCGGCGCAGCCGCGCTCCAGGTGAGCCTCCCGCTCGAGCGCGCGGCCGGGGGTGGTCGGGGGGCGCGGGACGCGCGGCTGCGCGGGGAGACGTACAGGAGCCCAGCGTCGCCCCCGGCTGTCGGGCGAGCACCGTAGCTCCCCCGGCCCCAGACCCCGCGCGGGCATCCGCAGCTGAGGGGAACCGAAAAGCGCTCCGGGCCGGCGTCCTGCCGCGGGCCAGGGGAGAGGGGTCTCGGTGTCCCCCGTGCGCTCGCCTGTGCGGCCCCCCCTCGGGGCTCTCGCCTTGGCTCGGTCGCCCATCCGCGGGGTCCGGAAGCAGCAGGTGGACAAGTGCCGGGCGTCTCAGGTCCGCCGCCGGCTCCGCTGGTCACGAGGGGGGCGCTCGGGTTGGGACCGGGCCCCGCCCGCCGCGCCCGCGGCCCGGAAAAGTTTTACCTGCCTCCGAAACCAGGTGCTCCCGCCGCCGCGCACTTTCCCTCCAGCCGGGGAGCGGGACCGCCGGGACCGGCAGGTGCGGCTGGAGGGGATGGCGGGGAGGAGAGGCGCGGCGAGGTTCGGAGCCCCGCCCGGGAGGGCGCGGCGGAGGAGGGGCGCCGGGGAGGGGGTTCCGGGGAGGTGGGGGACTAGATAAAGGCGCGCCTGGAGATTCGGCGAGGCTGTCGCCGCAGCGTCGGGAGTGGGAGGCGGAGCGGGCGCGCCGCGCGCCTCGGGCCCCTCCCCACCGTCGGCTCCGCAGGCTCCCGGGCCGCCGGGGCCGCTGCCGGGAAGGGAGCGCCTCCGCCCCGCCTCCGCCGGGTAAGTCTCCCCGGTGTGCGCAGGGGTCGGCATGGGGCTGCAGGACGAGGCGAGGTCCCCAAGGTAATTTGGAGATGGCGCCTAGCGGAGAAAGAGGTGCTCCTCGGGCGGAACTGGGCCACGGGGTGGGGGGTGAGGAGGAGGAGGAAGGCGAGGGGCGGGAGTCGCCGGCAGGAAGGACCAGGGCTGGGGGCCGAGCAGGGGTCGGGGTGTCTTTGGGGAGGCGGCTCAAGCCTGGACTTTGAGGGGACCGCGCCAGGCGCCAGACAGTTCTCATTTGTGTCAGTAGAGATCGCCAGAGGATCGGAAATGAGCCTCAGTGGGCTCTGCTGAGGCCCTGGTCTCCGAGGGGCGCCCCCTCTGACCCCGCCATACACACACTCTGCAAGGAGGCCCTTTGGCGCGCCTCTCGCGCCTTCTCGAGCTTGGTGGCGCTTGGGGGTGGGAAGGGGGCGTTGCGTCTGGAGGAGGGCTGTGGACCTCGGGTGCTCAGATTGGAGAAGTGAGAGGGAGAGCCCCAGGAACCCCCTCCCGCTAGTGCCCGAGGGCCTCGTGGGTCGGTTCCTCGCTCTCCAGGCACAGCTCCCAGGTTCCGCGCAGGCTGGGAGCGCGGCCTCCCCGCGCCGACGAGCGCTGCATGGCACAGAGCCCTCCTGGCCCAGCTCTAAGTGCTGAGTACTGACCCGTTGGGAGAGGCCGCTGGATTTTCGAAGTCTTGTAATGATTTTGTCACGTGTTAAGAAGTAAATTCAGATAAGAACGTGCTTTCGGCGCCCTGTTTCCTTGAGAAACCCAGATCTCCTGCATTGAAATCACCCTTATCGGGGGAAGGTCGAGCTTGGCTGGACGAACGTACCTGAAGGCAACATTGACGATGGGTAATCTCATTGTAACATATTTAATCATTAGAGAAGCGCGAACGAATAAAGCAAAGGGGTGAGCCCGGGGGGACGTGCCGTTTGGTTCCCCAATAAACCGGTGACAATGGATTGGCTGGGACGGGCTCATTTGGCCTAAGGGGGGCTTAGAGCTACGTTTTTAAAGAAAATATTGGAGGAAGGCCCTTTCCATTTTGCAGCGCGCCCCGAGCCACATTTCGTGTTCAATTTAACATCCATGAAAGTTAAACGGCTTTTCTCGCCTTTTATTTTATTGGATGTGTTTTCAAAGATCTCATTAAAGCGCATTTATCAAAGTCCTACCATATGTCCGCGGGGTCTTACGCCCACACAATGAGGCTGATTAATAAAAATCCTAATTTCTATTACAATTTATGTCCTCAGGAAATGTCTGCCTTTTTTTTTTTAAGCCAGATAATTGGTAAAATGTTGTGTATTTCACCTTGAAGAAGAGTAGGGGGAGATAGCTCAGAAGGATGCCTGCGCCCTGCGCCCACAATTGCAGGGAGACTCCAGGCTCTAGGTCCCTAGGTCAGCTCTCTCCATGGCTTTATAGAGTTCCTGGTGCTCCTGAGGAAGCGGGGAAGGGGGAAAAGGGGGGTCAGATACAGAATCTGAGCTCTGTCTCTGGGCCTGGAAAACTTCTCTGCCCAACATCTTCTTGGTGACTTGGGAGGACTGTCCTTCTGGGAGGTGCCCTCACTCTTACCTCCTGTGGTAAGAGTTAACACAATATGGATCAAAGAAAGAGAAAACTCACCTTTGACTTGAACCCAAAGTGGACTGAGATTTCCTTTCCCTTCACACTAGTCCCTACTTTCTGGTCCATCTGTCCGCTGGCTGTGGGTCTCTCCTGCCAGAGATTTGCACCTGTTCTGATCTGGCCTCACTGATAGGGCTGTAGGCCTCCCCCATCCAGCCGCTCCATTCTGCTTCCCGCCCCCACAGCCTGCAGGGACTTCCAGGGACCTCAGCTTCCTTCGGGGGCAGAAGGTGATGCCAGTTGGTGCCAGGATCCACCAGAGATGGGCCTGCCTTTCAGTTTTCTGGTTGGGAAAGGTCCTGCTTCAGGTGGTACCCTGGGCCACACTCCTCGACATCTTTCAACCGGCGGCCAGAGCTGACACTCTTGCTTCCAGCAGCCCCCGTTCCCCCACCTGGAGTTGAAGCTGCCATGGGATACCTTGGAGGAGTGCATCTTAAAGGTGGGCGTCTTTATCGCCAAGCTCGGGGACCAGATGGGGAGACATTTTCTGTCTCCGTTGATTTCGAGTGCCTGCCACGCTCCGAGTCTCCAACCCGAGATAAAATAAACCTTTCCCCTCCAACAAAACCTTTGTGTCCAGAGCGGCTAATCCTCGCGGAGAAGGAAGGTGCAATGCGCTTTGTTTCTAGAGTGAATGAAGACAAACGCTTGCACCTTGGCGCTAACCAGACAATAAACTAATCCACTTGAAGGCTGTTATCTGAGATGGGATGTGCAGGGGACCCGCTCAGCCATGTACTGTACCAGGAAAGGAGTTTCTTTTCAACCTCTTTTCATTCCAAAAAAGAAAGAAAAGAAATGAAGTCAAATTAGTACTTCCAAATAATGGGAAAGGCCTTGTATTTTTAATGACTGGTCGCACTTTTGTGGATGGGGAGGGTGAGGCGTGCTGCCTGGGGCTGCGAGGCTTTGGGCTTCTCGAGGCCACCCCCGTTTTACAGTGGTCCTCAAGGTACTCCCCCCGGACTTTTTCTGCCCTAAATTCCTCTAGAGGAGGCACCTACCCAGCAAGCTCTCACCAGCCTGAAAGGGGAAAGATGTGAGCAGAGCGCCTCCCAAGAGGCCTTCAAGCCAAGAAGCCTTCTGAGATTGAGAGAGGAACGGGGATTGGGGGCGCTGGGGGCGCCCCACCAGCCCGCCTCACCCACAGGCACACCGAGCCAGGCTCCCACGCGTGGGGTGTGCCCAGGCTTCTCCTCATTTTCCCAAAGGACCTTCCTTTCCTGCCTTGTTTGCTGCTGTTCAGAGCTCACCCCTCCCCCAACAGGGGGCGTCAAACTGCGGTGCGCGGGCGCAAGGAGCTGGGGACCCGGGCGCACCAGGGCCGCCCCCGTGCTCCGGAGCACAGAAAAGGCGCTCGTGTTTGAGCTACCTGCGAAAGTAAACAGGTAAACACTGGGCCGACTTGGAGGGCCACTTGTCCTGGAGTGGGGCCACTTACCCTGTGTACATTCGCCTCCCCCCCGGGCCTCCGGCGGTGGTTCACCTCCCCCGCGCCCTCTCCAGCGCCTGCGCTTCCATCCCTCCGGAACCCCGAGCCGCAGAGAGGAGCTGAGCGGCCTGAGAAAACTCCTAAGAGGGATTCTTCCAGCCTGCGAGGAGGAAGATTTTCTTCCTCCTCTCCCCCACCTCCCCTCGGGGCCTGCGACGCCCTCTGAGCTCGTCCCAAACGTGGGGAAAAGGGAGGTAGAGCTCGAGATTTGTAAGGAAGCTGGAGCCCCAGAGCAGAGCATAAATATCCGGGGCAGGGGGCCTCTGGCTGCTCGGGTGACCCTGACAGGGGTACTCGGTGGTTGTCACACCAAAGAGGGCAAAACATGTCTCCCTCCGGCCCAGACCAGCTGCCATCAAACTTTCAGCACCGTCTTAACTTCTCCCCAAGTTCGCAGCAGAAGGCCCAAGGCTGCGCGCTCAGGAGCTCCCGCAACGCCGGCGGCAGAGCCCAGAGCCCAAACTCAAACACGATGGAACCCAGGACATTGTCCTCTCCTGGCTGCAAGATGGAACCCGGAAAGAAGCTAGTGAAGAATCCGGACCTGGGGAGCCGAGCACATCCAATCAGAGCTGAACTGGTGCCAGAGGACACGGATATGTTCAGAGCCGATAGGGTGGGGATAGCGGGGACACTAATAAGGACTCTGGAGGGGCCAGGGGTTGTGGGGCTTGGTACTCTCGACCAAGTGTGTGGGATCTCGCTGAGCAGGAGACCCCTGGCTCTAAAAGACCAGGCTGTGGTGCTCCCAGCGAGACCTCTTGGGGAGCCCTCCGGATGCAATCACCTGTTTAATTTGTGTGTAAAAGTTCATTTGGTGCCTGGCCCTGCTCCTCGGGTCGCATGAGGTCCGGGAGACCCTGGAGCGTGCTTTGGGCACCGGACCTGCCCCCAGCTGCCAGCTGGTCCCCCGCCGGCCTCCCGGCGTCCAGACCACTCCTGGGGGACTTGCATTTTATGATCTTCCTCTAACAAGCCGAGTTTCTCCCCTTCAATTACGGGCCTCCCGGCGGTCTCCCTGCGCCTTTTCAATTGCAAATGTCAGCGCTTTGGAAGCGGACGCGGGAACGGCACCGGCGACGGAGCGCTGGGCAAAATGGATTCGCGAGGTCCCAGGAGGGAGACACTGAGCACAGCGCATCGGGCTCCGCAGGGCGCTGAGCGTTGCTTCGGGAGGCCAGGCTGAGGCTCCCTCGGGTTCCCTCCCTGCTCCGCAGCCCCAAGGTCAGGGGCAGGAAAAACTAGCAGGGGTGAGGGTGGAGGAGGGAGCAGAGACCCAGAACACGGTCTGTGCGGGCGGGGGAGTGTGGCCCCGCAAGTGCTCCAGCAAGGAAGGGGGCCCTACGACCAGTGGTGTGGGAGAACTCAGGCCCGTCGAGGCCGAGGGGCCGGCGCTGTGCGGAGCCCCGCCTCAGTGAACTGGGCCGGGAGTCTCCTTCTCAGGGCGCGGTTGTCAGCGCTCCCGCTTCAATTTCCAGGAGGCTGGATCCCCCTGTAGGAAAACAGTTGTCTCCCAGGTGCTCTGCCCGAAGTGCAGGCTCTCAGGGGCCGGGGAGGGGACATGACCCACTGCAGCAGTGCTGATGCGATCCTGGGAGAAAGGCCACTATGGGGGAAGGGAGAAGTTGGGAGCGAAGTGGAACTAGGTGGTTCCAAGACGAGGAACTGCGCAGGCTCCGTGGAGGGGTCTGGGGGCACCCCTCCCAAAGATGGATACGCAAAAGAGTCACTTCTTGCCAAAGGGGACATTTCTCACCCAACCCAAGAATTGGCGTGGCCCAACCAGACTCCTTTCTGGCCCTTCCTAGAGCCTACCCTGGTCCCCAAGAAACACCCCTCGCTTGGGACAGAGGAATAAGAGGAGTGACCAGGATGATTTTTTTCTGCAAAGCTTGGGTTGAGGAACTTTTCCTCGCCAGTTATTTATTTAGCAGCTGAGTAACAATGGCTGGGGTAGGCCCGACAGCCCGTTTCCAAACTCTGGCCTCTGTGACGCCTGGAAACCCAACTTCCCTCCTCCGACTGGACGGGCAGAGAGCTCCTGAGTGAGAGGGGGGAGGGAGAGGCAAGGAGGATGGAGGCTGGGAAAGGCAGACTGGAAAGAGAAAGAGGGGAAAAAAGCACGAAAAGTAATGGGTTCAAGGAACACGATTCAAACCAGTTTCTAATTCTTGCGGGGGGGGGGGGAAGGGGGGAAGGAAAGGGGGAAGGAAAGGGGAAAGGGCGGAAGGAGAGGGAGAAAGGAGAAAAGGAAAAGTAGGAGAAAGAGAGGAATGGGGAGCGTCGACATGAAGGGGTTTCCTTAATATTGTGGACGGATTCAGAAATGAATGAAGAGATAGTCCATTGAAAAGGGTTGAATGCCATGACAACTAGGAACAACCTTAGATTTATTCCAAACAGTTAGGACACATTGAAAGAGAGCGTCAATCATGTATTATTTCTCCACTGAAATAAATGCAAAAACCGAGCCGGGACAAAGGCTTCCAACGGGAGCGGGACATTTGTCTACATTTCGCTCATTGTCCGCAGCTTAGCAATCGGTTTGTATTTGTGTTTGCCCGGGTCCGACCACCCAGGACGCGCCGACGAGGGGCTCCCTCTAACCTGGGCCATTGTCACCCGCGTCACATACTGGGGGCGAGGCAGCGAGGGCTGCAGAAAGCCGCCGAGCGGCTCGGGGAGAGGCGCCTTCGCCGGGCGCTGGTAACTCGGGGGCGGCCGGGGCGCGGCGGCCGCAGCTGCGAGCGGGGAGTACGGGCGCCGGCGCTGCGCTCGCCGGCGTGGAGGCGGCCCCGGCGGAGGGCTTGGGGGTGGGCAGACCCCGACCCCCGCCGCGGCCTTCTCCGTCCCTCCTCGCCCCCAGGCCAAGCACCGTCCTGACGCTCCTCTGGGGCGGATGAGCATCAGGTAGCAAACCTCCCTCGCGCAAAAAAAAAAAAAAAAAAACTGGAAGGAGGGGCGGGAAGTGTGGCCTGGATTTTTCCTCGCCGGCGCCGAGGAGGTGGTGCCGTCCCGGGAAAGTGCAGTTCCCAGGCCGGCCCGGGGCTGGGACCCGCACACAAACCTCACGCAAGCTGGGAGCCTGGAGCGTGTCCTCTGAACTCGTCCCTGGTGCGTCCGAAAGGACTCCCTGGGGAGAAGAAAACTCCGGAGAGAACTCAGCAGCATCTTCCGCCCTGCGACCCCCTTCCCCGCGGTTTTCGGGGTCCTCACCCCGGCTGGAGACAGCGCACCCGCCCCTCCCCCCGCCCCTCTACCCTTGCCCCCCCCACCCCGCTCTGCCACCGCTGGAGGCTGGAAAGGGAGACATAATAGGGGGCAGGAAGGGCGCGGGGCCGCCTGCCCTTCCCTCCACCCTGAGATCGCGGCCCGCGGGGCCGGAGGCGGTGGGGCTGAGCTGATCGCGGCCCGAGGGAGACTTCCCCACCCCCACCGCCCCACCCCGGGCGCCCGCAAAGCAGAAAGTGAACTGCGCGGTCCTGCTCTGCAGCACAGAGCTGGGGGGAGGGGGAGAGGGGAGGGAGGCGGGGAGAAGGAAATAAATGTCTTTAGCAAATAAAGGGTGTCGGGGCGGGGGAGGTGGTGTCGCTTGGTGGTGGCTCCGGCCGGCCCCGAGCCGATTCCTCTCCTGGGTTTCGGGCTCTTTCGGCGTTTAACTAGAATCAATTACTTGCCTTGTCATTTCTAGTACTCATCCTTAAGCCTCAACCAAAATATTGACCTAGGAGGCTTACAGAAGTTGGGCTCTTGCCATTTGAACCGGATCTTGTTTAGGGAACGGCCAGCGATGGGAAGGAGAGATTTCCGCGGCTCAGCCTGCGCCCCCTCCCCCTTTTCCAAAGGCGCCACAAATCGCCAATTTTCCGGCTTGCTGGGGGCAGGCGCGCGTGGGCGGGGAGGTAGGAACCGGTGAATGTTGAGGATTCTGTTTTTCTCTCCTCCTCCGGGTTTCTGTTTTGTTTTCTTTCCTCCTCCCCCGCTTTTTTTAAAAAGATGCAATTTGTTAAAACTGCCCTTTCAAGTGTGTGGACTCGCGAGCGACGCGGTGGTCCTTTGTATGTAAATACTGGGTAAGAAAGGCTCGCCCCGTCTTTGCAATTAATTGACACGTTACACCTCTCATCTTGCTCTAGAGGGCCGTTGGCTGGGAGCGCGGAGCTCCCCAAAACCCACAATTTCACATCTGCAAATACAGTCTTCATCCACTTGACTTCCAAGACCCGCCCACACGTGTCCAACCTTTGCGTTTTAATGTCTCCCTCCCCCTTTTTTTCCACCCTTCTCTCGCTCTCCCTCCCTCCCTCTCTCTCTCTCTCTCTCTCTCTCTCTCTCTCCCTCCCCCCCTTTCCTCCCCTCCCTCTATCTTTCCCTCCCTCTCTTTCTCCCCCTCTTCCCCCCCTCTCCCCAGGTTCGTGAGTGGAGCCCAGCCTTATATGGACTGATCGCTCGGGCAATGGCCCATTTTTTCCTCGCCACCAGCCGCCACCGCGCGCTGAGCGGCCGCCGGAGCCGGAGCTGACGCCGCCTTGGCACCCCTCCTGGAGTTACAAACTCGGGCCCGGCCCGCAGCGCTGGTGCGCAGGCCGCCCGGCTCCCCGCGTCCATTTCCGCGTGCTTGCAGAGAAGACACAGGCAACGCCTTGGGCTTTTTCTGTCTTTCTTTCTTTTTCTCCACTTTCCCAGAGTTTCTTTCTTTTTCTTAAACATAATAATCTCAATAATTAAAGCCCATCCCCCCTCCCCTCCCCCAACCCCTCTCCCCATACCCCCTCCCCCGCCCCTACTGAGAGCGCAAGGAATTGACCAAGTGAAGCTACAACTTTGCGGCATAAATTGCGGGGTCCCGGCCATGTCGCTGACCAACACAAAGACGGGGTTTTCGGTCAAGGACATCTTGGACCTACCGGACACCAACGATGAGGAGGGCTCGGTGGCCGAAGGGCCAGAGGAGGAGAGCGAGGGGCCGGAGCCCGCCAAGAGGGCTGGGCCGCTGGGGCAGGGCGCCCTGGACACGGTGCAGAGCCTGCCCCTAAAGAACCCCTTCTACGACAGCAGCGACAACCCGTACACGCGCTGGCTGGCCAGCACCGAGGGCCTCCAGTACTCCCGTAAGTAGCGAAACTTGGCGGCCGCGGCTGTGACCGCCTCTGCTACTGTGGCCGCAGCCTGGGCCGCACGCCGCGGGGAGAAAAGGGATGGAGCCTTGTAAGCCGGATCCCTCACCCTGCGCCCCCAGAAAGATGCCTAACGTTTGTTTGGGATGCCCTACCTCTTCCCTCTTCGTCAGACCCCCCCTACTCCGGGAAGGAGACTTGGTCTCAGATATTTTTTCCAAAGAGAGAAATTAGGAGGAAGAAGGGGAGGGGAATACCTCCCAAGGGCTGGTTACAGACGCCAACCAGAACTGACGGCTCCGGCCAGAGCCCCCCTCCCCCATTCCGACAGCCGGGAAGGACTGGCCTGGAGCAGTGGAGCGAGCCAGCCTGCCTCGGGATACGGGGAGAGGGTGGCCCGGGTATAAATAGCTCACCCTGCCCCCTGCACTTCATAGAGGACGCTTTGTGCGGTGCGGAGGGTGTCCAGAAAGTCGGAAAGCAGAAACGAAAGCCCCCAAAACCTGCCTTAAATGGCCGAGCCGATCAATGCCGGGATTGTGGGTTTTTTCTTTTAAAAATCTGCCCACGTCTCTCCGGAGAGGAAACTGCTTAAGGGGGCCGGAGCCCTTAACCCGCGATGATCTCCTCCGCGCGCCACTCCCCCCCCAAAAAAATACGCACCCACACTGGTCAAACCCCTAGAAAGTGGAGCACCGAGCCCCTACTCCTGCCGCTTCTTCTCTTTCCCCGGGGCGGACACCGACGATTTTGTCAGGCGTGGAGCAGGGCGGGGGTCAGGGCGAAGGCAGCGGGGCCTGGCTGCGGGGCGCACAGGCCCGAGGGCGCACGGAAGATCCGGGGCGCGCGGGGTCGGGCCCGGCCGCGCGCGGCCTCCAGGCTCCTGATGGGCTTCTCTTTCCCCCAGTGCATGGGCTGGCAGCCGGCGCGGCGCCCCAGGACTCGAGTTCCAAGTCTCCGGAGCCCTCGGCCGACGAGTCACCGGACAATGACAAGGAGACCCCCGGCGGCGGAGGGGACGCCGGCAAGAAGCGGAAGCGGCGGGTGCTCTTCTCCAAGGCGCAAACCTACGAGCTGGAGCGGCGCTTCCGGCAGCAGCGGTACCTGTCGGCGCCAGAGCGCGAACACCTGGCCAGCCTCATCCGCCTCACGCCCACGCAGGTCAAGATCTGGTTCCAGAACCACCGCTACAAGATGAAGCGCGCCCGGGCAGAGAAAGGTATGGAGGTGACGCCCCTGCCCTCGCCGCGCCGGGTGGCCGTGCCCGTTTTGGTCAGGGACGGCAAACCGTGCCACGCGCTCAAAGCCCAGGACCTGGCAGCTGCCACCTTCCAGGCGGGCATCCCCTTTTCGGCCTACAGCGCGCAGTCTCTGCAACACATGCAGTACAACGCCCAGTACAGCTCGGCCGGCACCCCCCAGTACCCGACAGCACACCCCCTGGTCCAGGCCCAGCAGTGGACTTGGTGAGCGTCGCCCCTCCGAGACTCTCGGCCCCAGGCCCAGGCCCCACCCCAGCGGCGGAGGCGAGGAGGACTCGGCCCTTACAGTGGTTATTATATTATTATAATTATTATTCTGGAGTCGAGTTGACTCTTGGCTCCGTTGGGGAGGCGCCAGGAGGTTGCTGCACCTCCTTGGAGAGGCAGATTCCACCCCCCAGCTCCGCCCCATCCCTCTCTCCGTTTGAACCTTTGGAGACGGCTGAACCGTAAGCCGAGTTTACAGAATGTTTGCGCAGCTTCGCTTCTCTGCCTCTCCCCGGGGACCGAATGGTCCCAGCGTTAACGTCCTCACCTGAGAAGGAGTAAAAGACCCCCCCCGCCCCGCTTTTGTGAATTTTGTAAAATATGTTTGTGTGAGTAGCGATATTGTCAGCCGTCTTCTTCTGAAGCAAGTGGAGAACACTTTAAAAATATAGAGGATTTTTTTCTCCATTTTTTTTAAAGTAAGAAAATGCTAAATATTTATGGCCATGTAAACGTTCTGACAACTGGTGGCATTTCGCTTTTCGTTGTAAATATCGGTGGTGATTGTTGCCAAAATGACCTTCAGGAAGGGCCTGTACGCCTCAGGGCCCAACTCCTTTCTTCGTGGTTTGCTTTGGTTTGCTTATATTTGGTTACCCCTGCTTTCTTCTCTTCTTTTTTTATTTTGTTCAGTGCAAACATTTCTCAAATATGAAAAAGGAAAAATGTGTAGGCGAGCGAGAAGCCCCCTGCCCCATCCTCCGGGTCCTGAGCCCCGGAACTTGGAGCTCAGCGGTTCCGTGCGGTTCCCCAAGAGCGCCGGGCGCTGAAAGCTTTCAATTTTTTTAAATAAGAATTTTAATAAAAATCCTGTGTTTAAAAAAACCAAGCCCGGCCCTCCCGTTTGTCTTACTTTGTCGCCCTGCGCCGGGCAAGGAGGTCTCGGGCAAGGAGCCGGGCCAGGCCGCTGGCCGCGCTCTACCCCGCGCATCCCTTGGGAGCCGGGGCACCCGGGGCGCTGGGGAGGCTTCGGAATAGGCCTCTCCCGGGCGGGCGGGCCAGGCCCGGCGCCTCGGACCCCGGGCGCGCGCGGGAGCGCTGGCCTCGGGCCTGCGAGCGGCTGACCCGCCGCCCGGGGTCGCTCGGCCTCTCCCAGCCTGTCTCTCGGCCTCACGCGCGGTCTACATTCGGGCGGCAGCGCCCTGGCGCAGGAGGAAGAGTGACTTTGGAAAACGCAAAGGCGAGAAGAGCAAGCCCCCCTCGCTCGCCCAAATCTACGAGTGGCTCCTTCAGCCTAAGGAGCTGTTGAAGCCACTACACTCGATGACTTTCATTTTGTTGCATTTGATTTACCTCGTGCTAAGGAGGGGAGGGGATGCTGAAGTTGAGACTGGTCGGCTTCTCTCCCCACCCCGATGCAAATCCGCGGCCGGGAGGCGGCCTAGACCTGGGCGCGGGGGCCGGGGGCGCGTTTCGGGGCGCTCCAAGCTTTGGCTACAAGGAGGGACGCGGGGACCCGGGCGCGGGAGACTACGGGGTGGGTGGAGGTGCTGCGGCCTCCCTGGGCTCCTCAGCCGGGGAGAGCCAGGAAGCGGGAGTCAGAGGCGATCCCTGATAACCAGCCTTCCTTCCATCCCCACTCTTTCCGAGTTTCCCGCCTCTGTCCCTGGACTGGATGCTGCGCCTCGTCCCCTCCTAGCATCTGGCTGTGCGCGGTCCCCTAGGCCAGCTCTCTGGCGTGAAGCTGGGCGAATTGCTCGCTAGAAAGTAGGGGTCTGGGTGTGGGGTGGTGCGTCGCGGCCTCCTGGGCTGCGGTAAGGGGAGCGAGAAGTGAGCAAACCGCCCTCGTTCGCCCGGGGGAGGGCGGACGGTCCTTCCCTGCTAGAGATCTGATCCCATCCCACCCGTGCCTCAGGGAGAGCTCCCTGGAGGACCGACTTGGGGGGAGGGGCGCCTGTCTCCTCTATCTTGCGGATTTCCGAAAATACCCGGGGCTCTGCAGCTCAGACCGCGCTCCGAGACGCCTCGGGATTGAAAGTCGGCCCCATTCGGAAACTGTATCTCTGGTTTTCTCTCGAGCTCCACCTTCATGGCTGGGGGCGGGGGCGAGGAGGCCGAGCAAAGGGAGAGGTCCCAGCTGACGTTCTCGCTACCTCTAGTTGATGATCAGATTTAATTCAATATCTAAAGCAAACATGATTATCCGTGTGACCAAATCTGCGCGTCAATAGCACTCAGCACCACACGCCCGGGGACGTGATTACACGTTATTCCCGCGTTGCGCAGCTGCCCCTGGATAATTGAGGGCGCTGGAGTCTTTCTAATATCCTCCTAAATGTCCTTTCATATCTCCAGGTTCGACTGGGTTTTTCCAGGTTTTCCTAAATGCGGGAAAGTCTACCTTTGTTCCCCACACCAGCTTGGAAACGTTTGGGGTTTTATTTCTTGCTCTTTGCAAAGGCCAGGAGAATTCTCCCCAAATCGTGTGTCTGCAATAGCCGAATGCCCAACTTGCCCTGATACCAATCACTCAACATTCCTCTTGTAACTGCCCTCTACCCCCATCCGTCAGCAGGGGAGGTGAGAGTTCCAGCCTCTTGGAGTGGGGTTGTCACGAGGCCTGAGGCACAGCCCCAAGACTTGGTTGATTTTGACTGCTGCAGGACCCAAAACTTCCGGGGGCCAAAAATGATCGTAGGAGCTTCCCCCGCGGCCTCCAGAGGGGAAGGAGGCAGCGTGGAAGGGCCAAATTCTCGCAGGCATCCACGTGTGCTCGTAGAGGGCGCGTTTGGGGTAGTGGTTAGGCCTACCAGCCTGCAGTCTGGATGTGCGCGCCGGCGGCTGGGAGCCGGGGAGGTGGGCCCGACGCCCGCCTCTCACTGTCCTCGGGTCCCCATGGAGTCAATAAAAGCGCCCGCGGAGCCTGTGTGGCCCTAACCCCAGCGCCCTGGGAGCGCACCCGGCGCGGGGTCCGCTTCGGCAGTCTATCTTCGCCCAATCTACAGCGGGCCGCACAAAACGGCACAATGGGAGAGCTGGGAGCCAGGGATGTTAGAGGCGTGCATATTAAAAAGGGACAGAGAAAGGATCGCAGGGGACAGCGAGAGGGGAAGAGGGAGAAGGGGCCCACCCTCCGCCCCCTCCGCCCCCCTCCGCCCCGCACCATTCAGCGCGCTTATCGCGGGCAGTGAATCCCGGAGTCAGGCAGAAGTCTCCTTGGGGTTTTGTTGGGCCTGTCACTGGGTCCCTTTGTCATCCGCGGGCTCCATGCTGGATTCCATATGGCCAGCTGGGCCGAGGGAGCGCGAGGAGGGAACCGCACAAAACCCAAATTGTGTCCGGCTTTCAAACCCTGTATTGTTGTCTGTGAAAGGAAGACGCATTAAAAATTCGTGCTATATCTATTGGGGAGGAGGCTGGAGGAGGGGAAAACAGCCACCCCTGTCTTTGATGGCTTCAGAGGGCGCTTGCCCCGCCTAGGCCCCGTGACACTCTGAGAGCTGGAGATCTCTCTTTCTCTTTCTGTCTCTGTCTCTGCTTCTGTCTCTTTACCAAATACTGGCTCTAAGCTGGGGCTCGGGTCTGCGAACGTCGGCGTTCAGGGTCGGGGCTCCTTGCGCGCACTTCGCTGCTCCTGCGCGCGCAGCTGGCGGCTAGGCCTCTCCTGTCTGTCTGGGAGCCCGGAGTAGAGGCCATCGGACCGTGCCGGGCCCAGGAGGACACCGAGGTGCCCAGGGCCTGGGGGAAGCTCAGAGGCCGCGGGCTTCGCGGCTCCAGGGTAGATGAAAATCCAGGTCCCTTGTTCCCGCACCGGACGCGTCTTGACGCCCGGGCGCGCGAAGCCAGCCCTCCCCGCACTGCAGGAGCGGCTCAGGGACGCCGCGAGACCGCTCAGTCCGATGCCCAGCTCGATTTCCGCCGCAGTGGGTTCTGAGGCCGCTTCCATCCAGCCGGACCCCTCGGTTACCAACACCCTGTCATTCGAAATATGCGCGGGATCCCTCTGGCGCCTCGGTGCCACGACGGGAAACCGGCTCAGAAACTTCTTTCACCACCAGCACCCCTGTGTTGGAGGAGAGAAGGACTTCCTCTTTAATTCTCAATGTCTCCTGCATCGTTTCGTTTGCAAAACAGGGAGACAGAGCGGAACTTCCAAGGAATCTGCCCGGTTTTGTCTCACCTAAGCAAAGTTAGGGGGGCGGCCAGAGATCCTCTGGGTCATCCTCTCTTCCAAGAGCCGGGTCAGAAGCTCCCATAAGCATCCCTCAAACAAACAAACAAAAACTACGTGTTAGACAAAAAGAGTTCTTGTTGAGGCTGGGCACCGTGGACATAGAAATAGAACCCGTCAAGGGCCAGGTGGAAATTCCAGCTCATCCAAAACTTGGGCACCCCCTTTTTTCTATTTTTTACAACTGCTGTCATGTTCAGTAGAATCAGCTAACTTGATAAGGGTAGGAGCCCCCCATCTCCACGCTCCCCACCCCAGCCAAGGAAATAGCGTCTTTTCCTTACCTATTGACTGTTGGGCTTAGTTGAGACCTGGTGTGGATTTCTCCAGCCTTTTCAAGAGCCTGGTCATTGAAAAGCTAATCCAATATTTACCGAGCATAAGGACAGTTCTCAGACGTATTTATTAAGGCCCAACAGTAAGTGATTACTTGGCCTGAAGACAAAGGCTACGGGAGGGGGTGTCGGGGCCACGAGATCCAGACCGGGTGGGGTCTCCCGGCCCAGAACTCAGAAACCAGGCGCCAGCTTGTGAGATGCCGAGGTTCCCCTCCCATTCTTAGGTGGCGTGTGGATTAGATATTGTATTGGCCGGTATTTCAGGAAATATGTACTTGTGGCTTCCTGAGAGGCCAGGTGCAATGACACTCTAAACTGTGTCGATATATCATCTTTTATCCAGGATCTGCAAATAAACCCCTGATCCCCCAGCGCATTATAGCCGCCGCTATCTCTCCAAGGAAGCGATCTGAGTTTTATTGCCTTCACCAACGCCCCAATTCCTTCTCCCTGTCTCTCTCTCTCTCTCTCTCTCTCTCTCTCTCTCACACACACACACACACACACACACACACACACACACACACACACTTTCCTCTCCCATCCATCCTGTCTGGTTTTTAAAGACTTTTTTTTTCTTCCTCCCGGGGCATCATTATTAATGAAGAGGCGAATAGGCCTCGGCGCCGCCACCCGAGCAAATCGAGAAATGCAGGCTCGCGGGCCGCCCGCCCGCGCAGGGAACCCGCAGACACTCGCGTGGCCCGCGCGCTGTCGCCGCCAGGAGGCGCCCCAGCCCCGCGCCCCAGCTCCGCGGCGCGCCCAGTCTCAGCCCCCTGGGAGAGCGCAGGGAGGCAGCTGCGCTCGCTAGGTACCCGACCGCATTTCCACCGACGCGCGGCCCGGCCCGGTGAGGAGTCGACGGCTCCGAACCAGGATTAGTGTGTGCAAGTCAGACGGCGGCAGGCACGGCAGGTGCACGGGTGGCTTGGAAAGCGCGCGTCGATTGGGCCACCTACATTAGCGGACACTCATTTCCTCTATTGTAATTTCCCCTCCTGCCTTCACTCTCCAAGTACGTGCCACCTCCCTCCCGTCCCCGCCCCAGCTTTATCACATTTGGGCACAAACAACAGCAAACTGGTCCTGCTGTCCAGGCGCGCGCTGGCCACTGGGAGGGCTCCGCGACTGGCCCCAAGATGCGGTGTCCGCCACCCTGACCGGTCCTTGCGCACGTGTCGGCCCCTGTGGACAGTTCTGTAAGGGCGGGTGAGTGGGGGCCCAGGTGGTTCAGGGAATAAGAGAATGATGCCGAAGAGGGATTCCGATTTGGGTGTGTGGGGGGGGTGGCTTACTAGGAAGGAGAGACCCTCACCTGTCGCCCACCACCGAGTCGGGGCTCCAGCTACTGCCGCTGGCCCTCGGTCCCCATCAGGTGCAGGTGCGGCCGACCGCAACGGGAGGCTCTCTGTGAATGGTGAGCCCCCCACCCCGCGCAACTCCCGGGCCGCGGGCGAGCTGTGCAGTGGCGCCATCCGGCCACCAGGGGGAGCCGCCGCGCCGATGCCGGGCTTTGGGGTCCGAGCGAGGGAGGCAGGAAGACGGCCCACCCCAATTCAGAGCTTCCTGCGCCGAGGCCTCGGCGGGGGCGCAGGTGTATCCGAGGGAGGAAAGGACGCCGTACTATGGATGCCTCGACCTCCACCCGCACCCTGGTGCCTTTCTGAAGGCTGGGTCTGGGGCAGCGGACTAGGGGCCGAACGGGTTAAATTCGTCAATGTCCGACCGTCGAAAATAGGGCCCGTAATTCCAGCTCGTTTCGTTGATTGTCCCGGGGAAGCCCGAGGTGAAACTGCCTCCTCCTGGCAGAGGCGTTCGCGGCTCCACACGTGGATCCGTTTACTTTCTTACGCCCCCGCCTTCAACGCCAGCTGGTGGGTGTCAGGTTGGGGAGTCTGCAGTGCCCAGATTGTCCGCAGGGTGGCGCGATTGGATAAGAAAAGACCGCCGGCGGGCGCGGTCCTGAGCGACAGTCCAGGGAGGGAGGCTCAGACACCTGCGGGATTTGAGATGTCTGGGTGAGGAATCCTTTACACCAGGGCTGAGGGGTGTGTGTGTCTGTCTACTTATGTGAGAGAAGGCAGGACAGGTTGCTAAATCTTAATTCCAGAAAAATTAAAACTTTCTGCCCTTGAACTTGGCACCTGGAGGGTGATGGAAGAGTCTAAGGTATCCACCCAGCCCAAGTCCTTTCTCCCTCTCCTTTGAGGGCTGGTGATGCTGCGCCGGTGTCACTGCCACCCCACAATCAAGACACAGAACATTTCCATCACCTCAAAATGTTCCCCCCGCCCGAATGTTTATTGAAAGACCTAGGTGAGAAAAGCCCCATCCCTTTCCTTGCTGCTTGTTTCACCTGTGGTGTTCTTGCCTTCCTTCATAGAATGGTAGAAAGCCCCGGTTCCCTGCCCCCAGCCTCATACCTGGAGGCCATGATAACCACCACCATTTACTGAGTATCTTCTGTGGCCAGGCAGCTGCCCGGCGCCCTTCCTACATCATCTTATCTTACCATCATGCCCAACCTGTCCTCCTACAGATGAGGAAACGGTCTCTGCGAAGTTAAGCACCTACGCATATGAACAAGGCAGTGTTCTTGTGAAGAAGGGGTCCGTAGCGTGGAGGTGGGGTTTACCAGGGCGTCCTATCCTACTTCAGGAGAGGAGGACGCAGGGTGAGGGAGCACGGAGGCTCCCTCCTGTTCTGCAGAAGACAGCTGGGTGGCGGGCTTCTCCACGGAGCAGAGCTCTGCCAGTGCTGGCTGGCAGCCAGCGCTCAGGTTCCAGCCCGCTGGGTGAGGTCAGTGCGCTGCCAGCCTCTTGACTCCTTCCAAGAAGCCTGCACACCAGCTCCCTCCCTGGGTACCGTGGGGCCGTCCTGGGCCAGCAAGTGCTCCCCAAGAACTGAGGGGGGACAGGCCAGGGGTCCACCTGAGGGCACACTCTGAATCTGTTCTCAGCCCTGGGCCCGTGGCCTACTATCTCCTCGGTTTTGGTGATGTAAGCAACTCCCCTCCCCCCCAGAATGATAAAGGGTACAAGAAAAATAGATTTTCAATTGCCAGTTGATCTTATATCTTTAAAGATTACCCATCTTTTACGTGATTTGGGGGAAACGGAAAATAAGTTAACATGTTCTGTTGGGTCTGGCGCTGGTCTCCTTAACCTGAGACATTTACGAGAACTATTAAAAGGTGTTTGACTTAGGCGTTTGCTTCCAGACCTCTCTGTGTCTCTTTGGCTCTGCTATAGCTGCAACATAAAAAATTGCCTCAGCGTAGACTGATGGAAAAGGCTGGGGGGCGGGTAGATGTACGAGGTTAAGCCCAAGGAGTCGGATTTTTGTGTCTATGATAGAGGGTCAGACAGCTATAGTCTGACCGGGAAGGCACCTTTCAGAAACGGCCAGTCCTTCTCCGCCAGTTCACGGCTCCTCTGAGCCTGAAATGATGTGGCCCAAGGTCCTGCCCTGGTGGCTCTGGATGGGAGGCCATGAGCGCCGCAGACCGCAGCATGGTGCCCCGGCCCCCCTGCCCGACATGTGCAGCGGCTGCCAGCACCACAGGTTGAGGGGCAGGAGGGCACTAGAGCCCGGTACGCTGGCCAGGCCTGGGAGGTCCATGGCCTCCACCAGTTTCAGGTGGAGGCTGATAAGCAGGGAGGCAGTGGGACACATGTTTCACGTCTCCAGGGGTCCCCAGCGGCCCAACCCCAGCTGCCCTCAGTGGCGGTCTGCTGGTTAGCACAGCCTGGATGGCTTCTTCCCTTCCGCCCCACCGCCCCACTTCCTGGTGGTCCTCCCCAGGCCTGTGCCTTATCGACTGCTTGCAGGTGAACCCTTGTCTAGGGGTCTGTGTCTGGGGGACCCCACACAGAGACACATACACTCAAGCTCTCATGTTGCCTTCATCCTGGACCTGGCATTGGCTTCTCAGGCATCACCTATGACCCAGTGGCCCATCCCATGGCCTCTTCCCCATGGTATCCACTGCTCATACATCTTTCCATCCTAACCGGAGTTTGGGGTGGTGAGGAAACAGTGCACCAGGCGACTGTGTAACGAGGGCTAGGAGACTAACCAGCAGCTGCCCAGTTCCTCTGGCTCTGCAAGGCCACACCCAGGATGCTCAGCTGCCCTCATGCAGACCTTGAATGATGGCGCTCGGCCCCCCCAGGACCCATCCTCCAGGCCAGTGACTTGGTCTTTCCCATCGAAAAGGGGCTCCCAGTCTCTCTGAGCACAGCTCAAATTCCTGCTTCCCGAGAGGGAGAACCTGATGGGTCAGAGAGGAACCCTGCATTATACTGGGTCCCCACTGGTCAGGTTCTGGGGCCAAAACACCTGAGGGCCAGTTGGCTTCCAGCCTTCACAGTGACTCTTGGGCTGGGAGCACTGTACACAGGGGCACATAGCACAGGACAGAGTGTGATGTCCACACGCAGAAAAAGCCACTCTCATGATGCACAAGAGGCCGTGGAGATGGCGTGCCATGGACCAAATTGTGTCCCCCGGATTCACATGTCGTGGTCCCAACCCCCAGGACCTTAGAGTGTGCCTATTTGGAGACAGGGTCTTTAAACAGGTCTTTTTAAAATTGAGATCATTAGGGCAGGCCCTCATTCAATATGACCACTGTCCTTATAAGAAGAGGAAATTAGGGCATAGACACGTAAAGAGGGATGACCATATGAGGACATTGAGAGAGGGTGGCCATCTGCAAGCAGGGACAGAGGTCTCAGAAGTAACCAACCCTGTGGACACGTTGATCTCGAAGCTTTAGCCTCCAGAACTGTGAGAAAATACACTTCTGTTGGGTTTTTGGTTTTTGTTTTTGTTTTTTTGGCTGTGCTGGGCGGCTTGTGGGATCTTATCTTTGTTCCCTGACCAGGGATCGAACCCAGGCTCCCTGTGGTGGAAACATGGAGTCCTAACCATTGGACCACCAGGGAATTCCCTAAACTTTTGTTGTTTAATACGTCTGTGGTACATTGTCATGGGAGCCTAAGCAGCACATACAAAGAGACTCGGAGTCTCAGCGTTGTCATCTTCCACCTTGAACTTCACCCTGCCTTCCATAGGCTTTCGTATCCTGAATCTCACCTGGTCCTCTCTTCTAGGTTGAAATAGCCATTTTCTAAAGTTCTAATCTGATGGAATCCTGTTCTTTCTTCCCACATGGTGGGAGACAGTGTGTTTCTCTAGGCCTCTGGCAGACCCCAGGGACAGCAAGCCAGCCTCCCCTCGGGCCATTCAGTGATTCGCAGCCACATTGCCCAGCGACCACCTGACTCCTGTGTATCCCATAGACCCAATTTCTGTTCCCAACTTTATGGGCCTTGCATAGCCATGGGGAGTCCGTGGGAAGGCTGCCCTGGCCAGAGAGCTTCTGTTGGAGCGTTAATGAGATGGAAGAACGAAGCTGTGAGAGCATATGATGAACCCTTGAGTAAGGGACCCCAGAGGCCAAGATGCTCTCCACACATGCACTCCCGTTTCTGGGGCAGCCGTAGGAGAGCATAGATCCCTGCGCACGGAAAGGCTCAGACCCCGCTGGAATCCCCACCCCCAGAGCGGAGCTGGGAGGGTTTGGCGCAGTGACAAGCTCTCTGTGTCTGCTTGGTCCCCTGCAGGCGGGTTTCTACATAGGTGAGAACCATTTATCCTTGTCCCAGGGCTCGGATCAGAGTTACTCAAACTTTGGGACAAATGAATCACCTGAGATTTTGGTGAAATGCAGATTCCAACTGGGCAGGCCTGCAATCCTGCGTTTCGAACAAGCTTCCCGGAGACGCTGATGCCGCTGGTGCAGGACCTCCTTGGAGTAGCGGGGCCTAGCTGACAACCCCAAAAGTCTCACTAAAGCCCCTATTACATTATCAATAGGATGCCTGCCAGAGTGAGTGCCACCCCAAATACAAGGGCAGGGAAACTGTTAAAATGGTCTTCGAATCATGTGAGAAATAATTGAGCCATATGAGTAAAGAGTAATCCAAAATTTATGTCGACTGTTAGAGTGCAAGAAATCTTAGCATCATTTTGTAGCAGCTCCCTCCTGGATCTTCCAGACGAGGAAGCTGAGGCCACAAGAGGGAAGCGATCGGCCTGGGTCATGTGGCCAGGTGGGGACGCCCACGCACTTTCCACCATGATCGACATGGCGCTTGGGGAGCTCACCGGTCTTGAAAATCAAGACTGTGTGACTGTGACACACGGTTACAAAGCACAAACTATGAGAAGAAGCCTGTACCAGAAATCAGGACCCATTACTTACTCTCTCTGGGCCTGTTCCCCCACGGGTTAAAACAAATTTTTTTGATAGACCTGTCCTTCCGAATTCAAAGGGCATCACAGGAGGCAGTGATTGTGTCGCATCATTTGAAAATGGTGGAACTGAGCGCCCAGTGGGAATCCATCACACACACAGCTCTTCTTGCAAAGGACTTCAGTGAGGTGCAGGAGGTGGGGGTCAAACACAGGAGGCTGGAGGAGTTTGGAGAGAAAAGGAGAAAGCTAGAGGGACAGGCC
The DNA here is from genome assembly GCF_059928025.1 of Delphinapterus leucas. Taxonomy (NCBI): domain Eukaryota; kingdom Metazoa; phylum Chordata; class Mammalia; order Artiodactyla; family Monodontidae; genus Delphinapterus; species Delphinapterus leucas. Next base: position 42,054,840 of record NC_143143.1, on the reverse strand, counting down.
TGTGCTAGGCTCTGGGTGAGCCATGAGCAGGGAAGCATCAGGCCCTCTGCCCTGGGGGCTACTTCTGCAGTGAGGGAAATGTCCCACGTCTGTGCTCTCCAGTGTGGTCACCACCAGCCACATGTGGCTGTCAAATCCTGGAAATGTAGCTAGTGTGTCTGCAGAACTGAGTTTTACATTTTATTTAATTTTTACTAATTTAAGTTTAAATAACCACATGTGGCCAGTGGCTCCTGTATTGGACAGGGAAGATCTAGACCACACCCAACATTTGTTGGGAGCTGTAAAAGGAAAAATATGTTAGCTCTTCTTACCTCCGGATAAAATGCTAATTAACACCACTGCAATGAACCACCATTCACAGCTCTTCAACTGCTCCTGTGAAACCTTCACCTTGCTCTGAAATGAATGGCCATGGTGGCAATGGGTACGGAAGGGGTGGGAGTGAGGATGTATGTTTATCCTTTCACACACTCTTTCTGCCCTCAATCACAAATGCTACAGGCTGGGTAAAATTCCATTAAAAAATAAAGAGGTTTTAAAAAAAAACCCAAACATTAGGAATCTTGGTTGATTCCTGACTACATATCTGGCTGGAATGGGACAGGCGGGCACTCAGAAGCACCAATACTTGCTAGGCTGGAGGGAGGGATGCAGCCACGGCCCACAGGTTCCTGGCCTTGTGTGGAACAAAGACCCCTTGGACAGGCTGTAGGACCCTTCTCAGAAGAATGAATTTAGGCTGTAAAGGAAATTAGGTTGAGATATAATTCTACCCTAGGGGACAAGGAACTGCAGATTAAGAGCTCCTTGATTTAAGCAGAGTGACTGAGCCTTTGCTTAGCCACCTGTCCCCTTTCTTCCCCACTGCCCCCTTTGCCACCTCAGGGGCAATCAGGATGAGAAGACCAGTCAAGACTTGTCTTCTTCCCTGGAAAGTAGGTGTGCCATTGGAAGGCAGGGGACCGCCTCCTGTGACACAGTGAGGGACAACATTGCCCCAGGCAGAAGGAGCGTGTGGGCAGGCAAGGGGCTCCAAGATGGCTGCAGAGGCTGGCCCCTTATTAGCCCTCCCCGACCCCCGTGTCACTCCCCCAGTGGACATAATGCCATGTGCTGAAATGAGGCATGGTATCAGCCACAGGAGAACATAACAAGGCAAATTGAAATAGCACTCTTGATGCAAACACCCTTTTAAAGTTTACCACCCTGATCCTACACCATTAGACAAAGCAATTATGGACGCTGTTGTCAAGCACCGCCCCCCCCCAGCCCCCGCCGGCCACATACCCACCAGTTGAAGTGAAAGCCTCTAATGGAGACTTGGGCTATGTGACTGGAGAGGCTGCATGTGTCCGGGGGGGGGGGGGCGGGGGGCAGGGGCAGGGGAAGGGCTGAAACGATGGCCACAGCTGGGTTAATTAATCCAATGAGGAAATGGGATAAAAACTCATCTTGCAATAGTAACCCAAAGTGTTCAAATGCAAAGGGTGCAAAGTAAACAAGGCAACCCTCTCTTATCAGAAACGCTTGGTGACTGTGAGTGGGAGGACAAGACTCTGACAGACTGACGGAACTCAGCCTGCGGTTGATAAGTGAGAGGGGCCGTGCTAATGAATGCTTTTATGATGATCCCAAATAATAAAGTGGTAACATTACATCTGACAGAAATTTTTCCATTCTTTTTTTTTTCTTTTTGTTCCCCCAGCATTTATAGTATGCACGTTCATGCCACAATATAACCTTCATGGATTCTGATAAAGCTGGTCTTAAAAGCAAATTTATTTCTTTAAACATTCTAACGCCAAATCAATTTAAAAGGTTCTTCAGATTTTACAAGGCATGAAAGTTATTCAAATAGAATTGACATGAATATTTTAATGTCTGTTTAGTAACGGTTACAATGAAGCTGTTCGTGGTTGTGTCAGGTACTAAAAACATACTTTTCCATTAAATAGCACCATTGTAGAGCTTTCTGCTGAAACTTTTAATGAAGTCTGTTTCTAAAAGTTATGATGGGTCAGTTCTGCTTAGTAAATGCAGCACAATATGCCACAGCATTTTGTACACAATTCAAGTTTTTATTAAGCTTCAAAATACATGCCTTTTCTGAGTAAACAGTTTAGATGCAGAACCAAAAACAGACACGGTCAGACATGGCATCTCTGAGGAGTAGGACCAGGATATTTTAGCTTTTCCCTTTGTACCTTCTCCACTGTTGGAACGTACATTTCTACATGCATAATAACTCTAACAATAACGATCCAACAATGATAGCTAAAGGTTTGTCTTTTCAAATATAGAGTTGAGCAGAAAAATAGAATACAGTAGTTTGACGTATAAAATTCTCAAATTATTCCAAATGATTTTTATGTGAATGAAAAGTCTTCCCTTCAGAAAATTAAGGCTAATGCTAACTAAAATATACCCATCTTTTAAAAATTGGATTATTGGTTCTTAATGATTTCAAACTCACTAAAAGCCATCCTATACTTTAATAAACCCTCCAAAAATTACAGCTAATGCTATTTAGATTTAAGGAAATTCACCCTTTTCTTCTTTTAATGAGTACCATTCCTTTTTTCCCCCAAGACCAGGAAGTGGTCTCCAGCTTACTAAAAGTGAAACAATGCCCTCTCCTCCCTCTTCCCCGGCTGCCCCCCCCCCACTTCTTGGTTCCCCTGGCCACTCAGGCCTGTGAAACATTTCCCTCCTCCTTCCTTCCAAAGGAGCCCCACATTCAGAGCACCAACCCCACTCTTTCCCTGGCCCACTCCTACCCTGAGTCCAGGCCTCGACCATCTATCAGAGTTTGTATTCTTGACGGTAAGAAGCCCACCTGACAACCCCATTCCCAGAAATGAATATATGCAAAGCACCTAGAACAGGGCTCACCTGCCAGGGGTGTATAACACTCGGTCCCTTCCTTTGGGATCGTCCTCATTGTCACCATCAGTATTACTATCTGAACGCTGAGTACCAGTTTAAGGTCCCACCTCTGCCGTCAACTACAGTAATCGGAGCTTAAGTCGGACTCATACTACTCTTCGAAAAACCTCTCCTTCTCCCTCTCTTGATCTGTAGAGAGGGGGTAACATTTACCTAGCCTGGGACACTGGATGGAGTAAGTGTGATGCTGCACCGAGCCCTGGTGAACTGAGCTCTCAACCACTCAGACCACTGGGTTGTCTTCTCTGTGGTCTTCTTGTCTGCGTTTTTGTCCCCAGTTCTGATTGGCCGTATATATTGTTTCAAATAGATCTTCATAAATATAACTTTATACATTCTTGCTTTAAAAAGTTGAACAGCTCCTCACTATCCATACAATAAAATACCAAGTTCTGCATCTTGGCCTGGGAGGTTGTCCCACTTGGATGTCCACCCACTTTCCCTCCATCCCCACTGCTGGCCGCCGCAGCCTTCAGCCTTAGCCCCCAAAGGTTCTTCATCCACCTGAAAATCCAGCACCTCTTAGCTGCCCGGGCGCCCACTTTTCAGGTTTTCCTTTGGCTGATGGGGGCTGTGCTCCTTTGCTTTCATCCCACTCCTGAGCCAGGCTGGTGATGACTTGGGACAGGATCAGGGCCCCGTGGGCCTCCATCAATGTTTGCTGTTGCTGCTGAAATAAAACGAGAAAATGCTGTCAAACCCACAAAGCAGGGTGGAAATTGAAGGTGTTAACTAAAATGCCACTTTTACATAGATTAGCCATCGTTGTGAGGAAAGAATTCTGAGGCACATCCACAAGGAATCCAGGGTTCTTGCAGGTGACCCTGCACTTTGTCACCTGATGAATCTTAAATGTTTGACTGTGAGAGCTCTAGTTTACTATGAATCCAAGGAGGAGGCTAGCTCAGCTCTCCTGCAGGAATCACTAGGGGTGAAAAGTGCAATCTTTAAAAATCTCTGGACCAACTTTGTAAAAAGCAAAAAAGTTTCTCAAATAAAAATGCACATTAAAAAATAATTGACTAGTGATACAGCAACAACGTGGGCGAACCCTGAAAACATGCTCGGTGAGAGAAGCCAGATACAAAATATCACATAGTGTATGATTCCATTTATATAAAATTTTAGAGAATGCAAACAATAGTGACAGAAAGCTGCCCAGCGTTGCCTGGCATGGGGCGGTGGAGAGGTACAGGAGAGAGGGGTCACCAAGGGGCTTGTGGCTATACTCACTGCCTTGAGTGTGGTGAGGGCATCACAGGGGTACACATACGTCAAGTGTATCCATCTGTACACTTTAAATGTGTGCAGTTTCTCGTATGTCTGTTTCTCTCTCAGTAGAGCTGTTAAAACCAAACACCTTGTATTCAATCAACAAGAAGAAAAATAAAGCCACACAATCCCGTGCCTTCAGCATGATTAGAAGACAAAAAAAAAAAAAAGCACACACTTCCCAATCTCCCCCAGTGTCAGCACCCCGGTGAGTGTTCAAGCCTGGTAACCAGGTTGGATGAGCGTTTGTTTATCTTGCTTTCAGCTTTAACTGAAGAAAACACTACTGGGTTTCCCCACCAGGCTTTCCAAAGTCAAGATTTGGGATATTCTTGACAAGATGTCAGTCAGACAAATATAACTCTCTTTTCCATACTGCTATAATACATTTGGCAGTACACTAGTGTGTGACACTTTCACCAATCAACAATGACACATCTTGTCATCTGGAATTGCTTTACTTTTTTGGTATTTCAATTGTTCTCTTCAGGTAGGAAGAACCTGTTTTGAATAGTTCTAGAATTGTTGAAGCAATTTTATGGCTGTACAACGGCAGGCCAACCAAACGTGCCAAAGCAACAATCTATATTTGGAGACTTCCTGTTCAAAAGGGCAGTTTTGAATTCTTTTTTAAAATTTAACTTTGTGTTTTAAAGTTAAGCTTTCAGAAAGTTACAAAAATAGTTCAGAGAACTCTTCGTCTGCTCCTGACCCAGACTCCCCCGAGGTAAGCCTATTACATAACCATAGAACGATCAGCACCATCAGGAAATGAACCAGACTCCCAACTACAGACTTTGTTTGGATATTGCCACTTTTCCACTGACATCCTTTTTCTGGCCCCAGACCTACTCCAGGATCCCGCTTTCCATGTAGGTATCACGTCTCCAATCAGGGCAGGTCCTCAGTCTTTGTCTTTCCTGACTTTGAAACTTTTAAAGTGTACTGGTCACTTATCTTATGAGTGTCTTTCAGTTGGGTTTGTCTGATGCTTTCTCATGAGATTGAAATTGTGCCTTTCGGGAAATGCACAGAGAAGAAGTGTTGGATTCCTCTCAGTTCATGACGTCAGGGGTACATGGAGTCGATGGGTCTCATCACTGGTGATGTTAACCCTCATTGTTTGGATGAAGTGGTGTGTGCCTGGTGTCTCCAGTGCAAGGTTACCATCTTTCCATTTGTAATTAACAAGTATCTTAGGGGGAGGGGAATATTTAAATATTCTGTTCCTCCTCCAACTTTTGCCCTGATTTTGGCATCCAGTGAAGGATCTTACCTATGGCAATTTTTACTGTGATGTTGGCTTAGTGATGATTTTGTATTTCTCTCATTCACAAGGACACTTCTGCACAGATGTGTAGGTATTTCAGAATAGAGTTCACGTACTTGAAGATTTCGTACAATGATCTCAAAAACTACCTCCAGGGTCAGCTCTGGGTATCTATCCCCCTCCTCTCACCCTGCCTATGATTTCTCACGGTGGAAGTGGAAGTGGAAGTTTGGTCTTAATAAATCAAACATTAAAGGTAACCCCAAAGATGAAAGGCTATGAGGGTAACACAATGACAGTGAGAGGCGGGGGGAAGGAAGCAGAAAGGTGGATGCTGTGCACCAACCCCAGGATGCTCTCTCCCAGTTTTTATACACTTTTGGGAAGCAGGCATGATTTTTAAAATGAGGTAAATTTAAAATGTGCTATTTGTATCTCCATTTGTGGGTATTTATTTTTGTGTTTATTAACTGGAAATTTATTTCAAAGAGTATAGCGGCTTCTCCTCAAAACAACTAAGAATGTACCAAAGGTGGCCACAGACTTCTGCTCTGCCCTGTTTCCAGGATAGCTCTGAATACTCACGTTCAAGGAGAAGAACTTAGTCTCTGGTTTCCCAAGAGTGTGGCCAAGGGGCGAGGGTTGTTTCTCGGAAGACAGGGGATAAACAAGCTTCCAACCGGAAATACAAAACTTTGTAAGAAAGAATTTGTTTTGAGTTACTCAAAACCCACAGGGAAAGTAGAGGTGGTTTCGATCTTCATAAGCAGACATTTGGAAACTAAGCAGATTGAGAAAAGGACTGTTCAAAACATGATTTGCCCAGCTCAGTTGAAATCCAAAGTCTTGACTTTGAAGAATCCTCTTGCTTCAGAGTGATCCTTACCTGGCAAGGTGAGTTCTTGGTACTGAAGAAGGGAAGTGATGTGGGTGCTGGTTTAAACTCCAGCATTGTACAGGGGGCTGTGTCTTTTACAGTCTTTGTAACGAAGGGTAGTGAGGTCACGAGTCAATTTTACGTGACAACTGCTCATCTAAAGAAAATGTATTTTTATAACCATACTGCACATTTGTTTAGTATTTACTATGTTTGGGCACTGTTCCAAGTGGTTTATATGTATTAGTTCATTTACTACTTATAACACCCCTGTGTGGTAGGTACCACTTAGTGCACCCACTTTACAGATGGGAAAACCACATCATGGGAACATTTAAGTTACTTGCCTGAAATTGCACAGTAAATGGCAGACGTGGGATTCAAACCCATGCCATCTGGAGTCAGAGCTGGTTCCTTAGCCTTCCTGCTCTACTAGCCACAAAAGAAGTGGCTCATCAGGTAGTATCAAATAAAAGGCAAATGTTATCTTTTATAATGTAAAGTGTCAGAGGGGTGTTTAGAAAAACCACCATCAGCACCATCTATCAATCAAAAGTCCAATCTTAACTGTTACAACTGTATCGCATAAGCATCATGCATGCCTACTGGGGGTGGACAGCTCCTCTGGGCCATACTGAAGGCATGAAGCAAAGGTGCATTTTCACACCTTAGTGCAGCCTTACCTAAAACACAACTCCCTTCCCCCTTGCATTCCATCAAGGAGGGAGCATGGGAATCAGAAAGGATCCATTTGTCATCAGCACTCAATGTCCTGACAGGCTCCAGACAAAACCAATCTCAGCTAACATGAGGGCTCTTTCAAGGAAAATAAGCCTCAAAGCAGGCAAAAAGGTCTTTTAATATAATTATCCTGGATAGTTGTGGACATGGGTAGGTTAAAGTAATGCCACTAGAAGAAACATGCATTCTTTCCGTGAGACTGGAGTCTTTGGAAGGAAATGAACAGGCCCTGGCTGTGGCTAGGTGTGCTCTCCTGCAGGTGAATTCCAGAGGAGAGGAGCAGCAGCATCACCGTCAGGAGCGGAAACAGGAGGGCCGTGTCCACAGCACGCTCCCGGCCCCCAGGGACCACAGCCTGAAGGGCCCTCACTCTCTGGATCAGCAGAGCCCTGGGCAAGGAAAACCCCAAGCTACTGGAGTTTTCAAGAAAGAAGGAGGAATTGAAGTCTGGGACTCCTTTCCTTCTTCCAAGAAGGAGGCAAGTGTGCTAGACGAGAAGGCTGGGAAGCAGCGACAAAAGAGAGACAGAGGAGGAAAGAGGGTGGGGGAGAGGTACCCTGCCATGTCCTTCACAGGGTCCACATAAACATCACCTAGATTTCCACTCATTTTTCTTTCAAATTTTTTATTTCCCCCAGAGTAGCAGCTCTGAATGTCAGGAGGAAAGAAGTATCATTGAATTAATTCGTATCGCATACAGAACACCCACCACTGAGAGACCCTGGTTCTATCAAGAACCTGCCCTGGGCTGGCGCTCCAGACCCCGAGTTCTTACTGGTGTTCTTGGGCTTCTTCCCACCATCCACATCAACCCGGATTTCACTCTATGTGGACTATAAACAAACAAACAGAAAAACAAAATAACAGAACCAAGCCAAACAAAAACAAACATGCAGGTACAGAGTATAGAATAGTGGTTACCAGGGGGGAAGATGTAGGGGAGGGTGAAATAGATAAAGAAAGGGGTCAACTGTATGGTGATGGATTGAAACTAAACTTTTGATGGTGAGTATGCTGCAGTGTATACAAAAGTACAAATATAATGCTGTACACATGAAACATATAATGGTATAAACCAATGTTACCTTAAAAATAAAAGACACATATGGTAAGTGTATGACTTGATGAACTTCTACAAAGTGAACACATCAGTGAAACCAGCATCCAAATCAACAAAGAGAACGCTCCCAGCATCCCTACAACCCCCTGCTCCCTCTCGGTCACTCCCACCCAAGGGTAACCACTATGTTGACCTCTAACAGCAAAGATTAGTCTTGCCCGGTTTTGTAGTTTATATAAATGTAATTCTACAGTATGTATTTTCTTGTGCCTGGCTTCTTCTACTCAAGATTATAACTGTGAACTTCATCTGTATATTTGCGTGTAGTTGTGGTTCGTGCATTCTTATTGTTGCATTTGTTATGTGAGTATGTATAGCACGATTTACTTATGCATTTACTATAGATGGTCATTTGGGTAGATTCCAGTTTGGGGGCTATTATGAATACTGTTTTTACGGACATTCTAGTCTATGTATTTTGTTGAAAAGATGTATACTTCTCAGTTGGATATATACCTAGGAGTGGAATTGCTAGATTCTTTTTAAAAATATCACCTGTTCCCAAAAGAAATTTATGATGGATTTTTAAAAAATCACAGATAGACTAAAATTCAAAACTATTTTATCAAAATGAAAGGTCCTGAAGTAAAGAAGGGAGCATAGTTTTATACACACCAACAAAAAATTAACTCCTGTTCACAAACATGGTTCATGGTGCTCACCTTCTTTTCTTTAAAGAACTGAAACAAACCCTTTTTTTTTTTTTTTTTTTTGCGGTACGCGGGCCTCTCACTATTGTGGCCTCTCCTATTGCGGAGCACAGGCTCCAGACGCACAGCGGCCATGGCTCACGGGCCCAGCTGCTCCGCGGCATATGGGATCTTCCCGGACCAGGGCACGAACCCGTGTCCCCTGCATCGGCAGGCAGACTCTCAACCACTGCGCCACCAGGGAAGCCCACAAACCCTACCTTTTAATGATGAATTAAAATTTACTTCTGAATTACCAGGCTGCTTTATCTGCAATTTTCACTCCTAATTACTTGAGGGGTGGGGATAGTCTATTATGTATTATATAATATATATTATAAAGTGGTTTATATTTATCCCAAATTATCACACACTAAACATAGACCAACTTCGATCATATTTTATTATAAAAATAGTAGAGTAATAGGTCTATATTTGCCTTAATAGTATTGTACAATGTCAGTTTCCTGGTTTTGACAGCGTACTGTGGTTCTGTGAGATGACTATTTTTGCAACTTATGTCTTATTTCAAAATAAAGGGTTTTAAATGAAAAAGTAATAATAAAATGTTTAATTAGCCATAATTCTTTGCCTACCAGAACCATCTTAGTATAGCATATTTCCTTCTACTTTTGTCCCTGTGAAATAAGTGCAATTTTCTAGTCTACTCTTTTCCACCACCTAATATATATTGAAAAACATTTCCCCAAGTTTTCTCACCAATCTTCTCTAACAGCTTAGAGAAGTTTAATCATCCAAGTTTAATCATCCTGACTACCGAATGTTTAAGTTGATTTCCATTTGCAGGCCGAGGTAAACAAGAGCTATCCTGCAGTTATCACAGTCTCGCTGGGGAGAAGCCAGAATGAGCCTGAGGCCCCCAGGTGTCTCTGCAGGAGTCCCCTCACCAGCGTTTTCTCCCCACAGAGCAGAGGGTACACTGGCCGAGCCACCTGCTTTGCAAAACAGATGTCAGGTTCTTGCCAGGCAAATCCACTGCAAATTTTAATGCAACAATTTTTAAAATTTGTATTCTGAGAACTATTCTGTGTGCAACAAGCTCCCCAGTCCACTAAAGACAGAGAACCTAATATTTCACAGAGACAGTACTTAACGAATCGCCTTGCCCTCTGGCCCGTCAGTTCCACTCAGCTCTAGACATTCATCCAGCAGGCCCCATCACCTCTCTTCTAAATGCACACATATGTAAGGTGTTCTCAGCAGCAGCGGTGTAAGGACAGCAGCAGTGCTCACCAGCAGGACCTTGGTCAGGTGGCTGATGGCAGCTCCTTAAAATGGAATATTACTCTGCTTAAAAAAATGAATGAAGAGGCCCTCCCTTTGAACCACCGTGGGAAATATGTAAGATACATGATGAAGTGTAAAAATGCAAGTTGAAGTACACCAGTGTGCTACCATAGAAGGAATATAATCATATTTATTTGAATTTACATAAAGCGTCCACACAAGACACGGGTAACAGCGACGGCCCATGGGGAGGAAAATGTGGAGGCTGGGAAAGGGGATAGGAGTGCAGAATGTTCATTGAATATTATTTTTGGTAAATGATTCCCTTTGATTTATGAGAGGTGATATTTATGAGGTAGGTGATATTTTCTGTTAAGAAAATAAAGCCCCGAAGTTTTCCAATAAGATTGCATTTTAGGGCTTCCCTGGTGGCGCAGTGGTTGAGTCCACCTGCCGATGCAGGGGACACGGGTCCGTGCCCCGGTCGGGGAAGATCTCATATGTCGCGGAGCGGCTGGGCCCGTGAGCCATGGCCGCTGAGCCTGCGCATCCGGAGCCTGTGCTCCGCAACGGGAGAGGCCACAACAGTGAGAGGCCTGCGCACCGCCAAAAAAAAAAAAAAAAAGATTGCATTTTACATAGATAGCTAGTGGGAAGCAGCCGCATAGCACAGGGAGATCAGCTCGGTGCTTTGTGACCACCTAGAGGGGTGGGATAGGGAGGGTGGGAGGGAGGGAGATGCAAGAGGGAAGAGATATGGGAACATATGTATATGTATAACTGATTTACTTTGTTATAAAGCAGAAACTAACTCACCATTGTAAAGCAATTATACTCCAATAAAGATGTTGAAAAAAAACAAAGATTGCATTTTACACAAACAAGTACTGCTCCAGGAAGGAAAGAAGGAATGGAGAAACAAGAGAGAGTGAGAAAGGGGGAGGGGTCAGGATGGGGGTGGGGGAGTCAGAGGGAGGGACTGGGGGAAAGGACAAAAGGGAAAAAGAAAGAACCAGAAGCAAGCCCTTGCTCAGCCTCTGGAGTGGCTGTCTACTTTCCTGAATACAGAGTAAGCTGTTGAAAGAAGGACTACTTTGAAGACAGGAGTCTGATAAAGCTACTGTGAAAGCACTGGCCTCATAAATCCCTCCAATGGTAATGGCAGGGCCGACACAGGGATATCATTTACCAAGGGGCCAAAAAGAAAAAGGAATTTTCATTCTCTTTCCCTTTCCCACCATCTGAAATTCATCCTCGGTGTCACTGAGTGTTAGTGGCATTGGCTCTGCCATGATGGTGCTCTCTAATGCCGCCCAAGCCCGCATTTGCCAGAGCCCGAAAGAGGTGCCTTGAGAGTATCTGCAGCTGCTGCTGCTGCTACAGAGGCTCAGAAGCAATATGAAAGCATAACAGTAAGGAGTAGGTTCACCTGGGAATGACAGGAAATTCCAAATGAAAGTAGCTTATATCAGATACAGATTTCCTTTTCTCTCTCACAAAATAAATCTGGAGGCAGACAGTCCAGGATGGCAGAGCTGCTCCGCACAGTACTCAGGAACTCAGGCTCTCTGGAGTTCTCTGTTCTACTACCCCTATAATTATCCTTGTCCTCATGATCCAAGACAGCTGCTGGAGGCCCACCCATCACATCCATGTTCTAGGCCAGCTGCTAAAGTAAAGAACAAAGAAAGATGTGCCTCTTCTCTTGAAGGAACATACAACACTTCTACTTTCAACTCATTGGCCCAAACCCAGTCATATGGCCACACCCATCCGGGAAGTTAGGAAATGCCGCTTTTCAGTGGATCACATGTTTATCCTAAATAAAATTGAGCTTCTATTATAAAGGGAGAAGGAAAGAAGAGGTTAGTGGTACGCAAACAGCAGCCTTCTGCAGGAGCCAATGTATATGAAGAGTTTACAATAATTTTATCCTCAACACATATTTTTATCTACTAATAGAGTTAGTTATATTTTTTAAAAAACTTTATGGCAGTCCATATTTGGAAAAGATGCTCATAATTGTTTTGCACTTAAACTGAGTCTGTAGAGTTGAAGCTAGGGAATTATCTTCATAACAGTATTGATAACAGTGAAGCTCGGGACCTCCCTGGTGGTGCAGTGGTTAAGAATCCGCCTGCCAATGCAGGGGACATGGGCTCGATCCCTGGTCTGTAAAGATCCCCCATGCCACGGAGCAACTAGGCCAGTGTGCCACAACTACTGAAACCCATGTGCCTAGAGCCCATGGTCCGCAACAAGAGAAGCCACCACACTGAGAAGCCCGCGCACCACAACGAAGAGTAGTACCCACTCGCCTCAACTAGAGAAAGCCCACGTGCAGCAATGAAGACCCAATGTAGCCAAAATAAATTAATTAATTAATTTTAAAAAACTGTGAAGCTCAGTGAAGAATTAGCAAAATTCTTATGTCCCTCCACTTTCGAAGGCTCATGAAAGGAAATGTAGTTTTGATATTAAGGTAATGTTGCTTTGGTCATAACTATGACCTTAAACAGAACCCACTGTTCTCCTCGTGACTCACACTGTAGTTTAATAAAAGCCTAAATCAAGAGATTTTGATGCTCCCTCTTTTTTCTAGGTGGCAGTCCTTGGTTAGACAAAGAACAGGCTTAGATTTAGCTGTAGTTTACTTTTCGGTAGCAGTTATTTATGAATCTGCTGTTATGCCTATTCTAAACTCTACTATTTAAGCAAATTTACTTTCAACTCTCAACCGAGTTCACCAAAGACAAGTAATCCTTCTGCAACTGGCAGGGCTGAAGATTAAGCCACCCTGGGCAATTAAGCGTATCCCAAGGTTCAGCTGGTATGCTGCAGTTTACATTAATTACAGACGTTTAGCAAGGTTCTACAGCTTACACCCCTGCTCTGAAGGAGGATTTGTAGCCTTCATTAGCATCCTGTATCAGGCTAGGATGCTGTGGCATACGCCACCGTCAGGCTGTGTCACAGTATTATGAGATTAGGGCTGCAAACTTCATCCTTCTGCCACTAGTGGAACCCTCTAGTACTTGGCCTCTGGGAGCAGCTGCGCCAGTTTTTGAAGGCAAAGCCTGAGAGGGTGCCAGTAAGGAAGTGCAAACAACCAGGGTTAACATGGTTATGAAATTTGAAATTGGGGATTCAGTTTTGAATCAAAGCCCCAAATGGGTACAAATGAACATAACTTTCAGGATGTCCAATTTGGTGTTTTTAAAAGGAGACTACAAGTATGGCAGCAATATCAGTTAACTATTGCTGTGTTATGAACGTTTCCAAAAGTGTCTCAGCAGCATACAATAATAAGCACTCATTTAGCTCCCAAATCTGTGTGTCTGGGCATCGACCAATTTAGCCTGGGCCTGGCTCGGGTGACTCAGCTGCCCCCAGGATTCTCATTCCCCTCCTGGGACTGGCAGGTTAGCCTAGGCAGGTCCTTCTCATGATGGTGGCAGGAGCAAAACAGCGAGAATTCACAAGTGCTGTCCAAGAGTTTGCTTGTGTCACGTCTGCTGACATCCCATCGGCCAAAGCAGGTCATTTGGCCAGAGCCAAGGTGTATGGAAGTATGCCCTGCCCTACAAAGTTACATGGTGAAGAGCACAGATGTAGAAAGGGATAAAGAATGTAATGCAATCTACCAGGTGGGACAAAGAGACTTGAAAATATACACCTGATTAATGATGAAGAAAGGAAATAAGTCAATGAAAAATGAAGTCCCACATTTAAAAAAAAGTATTAATGGAAGACTGCCAGCTATGTTTAGGACCTAGAGGATCACGTTCTATATGGCTGGAACTCTATTAATTTACAGTCATCTAGACCAGTGGTTCTTAGCATTCCTGAGGTCTGGACTCTTCTTACACACATTCATAAACATATAACATTTTATAAGCCTCCTGTGGACTGTCTGAAAACCATCTATGAGCCCTGGTTAAACTTGCATTTTAAGGCAAACTTCTCATTGTGACAGGTGGGGAAACTGAGTTACATTTTGGTTTCTTTATGCTTCAAAGAGGTCTTTCAGCTGGTGTAAAATGTATGTGTTTGGTTGGATTTGCTTTAAAACCTCCTGAGGTGTTCCTTCACACAGTGTAAAATCCCTGACCCTTCCTGTGGCCTTCAGGGCCCTCCAACAACTGACCTCTGCCTCTACCTTCACAGCCTTGCCTTCATCTCCCATCCTCCCTACATCCAGCCACACAGCCTTCCATTCTGTTTCCTGCACCTGCCAAGTTTGAGGCCTGTGCAGCTGCTGTTCCCTCTGCCTGGAATGTATGTTTCCTGCATATTTACACTACTCACTCCCCTGCTTCATTTAAAATTCTGTATAGAGTCTGTCTCCGAACACCTCATTTAAAGTGCCACCACTCAATTGCTCTTGCCTTATTTACAATTTTAGTCATTTGTTGTTTCTCTCTCCATCTGGGGGGTAAGACCAGAGGGCAAAGACTTTATCTTGTTCTCCAGTGCATCCTTGGCAACCAGCAACAAGCCTGAAAGAGCAGGCACTCAGTAGGCATTAAATGAGTAATTTGACATGTTGCACTGTAAGTTATGCATCCACAGAGAAACCATCTCCACAGAGGAGATGAAAACATACTGGAATACATTCCACAACCAAATAAGAGAGAGAATTTATACAGCTCATTCTTGCAAAGAAAGTGTAACCCTTCTACAAGTCTTTTGGGTGGCTTTCCTTTAAGAAACTTAACGTTTAATATCAAAGTAAATAAGGACAATTCATTAAATCAAACTATTAACCATAGCTAACTAGCCCTCTCAAGGATTTTGTAGGGTTTTTATTATTGAGTGATAGCTCTGTTGGTACAAATGGGAATGTTGTCTGAATAAAGCTTTGGGGTAAGAACTTGTAACTGACAGACCAAGGGGCATGTTGGTCCCTTTACAGGTGGGTGCCATATGGCTCCATTTCTTGGTGTGTGGCTTTCTTCTGTATTACCAATTTGAAATTTGGAGCATCTTATAAAGCACCAAATGGAAATGGTGAGTTGGCTGTGAGGAAGTTATAAGCTATTCTTAGCAGTGATTTATGGAAGTTCTGATTTCAGAGGTTAACAAAGATTTGCTTTGGGTTTATGTGCCATTTTCCAAAGTCATTCTGAACTGAGAGATAAATATGTAGCCCTCTTTGCTGACGCCTTTTATGGGTAGGTGCAGCTGGATGAAAATCAGCCACAAAGGAGATCCCGGTGTTATCATTAATGGTGACTTTGTGTAACAGATGTTGTCTACATATTAGAGGAGGCTGCTTAATTTGTCTCTTGCAAACATGAAGCCTCTTAAAACTATTATGTACTAAACATTGTCTGGAAAATTCCATTCTTTTGTAACACAGTCCTCCTTCAGGAAGAGCAGCAGTTGAGAATTAAAAGAATAAAAGCAGGACTCAAATGAAGGAATACTACGCCCATTACATTTGTGTTCATCATGATTACAGCAAAGAGAGACCAACGGGGGGAAAAAGACATTATGGTATTGCCAAAGGAGAATACATGTATTAAAAACAAAAGTCTAAATGAATTCTGGGCAAATGATGACAAATTAGGGCGGAAATGGGGTTTTGCCTCCTGCCATTTGCAAGGAGGCATCCCCATTGACTTTACTAGCTAAGGACAGAGTGATGACAAAGACCTAGAAATCTTGCACACAATGTTAGGAAAGTGACTTCATCCCACTCACCATATGGTCAGCTCAGCCTATTTTTCAGGCAAAAGAGTAATCTCTTGTTAGGCACATTAAGCTCCAATTCTCCACACTGCCTACCGTGCACACACACACACTGTTGTGATAGTCCTATACCACACTTCTCCACCTTTTCTTCTCTCTACAAATAAGTGCGAATTCCATTTTTATTTTGGGGCATCTCTGGGGAAGGTATCATGCATATCATCAAACAAGTTGTTTTCACCTTTTTCTCAGTAAATAAAAGGAGACTTTCACGAGACCATAAAAAGAAGGTTGTAGATGGCAGAGTTATACATTGATATAACCACTTTGGAAAGAAATTCGGTAATTTTATCAAGAACCAAAAAGACTTCAATTTATAAAAATATTGAACCACTGTTGCACACCTGAAACTAATATAATATTGTAAGCCACTATATTTCAGTAAAAAAAAGAACCAAAAAGACTTCAAACATTGTGCCCCAAAACTTCACTTCTGAGAATCTACTCTAATTCAAAATAATAAAAAGACATGTCACAGAAATACATTTTTATAATAGCAAAAATGGAATTTTTGTAATAATAAAATTGGAAGCAAGCCCAAATTCTTACATTAGGTTATATTTAATAAATTATTATAAATTACCTAACATTTTTCAGCAATTAGAATTATGGTCATCAAAACTAGTAACGTGAAAACATTTATGCTAGATGTTAAATGAATTAAAAAATGAAAAATTGTATATATATGATTATTTATATCCTTGTACAATATGAATATGAAAAAGACTCTAGGGAAATATACCGTAAAGATAAATATTTTTGTAAAACCAAGGAAGATATAGAAAGGAGGCATGGTGCAATCTTAGGAGTAATTATTTTCCTCAGTAAGCACCAGCTAGTATATATCAGAAACAGTTTTCTGCATATTAAACTACTTCATTATACATTTATCGTTCCTGGCAACCCTCCTCCCTGTGGCCATATTTTCCGACTGTTCATTAGATCATGAGTATATATGAAAGAGTAAATGTTTGTATCAGCACTCATTTCAACACTAAAAACGGCACACTTGTTTCTCCTCTTGACTTAGAGGAGGGGTGTAGAAGCCCCTCCATCATGTTCCCGAGGAAACTCCAAGTCTCAGAACAAAGGTCGATACAAGAGAGTTGAGGCAATAAACTGTCCTGCAATGTTTCATCTAATTAATTCCTCAGCACAATGATTTCAAGGTGTGTAATTGCAATATATACTCAATAATAAGGACCTTTCCACCTTGGAATCCCTTTCAGCATTCTAAATACAGAGAGGTTGGTTGACTTAAGACATTAATAAAGACCTCCAAGACTGCTCACACTTTGAGGATCAACACAGAAACACCTGATACTCACAGGCCCTAAGTGTTATCACTGGCTGCCAAGGAGCACCAAGGGCTGGCGACAGAGACTATCTGTGGACTCATAGATGACCAGCCTCAGAGTCAAACATAACCTCCTAAAAGTGTAAAGTAGCTTACTTTTTGTTGTTGTTGCCAGTGCCATATTGCTCAGGTATTGCAAATAACTTAGCTCAGAGATGTATTTATTTTATAATAACCTCCCCCACTCCAGAGATGAGAAGTCCCTAGTTTAAAACAAACAAACAAACAACTGCGCCACCAACAGACTAAGCAGAAAGTAAATACTACCCAGGAAATCGGGCAGAAGCCAGGTGGAGAATTCCTCCTCAAGCATCACATGTCCTGAAGGTCCTACTCTATGCCCAGCACAGAGCCGGCCTCTGGTTGCTTCAAAAGCATCAGGCTCATTCCCTGCCCTTAAGGACCTTAAAATCTGGTGCAAGGGCATGATACATGAGTAATTGATGGTTAAGCAGTCCCTACTAGTAGGCCATGGACAGAAATTGTTTTCCTTTTCTCCAGCCTCTGCTTCCAACTGGGCTGCATCAGATGCCCCTATTCTGGTCCTTAACATCTTCAGTCCGTCACAAACTTCCCTAGTCCAGCCACTATGGAAAACAGTATGAAGGTTCCTCAAAAAATTAAAAGTAGAACTACCATATGATCCGAAGTCCCACTCTGGGTATATATCCAAAGGAAATGATAACAGGATATCGAAAAGATATCTGCACTCCCAAGCTTATTGCAGCATTATTCACAATAGCCAAGATATGGAAACGACTGAAGTGTCTGTCAACAGATGAATGAACGAAGATGTGATACATATATACACAAAGGAATATTATTCAACCATGAGAAAGAATAGGCTGCCATTTGCAGAAACATGGATGGACCTTGAGGGCATTATGTTAAGTAAGTTAAGTCAGGCACAGAAAAACAAATATTGTTTGATCTCACTTTTATGTGGAATCTAAAAAAGCCAAACTTGTAGAAACAGAGTAGAATGGTGGTTACCAGGAGCTGGAAGTGATGGAGGAATTGAGAAGATGTGGTTCAAAGGGCCCAAACTTCCATTTAGAAGATGAATAACTTCTGGAGACCTAATACACAGCATTATACACAGCATTATTATAGTCAACAATATTGTATTATATTCTTCAAAGCAGCTAACAAACTAGACCTTAAATGTTCTCATCAAAAAAGAAAAGATAATTATGTGATGTACAGAGGTGTTTAGCTGAAGCTACAGTGGCAATCATGTCACAATATATAAATGTATGAAATCAACACTTTGTGCACCTTAAATTTATACAGTGTTCTATGTCAATTATATCTCAATTTAAAAAAACTTCCCCAATTGCTTCTGGTTATTAAATTAAGTACATATAATTCTACTGAAATTTCATTTTCCTTATGATAATTTCAATTTTTTGATATTTGGTAAAACACAAATATAGTATGCTGTATTTCTAATGAACCAAATAATGACAATAATAATGATAATACTGCAGTGAACAACTCTGTATTTCTCACTGCATTTTGGATGATTTCTCAGTAATCCTGCTCTTGGTACACAATGCCAAGTTCTTTTCCAGGTTAGTTGTACCAATTCACAGTCCCACCAGCCATTATGAAAGCCCCTGTCTTAACACAGCCTCAGTAGCATCATATATTTTTAATCTTTTGTAATTTCATCAGTAAAATGGTATCTTATAGCTGTTTTGATTGACATTTCTTTCTTTACAGATGAGTCTGAATTTTTCACAAATTTATTTTTCATTTATATTTATTTTGCAATATTACTATCCTTGTTCTTTACCCATGTATCTATAGGGATTCTAATATATGAACTTTTTATAATTTAAAGCCATTATATTTGAAAGTCATATTTTTTCATAAATTGTTTACTTTTAGTATTTTGTCATTTCTTAAGCATAGAGATAAAAGTTTATGAACTCAAAAATATTGATATTCTCCTTTGTGATTTTTCATTATGTTTAGAAAATGGTCTTTTCTTCTAGAGATCAGTTATATATTCATCAAATTTTTTTCAAATACTATTACTTAATTTTCTTATATTTAATTCTAAATTTATCTGAAATTTATACATAAGGTTTGGGCAGAGAAGGAGAATCTATATTTTTCCTGCAAATAGCCTGCCAACTTTTTCAAAACATTTATTGAATTATCCACCTTTTACCTATTGATTTGTGATGCTTCTCTTATCAAATGTTGTTTTCATGTACAATTACAATCATGTAGCTAGCTACTCTGCTGCACTTATCTATTTTTAAGCCTTAGCCACTGTGTTTTAAATAGCATACCTTTAAAGCATGCTTTTATAGGGGATCTCTCAACACTGGCAGTATCTGTCTTTTTATCTCTTTCAGATTAACTTTAATTTTCTCAAAGCCCTCAAAAACAGACCTTAAATTGTCTTAAATAAATTATCTAGTTTGAGAAGAATTAGGTCTCATTACTCACGGCCACTAGCCATCCCTCCCAGAAACACAAGTGTCTTCATTTATTTGAAGCTTCTTTTATATTTCTCTTTCATTACTGAGGTTTCTTGTTAAGAATAGAGATTTATTTTTTTAATTAAGTATACTAGTCCCATTATCTGCAATATTTTCAAATTAGATGTAATGTAAATAGTCTTGAAGCTTCCAAGAGTGAACTGATTTTTTTCCTGGTTGGCTTGTGTGTGTGTGCTTCCATATTAATTTCAATAATGTAAACCTCTAATTGTCTCTTTGGGGTTCTATCTATACAGGCAAAATATAATAAAGAAACAAATTGAAGACCAAAAGAAAATTTACATGGGTATTTCAGATAAAAGGGAAAGAAAGGAAAGTGCTGCTTATTTCAACTGGATCATTGGTACAGGTCTTAACTTTCGGTAAGTAGACATAGCTTATTAAAAGATATACTACTGGAATTTCCTGGTGCTCCAGTGGTTAGGACTCAGCACTTTCACTGCTGTGGCCCGGGTTCAATCCCTGGTGGGGGAACTAAGATCCCGCAAGCCCATGTGGTCAAAAATAAAAAAAGATATACTACTTAATTTTGTAATGATTATTCTAGCTTAATATCTATGCATCTGTGTAGCATGTACAAAGTTAAATGCTCAAAGTGCTTGTTGAACATAGCTAAAGCACTGGGTTTGAGTTAACCTGACTCTCTAACATTAAAGCCACTGAAGAATACATTTCCTCCAAAATGCAGGGGTCTATATAGAAATATAACATTGCATTATGTTTGTTATTACTATACTGTATTCATAATCCCCCCAAATAGTTTTATTTCAGGGTGATTCATTTTCCCTGGGATTTGGACTTCATACTGGTGATTTCGTCATCTCGTTCTTAGAGAACTGCAGGCACACATATTTGTTAATATTGAATACATGAGTGTCACCACTGGCTTCTATATAGAGCAGGTGCATTAATTACATCCTAAAATGAAAAAACTTGTCTTCTCAAACATTTTTTAACTCTAGAAAATATGATAATGGTTTTTTATATCAGAGAGTTTTCATTCTTCACTTAGAAGAAACTGTCTTCCAAATGCAGAACACTTTGCTAAAGATGATGGCACATAAGAGAAAGTGTTTTATAGATAACACTAGTCTTTCATTCCAAATGTTTATAAGTTTACGTAACAGTATACATGGAGCTTAACTGCCACAGAAACATTTTCCCGCATGCCTCTTACTCTGCACTTGAATTTTCTACCTAGAGTCTCAGCAACTGCAACACTTTTAAGTACTTGATTGTGGTGAGTGATTTTTGAAATTTTTTGACAGTTTGCTTAAGTTCCACTTCAGACACACCTCGATAGACGTCTGTATCAACTCTCCCCGCTTCTCTGCAACAAATGCTTTCTGCAGGATGTTCACAAGTCTTGATCACATCTCTGCTTCACACAGGGTTGAACATCAAGGTCATCTGACCTAAGTTCAGGAGAGCTGGACGCTGCTTGATAGGGACAAGTCCAATGATGTATTTTTTATCCAGAAGCCTAAGCAATTCTTTTGAAGAATTTTTAAAGAGGCCAAGACACGTGGGCCTTCTTCTGAAGGCAGCTCTCCAATCAGACTGAAATTCCAAGCTATCTTACAACATTGGTCATACTGTCAATACCATTTTGAATATCTGTGACTAGTTTTCTGAATTTCACCTTGATAAAAGTCTATTGGTGAGCAGTTCTTTTTCTTCCGCTGCACCTTCAACCTACAGCCTACAGCAACCACTCCCCCTAGAAAGCTTTCTTTCCAGTTAATAGCAGTGTTTTGGTGAGTTACTGAGTTTTAAAAGTACACATAATAGACAGAAGTATAGAGTATGTATGTTATCTTAAGGCCAGGAAACACCTCTCTATTATCATACACTAAAGAATGTTAACAGGTTTTTGTTTTACTCTGCATAAATTTTTTTGAAGAAACTAGGAATATTAAATAGTCAAAGAGGTAAAAATCAGAAACTTTCCTCTAACGACCTTATAACTACAAGTCAATCTATATACAATTCCAGAATTACAACATCTTTTGGGATCTCTCTCTCAATGTCACCATCATCAAAATCAACAATATTCACAAACATCTGTGGTATATTTTCTATGTGTCAGGCCCTGTGATTAGTATTTACTTATATGGATTAACTCATTTAAGCCACACTATTATCCTTTCAGGAAGATGCTATTACTATTTCCATTTGCAGATGAGAAGAAGATTAAGCTCTCGGCTGTACTTCCCACAGGTAGGAAGTTGGAGCTGGGGCATGAGCCCAACTGGGTGGATACCTGAGCCCTCAATCTTCATCACTCGTATACTGTCTTGCTTTCTGTCCTTGAGGTTCAGCCAGGAGCCAATCTTTGAATCTCTCTTTCCTCCACACCCTTTATTCAACTACTCAGGTCCCATGGAGTCTAACTTGGCTTTCAAATCTCTATCTTCCCCTTGGCTGTGCTCGCACCAGCTCTTAACAAATCTCCCCTCCATGACTGCAACTGCCTCCTGCCTCACTGTCCCCTGACTCCAGTCAATCCTCTGCACCGGCACAAAGTGAGAACCCAATCAGCCCAGGTTCCACTTAACAAAAGCAGAGATGTGACCATGTCACTCCCCAGTGATGACAGAATAAAGTTTCAAACCTTGAGGATGGTATTCAGAGTTCTTGCGTTCAGGTTCCAAGCCACCTTTCCCGCTGGATGGTCTGACACTCCCTCCTGCCAGCCTAAGATCCAGTAACCCGAAATTACCAATAGTCACCCAGACAAGCCAGGGACTTTCCTCACTCTGTGCCTTTTCTCAAATTCTTCCCTCTATTTGGAATGTCCTTTCCTCTATCCTACCTCTAATCCCCAGTTTCTGCTAATCAAAAGCCTAGACCTTCTTCAAGATCCTGCTCAGGTGCAAAGCCTTCCTTGACTCCTTGAGTTGGGAGTACTTGCTCTCAGAGGACTGTTTACATAGGTCCACACTGCTTTATTCACAGTTCAGAAATGTAAAATGCTGTGAAAACCAAAACTTCTTTTTATAACTTTGATGCAAACTTTTTTGGTGGCCTCACCTAATCCAAGCTGACATGAGACTGTCATTTATAGTGTGAAAATTTGCCTTTCACTTTAGAAATGTTGGCTTCACTTTAGAAATAAAAACTGCGTGTGATTACCACATACTGCCCCAGATTCTGCTGGGGGTGTTAAATAAAATATGGTATATGTACCATATTACCATACATTCTAAATTCCATAGTGCCTCTGGTCTCAGTAATTTTGGATGATGGATTGTAGACCTATACTTAGTGCTCTCCACAGTATTTGATATAAAAGGTAGTTTTTGTTTTTTTGTTTTTTTGTTTTGCGGTACGCGGGCCTCTCACTGTTGTGGCCTCTCCCGTTGCGGAGCACAGGCTCTGGACGCGCAGGCTCCGCGGCATATGGGATCTTCCCGGACCGGGGCACGAACACACGTCCCCTGCATCAGCAGGCGGACTCTCAACCACTGCGCCACTAGGGAAGCCCTAAAAGATAGTTTTATCAGTCATCTCACCAGCCACCTAAGGTTCGTCTTAATAGAACCAGGCACATGTGTAGCTGACATCACCACATACTTCATGTAAGCAATGAGGGGCATCAGGAATGAGTCCCCTAACCTTCCTGCTGCAGTCCCCTGCCTTTTCTTCCGTTCTGGTTTCACTTTGCTTAGTTCCCACACCTGTGCAGGACCAACTCCTTCAATTTGCACTCTTAATCCCACCCCTTCTTCAGATTTGACTGCTTTAATTATCCCCTATATTCCTTACATTACCCATTGGGTCTTTTCATTCCATCTATAAGAAAATTCAAGTCTTCCCACATTCTTTTAAAAAACATTTATCCACACTGACATAAATAAATAAATAAATAGTTGCTCATCCTTATAGTAATAAACCGACTAATAAATGCAGAAGGAACACATCTTTTTAGAAAAAAATCACATTTTATAACCATCATAGTAATAATTGATTTAGGCAAAAATCATCAATGAATACTAAATATTAATAGTAGGTGACTGTCTAATGAGGAGCAGGATATTTACATAGCCTCAAAGTATCTTTCCATAAATTACTAATTGTAGAAGGAAAACAGCTACTTTACAATGGAGAAATATGGCAGACCCCACATCAACAAGTAATCTAAGATCATATCCCCAATAAGGGAACAAAACAACATCATATGCCTCCTGATACAATGCCTTGAGAAAGACAATCACTTCTGGGGCAGTCCTGGAAAATCAGAAACCTTAATCAAATTTGGAGAAAGCATCATCAATTCCACAGTGAAGGACATTCTATAAAATAACTAGTCTGTACTCCTCAAAAAATGTTAATGTCATGAAAGATAAAGAAAGACTTAAGAACTGTTCCATTTCAAGGAAACCGAAGAGACATGACAACTAAATGAAATACACAATCCTGGCTTGCATCCAGAATGGAGAAAAAATAGCTATAAAGGACTTCTTAGACACGATTACTGAATGTAGATTAGATAATGGCATTATATCCATGTGAAAGTCTTATTCTGGTAACTGTACTGTTGTAATGGAAGGTAATGTCCTTATTCATTGGAAATCTGCACTGAAATATCTGAATGTAAAAGGGGCATGACGTCTGCAACTGACATAATTCAAGAAAAGAGAATAAGAGACAGAATGATAAAACAATGAGGCAAAACGTTAACAAATGGTGAATGGTGAATTTGGGCACATGGGAGCTCTTTGTACTATTTTTGAAACTTTTCTGCAAGTTTGAAATAACAAATGAACCAAACATTCCTTAGAATCTAGCTTCACCTAAAGCCAACAACTTTTTTGTCTCCTCTCTTATGGTCTCATTCTTCTTATACTCACTGACTTCACTTCCTCATTTTGTGTTGACTTAAGTTCCAATTCCATTACCTCTTTTTCTCATCCATCTTGACCTCCTTTGAGCTTTTTAAAAAATTCCTGACTCTTCTGTAAAATCTTAACCTCCTTTGGGTTCCACAGTACAACTCTTGTCTTTACCCTACTTTCCTCATCTTTCCTGGTATGTTCACTGACTCCTCATCAGGTGGTTTTTCCCCCAAGACATCTTCACTTTCTTTTCTTTTTGTTCACCATTCTCTCCTGAGGCATCTCATCCACTCCCACTGCTTTCTCCTGAGCAGTTAATCCAGCCCTGGCTCTCTCCCAAATTCCAGAACTACATAATCAATGGCCTAATGATGAGCTTCTCATGGATGTTGCCAATTTTACCAAATTAAATTTATCATCTCTCCCTTCAAACTTTCTTCTGTAGCCCATGTCTCAATCAGTAAAGTTCCTAACCACTCAGTCTAGCTTGGAACCGCAAGGCTGCTGTTGACTCCTCTTTCCCTTCCTCTCTCTGCCCCTCCTTCTCTCCTCTCCTCTTGGACACTTACAGCGTCTGGGCTTGGCTGCCTAGACACCTGTGGGAGTGGCTGGTTGAATGACGCCATCCAGCCTCTCACTGGGTTGTGGCCCAGACTCCTTAGCATGAGAGTCAAAGCACCTCCCAGTCCTGGGGCAGCCTCTCTTCTGGCTCCACCTGCTCCCCCGTCTGCGGCCCTCCTCCTGCTCCAGCTACACTTGGCCTCTCACTGGAACCAGGCACATCACGTCATCTCATTCCTTCACCCCTCTTCACCTGCTGTTTTATCTACTCTTCCCTAATCCTCCGCCTGCTGATCCTACCCACCTCCCAAGGAAGGTCCAGTTTAAATATCACTTGCATTACAAAGCCTTCCCTTATCCTTCCCAGTTTAGTTGAACCAGATTTAATTTTCTGAACTCCCACAGCACTTGATTTAGACTCTTGTTTTAGAGCCATCTGCAAAGTAAAGTATAGCCAGTTAGTGGTGT
The DNA here is from genome assembly GCF_059928025.1 of Delphinapterus leucas. Classification (NCBI taxonomy): domain Eukaryota; kingdom Metazoa; phylum Chordata; class Mammalia; order Artiodactyla; family Monodontidae; genus Delphinapterus; species Delphinapterus leucas. Next base: position 42,029,180 of record NC_143143.1, on the reverse strand, counting down.
ACACACCTGTCTCTCCAAATTTTAAACTCCTAGGAGGCAGGGCTACATGTGATTCACTTTTGATTTCCAGTAACTCCCAAGCACATGGTAGGCTCCCAGCAAGTGTTTACATGGACTTTCATGTCTGCTTGCTGCGATTATGGTAGTTGCCCTGAGACAGTTCTAACAACATCTTTGGCTCTTATTTTCAAGTGCCTTTGTTGGGAGCCCATTGGCCAATTACCATTCCTTATTCCTTTCTCTGCTGCTCAGTCTGGGCTCCATGCATAAGCCTTGGCTTCCACTTTGGCTCCTACCTCTGCCCTGAATATCAGTCAGGCTGACGTCCTGCACTGTCCTGATGTCCCATTTTCCTCTTTCCTGCCCTCTTCTCTGGAACCTGAGCTTCTGGAAGAGGTGGGGTTATACCTTGACTTGGAACGATGGGTAGAAGTAACCATTCAATTCTCTTCAAAGACTTACATTCTATTCTTTTGTCCCCATAACCCAGCCCCCACCAGGTGAGCTGTGTCACTCTGGGTTAAACAGACATTGACTTTAAGATCCCAGTGAGACCTCATGGAGCATCTGGTGGAAACCCTTCAACACACAGATAAGGGAATTGAGACTCAGAGAGATAAACAGACTCGTCTAAGGTCATCTGGCAGTTGGCAGCAGCCTTTTGAGTGCACTGCTTCTTCCACTTTGCCTCTGTGAAGAGAGGTTTACATATCATCACTCATGATTATGAAACAGACTCCCCTTATCTTATTTAGTACCAGACAGTCATGTTCCAATATTTGATTGCTGAATATATTATATTTCCCTATGTTTGCTAAGTAAGTTTTCCTGTATTGTAAATAATGCAGACAATGTCTCACAGATGGGAACTGACTAAATATTGGTCCTTATTTTGCCAGATAATTGTAAAATAATAACCACCTGGGGAAAAAATCAGATATAGTTTTCTATGCCATACTGTCTTCAATAACATTGGATCTGATTAACATGGAAAAAAAACAAAGCTGAAATGAGAAAAATAAAGAGGGTTATTTACATCCTGCTCTGTTTGTATGTCCTCAAAAAAGCTGTAATGCAGCATAATTTCAATGACTGTCACAAAATTGGTAGTTCTCAGCAGCACCTAAAATTCTCCATTGACCTGATTGTTCCTGGAATTCATTATAAAAGAAAGATAAGGATAATTTTCCTGGGATTATTATCAAGCGTCTGATTGTATAAGCAACTACAATTTTCAGGTGTTTTCTGAGCATAAAAATACAGCAAACAGAAAGCAGTGATTAAGAAGAAATCCACAAAACATGTTATATTCAAACCTCCTTGTGTCTGTATTTTTGTCTTCTTTAGAATTCAAAAATCAAAGAAAGCAGAAACTATTTATTTTGATTCACTTTTACTTAATACTACCCTTCCTGTAGCTTATGTAAATGCCTTTTCTACTTCTTGTATTTGTCATGTGTTAAGTGCTTTTACCAAACAAACAAAAAAATTCTTCTAAACAATGCATGAGCCATTTCCAAAATAAAATGTCTTCCCTAGCACTTAAACTACATTCAGTTACAAACAGGAGTTTAATGATGCCCAGTATGAATTTAATTACACAACCGTTCGTGTGATGATTTGTCTCCCTCACTCTAAGTAAGTGCTGTAAGTATTAACAAATGTTTTGGTTTGGGTTCCTCCATAAACAGGTCCTGAGCTGAGGATTTTAGTGCAAGTGGTTTATTGGGAGGTGAATGCTGGAAGCACCTCTGGGAGTGAGGAAGTGAGACAGAAAAGAAGGAAGTAAAAAGAGGGTGTATTACTGAGCAGGTCACCACTATGGGCCATTGGGCTCAATGCTGCTGGGGACCTCTGGGATGCTATGTGGAACGTGCCTCAGACTTGTTCCCCCCTTGGGAATACCAACCCACCCCCATCTGGCGTAGTGTAAGGGCAGCTGGGGTGGGGAGGCATTAATTTTGCAGTTTTTTTTGGCCTGAGGCTAAATAAAACCTTCAGCAAAGAAGTCAAGGTGCTGATGGTTGGAAGCCGTAGTGTCAACATATACAGGAATGATGAGTGCAAAGGACATGTGGGCAGGGCACCCACAGTTGTGCTATAATAGTTTATGCCTATTTAGGGACTTCCCTGGTGGCACAGTGGTTAAGAATCTGCCTGCCGATGCAGGGGACATGGGTTCGATCCCTGGTCTGGGAAGTTCCCACATGCCACAGAACTAAGCCCATGCACCACAACTACTGAGCCTGCGTTCTAGAGCCCGCAAGCCACAACTACTGAGCCTGTGTGCTGCAACTACTGAAGCCCGCATGCCTAGAGCCCGTGCTCCGCAACAAGAGAAGCCACCACAGTGAGAAGCCCACGCACCGCAATGGAGAGTAGCCCCCACTCGCCGCAACTAGAGAAAGCCCGCGCGCAGCAACAAAGACCAAACGCAGCCAAAAAAAAAAAAGTTTATGCCCATTTAAAAAAATAATGTATGTGTTTATTATTGAATAGGCAACACACACATGGTTAAAACTTTTTTACCTTCTTAACCATTTGTTTTTATTGAAGTATAGTTGATTTACAATTTTGTGTTAGTTTTAGGTGTATAGCATAGTGATTCGCTTTTGGTTTTGTTTTGCTGATTATATTCCATTATAGGTTATTACAAGATACTGGGTATAATTCCCTGTGCTATATAGTAAATCTTTATTGCTTATCTACCCTATGCCCATTTTTGATCATCACTGCATCACACAGCAGAGTGTGCCATGTGGTAGATGCTCAATGTGGAAGGAAGGAAGGGAGGGAGGGAGGGAGGGAGGAAGGAAGGGAGGAATTGCCCTTCTAAATCCATAACCAATCTAAGTATCACAATGAAACTGAATCATTGATGGATAAGCTGGTTCTTAATGTGTCCCTTTATTCTATTTCATGTATCAATATTTTCTACTGTACATTTGCAGCCTCCCAAAAGCCTTTGTGGAGGTAAGAAATGCAAACAGCATAAGGAAGGGCAAAAAGTTCACTTTTCAGATGATCAGGAAAAATGGGCAAGACTGTATTTAGAGAGAGGTGAGGTTGTCATCGTGACCAGCAGAGCCTGAAAAGATTTAGATCAGCTCTTGGAACTAATGCATCTGTAATGGAAGGGGATCCTGAGGAGGGGGATTAAGACCTGCCCAGGCAAAACTCTTCAATTTGAGTTGAGATATTACTCTAAGATCTCACTCCTCGGTTTGTACATTTCTTCCCTTCTATTCCTAATTCCCATACCCTCATCCTGACCAAGGCATCTGCCTTCACACACAGACTCAATATCAATCTCTTTCCCACCATAAATACTACTCCCATGTCCTAGTCAGCCCTAATTCCTCCTCATCAAAACGTACATGTTCTACATCCTATGGAACCCTGCCCCCTCCTGTTCCAAGTTCAGCCATGCCAAATAGCACTGAATACGAACAGGTGAAAGAACATGTGCATGATCTCTCTCAACCGCACATGTGCATTTTTTTATTGGGGTACAGTTGCTTTACAATGTTATATTAGTTTCTGCTGTATGTAAATCAGCTCTATGCATACATATATCCCCTCCCTCTTAGACCCCCCTCCCACCCCCTCCATCCTTATTCCAAACTGGTGACTTCTAAATACCACAAGCTTATAAGGAAAATTCTGTAAAATAAGATACAACCCTTTTATTTGGGAATCATTTAAAACTTACAAAAACCAGCAAAAATAAAAATAGCACAAGGCAACCCTGTACCCAGATTGTCTTCCCTCTCTCTCTCTTTTCCCTGCATACTTTTTGCTGAACCATGAGGGTAACATACATCATGGCCCTTTATCCCTAAATACTACAGGATGTATTTCCTATGAATAGGAATACTCTTTTTCTTTAACTTTTTATTTTATATTGGAGTATAGCCGATTAACTATGTTGTGATAGTTTCAGGTGCACAGCAAAGTGACTCAGCCGTACATATACATGTATCCAATTCTCCCCCAAACTCCCCTCTCATCCAGGCTGCCACATAACATTTAGCAGAGTTCCCTGTTCTATACAGTAGGTCCTTGTTGGTTAATAGGAATATTCTTTGGGTTTTTTTTTTTTTTTGCGGTACGCGGGCCTCTCACTGTTGTGGCCTCTCCCGTTGCGGAGCACAGGCTCCGGACGCACAGGCTCAGCGGCCATCGCTCACGGGCCCAGCCGCTCCGCGGCATGTGGGGTCTTCCTGGACCGGGGCACGAACCCGTGTCCCCTGAATCGGCAGGCGGACTCTCAACCACTGCGCCACCAGGGAAGCCCAATAGGAATATTCTTTTACATTACCACACAACTGTTGTCCACTTTGTAAATTTACACTAGCATAATACTTTTGTCTACCCCACCATCTATATTCTAGGCTTGGAAATTAATCTGATCATGTCCTTTATAGACTTTTTCCACTTCCAGTAGAGAATGCAATCTAGGGTTTGGTATTGAATTTAGTCATCGTGTCTCTTAGCCGCCTTCTACCTGATCATTTCCACACCCGTTCTTTGTGCTCTATGATGCTGGCATTTTTGAAGAACACAGTGCCCCCACCTTTAAGTAGAACTCTCATTTTTGTGTCTGTCTGATGTTTGTGTGTGATTAGAATGAGACTACTCAGCTGGAATGCTGCATGGATGAGGTCACGTCCTTCTCAGGGTATCACACTGAAGGCAAACAATGTCTATCTGCCCCTCATTGGGGCTGTTAATTTTGGTCACCTGGCTAAGGCACTGCCCGATTTCTCCATTTTTCTCCACTGAAATAAACTGGGGTTTATTTTTCTTCTAATTAATAAACAATCGGTGAGTATGTTTGTATGATTAAGATCATACAAACATACTCCTCCTCATCAAAATTCTCCCTAGAGTTAGCAACCTGTGGTGATTCTTTCCTGACCCCATCTTTACTGTAACAGTTGAAAAATGATGCTTTTCCAACTCTAGCACTCCCTCCCCATTTCCCAGTCAGCCTTCTCCAAGCAAGAGAGCTGCAATCTCCTCTATTTATTAACTCATCTTTTATCAGCAAGGACTTATGAATTCCTATTTAACAGATGCTTTATATCAGAATCTTCATTTATTATGAGGCAGATGGAGTAAACCTTAGAAAAAATGCACCCAAGCTCCACCTAAGAAAGATAATATCTAAAAAGGAATAGGAAGGTACCTTTTAAAAGCCTATGCCTGGTGGCGCAGTGGTTAGGAGTCTGCCTGCCAATGAAGGGGACATGGGTTAGAGCCCAGGTCTGGGAAGATCTCACACGCTGTGAAGCAACTACGCCCATTCGTCACAACTACTGAAGCCCGCGCACCTAGAGCCCGTGCTCCGCAACAAGAGAAGCCACCGCAATGAGAAGCCTGCGCACCGCAACGAAGAGTAGCCCCAGCTCGCCACAACTAGAGAGAGCCCACGCACAACAATGGGGACCCAACGCAGCCAAAAATAAATAAATTAATTTAAAAAATAGTATCTGCAGGTAATTTGTTAAAAAAAATAAAAAAAAATAAAAACCTATGCCAATACCAAAAACTATTGAATTATAAACTTTGGGTGAGTCATGGTGTGTGAATTATATCTCAATACAGTTGTTTTTTTAAAAAGCTATACCAGTCAGAAAGTTGATGAACTTTCTGAAGATGCTGAAGTGTGGATCTCCTAGAATATTATTTCTTTCTTCACTTTTTTAACCTTTACTATCTTTCCACATAGAAGGCAATTTTTAGAAAACATCTTCAAAAAGTGTGGCTGGAGGAAAGGGGTAATGGGGGAGGCTGGCAGTGGTGGGTGGCAACCAGAGGGTGAACTCCCCTAACGTGTCAGGTGGGAATGCAGGTAGAGTCTCAATAACAGGACTTCCAGGAGTCAGGGGTTTCTTTTCTTGTACATATACATCCGTTCGGAGTCACAGAGGACCAAGAACTGCAGGATGAAGGCGATGCTACATCACTGGAGCACAGGGCACTGGAGGAAGCTGCTGCAGCTCAGACACAGTTTGAGAGCTGTGCATGCCCATCAGCCACTTCTCCTGCACTGGGTCTCATGAGGAGAACAGAGGCCAAGCTAAGGCAAGCTTCACACACTGTCTGCTTCAGAACATCAAATTGGAACATAGTTTACCTTGTCCAAACATAAGTAAAAGATATACAAACCCACATAGAGCTTATGAAGAAATATCATTAAGAAAGGGAAAGAAAACTATTTCTATATGACCCAGAGGAAGATTCTTTCTCTGGAAATGACATAATTCAGTATACAGGTTAAAAAGTTTTTAGTAATATTTTGTTACTCTGCAAGAAGATATTACCTGTAGTTATGGTAGCAGAAGTCTGTAAGGAAATAACAGGCTGAAATAAAAAGGCAACAGAAAGAGATAAAAAGACAGTGGAATAAAGTTTTATTAATAGCTATCATTTATTGAGTATTTACTATATGCCAGGCACAGTGTATATATTATTTGTTTACTCCTAAAAATCATCTCTATTATAAAATAGACAGTTGAGAGTTGGAAGAGTGAAATAACTTGCTCAAGGTCAAGCAGCTGTAAATGTCAGAGTAGTGATCTGAATCCAGATTTGCCTGTCTGACTCTAATGCCATGATATACAGGTTAACCAAAGGATAATTATAAGGAAACTAAAAAGGCAATCGTTAAAATTCACAAGCATAGAGTACAGACGTTGAACTGATGATGTGGAAAATAAAACTGGATAGATAGACAAATTGAAGAAACTCTCCTGTTACACAAAGTGAAAGGATAAGAAAGAGTGAAATGAAGGAGAAAAAGGTAACACAAACGGAAGCAAGAGACTGGAAGTCAGCATGTGGGAAACTGGTGCCTCTGAGAGATGAGACCATATTAAACTAAAAAGGCCAAAGATACTGAAAAATAAATTCCTAAAGCTGAAAAAAGATCAAGGCAATATAGATAAAAAATAATCAATGAAAAGAAAACCACAATTAGACAAAAAATTTCTAAGAGCAATTTTAAACTAAATATAAAGACAAAAAAATATCCTAGATTTCATTCCTAAAAAATGGTTATCTACAAAGTACCAAAAATCAGCCTGGCCTCAGATTTCTCTGCACTGCTAATACCAGAGTCTAGATATCCATAGACACTAAGGGCAAAAGGCTGTGAACCAAGAACTTTGTAGCAAGTGAAGATGTATGAAGGCAACACAGTTATCATACAGAGGCCCAAAATGTACCATTCACATATTCTTCTGCAAAAGGACATAAATAAAAACACAAATATAGAGCCAAATGCACACTGAAATTTAGTATATGATAAAGACAGCATCTTAGCTGCTTCAGTAGAAAAGAGAAGGTGTTAGATGGTAGGACAACTAGATAATCATATGGAAAAAGTTAAAATTGGATCTATTCCTCACATCATGCATCAGAATAAATTCTATATGGATCAAAGGGGAGTTCCCTCATGGCGCAGTGGTTAAGAGTCCACCTGCCAATGCAGGGGACATGGTTTCAAGCCCTGGTCCAGGAGGATCCCACATGCTGCGGAGCAACTAAGCCCATGCATCACAACTATTGAGCCCGCGTGCTGCAACTACTGAGGCCCGCGTGCCTAGAGCCTGTGCTCTGCAACACGAAGCCACCACAATGAGAAGGCTGCGCACCACAGTGAAGAGTGGCCCCTGCTCACCGCAGCTGGAGGAAGCCCACGTACAGCAACGAAGACCCAACACAGTCAAAAATAAATAAATAAATTTCTTTTAAAAATAATAAATGGATCAAAGATTTCAAAGTAAAAATATTAAACATGCAAATACTAGAAAAAACAAGATGAATTTCTTACTTATTTAGTTAGTTAGTTGTGCTGGGTCTTAGTTGCGGCTTGCAGGCTCCTTAGTTGCAGCACACGGGTTCCTTAGTTGTGGCATGTGAACTCTTAGTTGCAGCATGCATGTGGGATCTAGTTCCCTGACCAGGGATTGAACCCAGGCCCCCTGCATTGGGAGTGCAGAGTCATCCACTGCGCCACCAGGGAAGTCCCAAGATGAATTTCTCTGTAACCTGGGAGTAAGGTTATGACTTAAAAATCCACAAAGAATAAGGGAAAGGTATTAATTACCAAAAAATAAAAATTAAGAAGTTTTGCATGTCAAAATTTCTATTAGCAAAGTAAAAAGACAAATGACAAACTGGGAAGACACATTTGCTATTACCATCACAGGCACAGGGTTCACATCCTTCATATGTAGCACTTCTGGACATAGAAAAGAAAAACCCAAAACCCTTATAGAAAAATAGACCAGGAATATGTACAGACAATTCCACAAAAAGAAATTCAAATGATTCTTAACGATATGAAAAGATGCTCAACCTCACTCACAAGAGAAATACAAATTAAAACAATACTGAAATACCATTTCACACATCAGATTGGCAATATTATCAACTGTTTGACACACTCTGTTGGCAAGTCTGTCAACAAACAGGTACTTTCATACATTCCTAGTGGAAATACAAAGTGGCACAACCCCTTTGGAGGGGAATTTGGTAACATGTAGCAAATTACATATGCAGTTACCGTTTGACCCAGCAATCACACTTCTAGGAATCTACCCCAAAGATATACTGGCAAAACCACAAAATGATACACGCTATTCACTGAAGCACCATTTGTAATAGCAAAAGACTAGAAACAACCTAAATTTCCTGCAGTAGGGGACTAGGTGAATAAATTATGGTACATCCATACCATGGAGTATCATGCAGTTGTAAAAAAGAATGGGAAATACATCTATATCTCTATAGAGTGACCTCCAGGATACACTATTAGGTGAAAAAAGTGAAGTAAAAATAAATGTGTATAGTATACTCCCATTCATATATAGAATATATATATACCTTCATATATGAACACTGGCTGGATATTTTTATATTATGGAAGTATTGCTTACTTTTATGTCTGATAATAGTATTATGGTTATTTTTTAAAATACATCTTAAAAAAGAAGCATTAAAAGGAATACTTCAGTCAACCAAGAGATGGGGGAAAAAACTCAGAGCTCAAAAGTAGAGAATTGGAACACACATGCAAAATCCACAAAAATTTATGAAATCCATCATTTTATAAAAAGGATACTATATTATAATTGAGGTTTATCCCAGTAAGGCAAGGTTGGCATAATATTTTTTAAAAATAATCAATGTAATTTAACCACATTAACAGAATAATGCCCTCAAGGTCCATTCATACTGTCACAAATGGGCAAGATTTCCTTCTTTTTTATAGTTGAATATTAATAATTTTCTTTATGCATTCATCCATCGATGGACAATTAGGGGTTGCTGCCATATCTTGGCTACTGTAAATAATACTGCAGTGAACATGGGTGTCCAGATGTCTTTTTAAGATAGCGATTTTATTTCCTTTGGTTAAGTACCCAGAAGTGGAAATGTTGGGTCATATGCCTTTTAGATTTTTTAAGGACTCTCCACATTGTCTCCCATAGTGACTGCACCAATTTACATTCCCGCCAACAGTGCAAAAGGGTTCCCTTTCCTGCACATCCTTGCCAACATTTATTGCTTGTCTTTTTGATAACAGCTGTCCTAACATGTGTGAGGTGATATCTCATGGTTTTGATTTCCATTTCCCCGATGATTAGTGATGCTGAGCACTTTTCCATGTACCTGTTAATCATTTGTATGTCTTCTTTGGAAAAATACCTATTCCAATCCTCTTCCCATTTTTTAATCAGACTTTTTTTTGGTATTAAGTTGTGTGAGTTCTTTATATATTTTGGATATTAATCCCTCATCATATATATGATTTTTCCCCTTCCATAGGTTTCTGGGAGCTTTTTTTAAAAGACACTTTGAGATTTCCTACATAGACAATTATGTCACGTTCAAATAAAGGCAGTTTCCTATATCCCTTTGTGAGACATATGCATATTTCTTTTTCTTGCCTTAATGCACTGGCTAGGATCTCCAGTAGAAAGTTGAATAGGACTAGTGAGAGTGGACTTCCTTGCCTTGTTCCCAGTATTAGAGGGGAAAGCACAAGATCTTATCGAGCTTGATGTTAGCTGTAGGTTTTTTGAATATACCCTTTATCAGGTTGTGGGAGTTCCCTATTATTACCAGTTTTGGGAGAGTTTCTATCATGAATGGACATTGAATTTTGTCAAATGGTCTTTCTGCATATATTGAAGTGATCACACTCTTTTTCTTCTTTTATATGTTGATATGGTGAGTTAATTACACTGACTGATTTTTTAATACTGAACTGGACTGCTTTGTAAATGAGGTACTATCCTTCAATAAGGATTGAAAAGGAAAAATTAAAACTGTCCTTATTCACAAAGTGTGTGATTGGGTACGTAAAAGTTCAAAATAATCTACAAATAAATTATTAGAATTAATGTATTTAGCAAATTTGCTGGATTTAAAGTATTTCTATACAACTGTATTTCTATAATGAACAATCACTAGAAAATAAAAATTTTTGAATACTCCTTAAACAATACACTTAAAAAAATCACTTTCCTGGAAATAAACCTAACAAAATATGTGCAAAATCTTTACAAAGTAAACTATAAAACATTGAGAAACCTAAACAAATGGAGAGACATACCATGTTTATGAATTGGAAAACTTAACATCATAAATAAGTGAAGTTTTCTCTGCACTTAATAGGTTGTCTTTTCTTTTTGTTGATGATATCCTTTGCTGTGCAAAAGTGTTTTATTTTGATGTAGTTCCATTTGTTTACTTTTCATGTTGTTGCCTTTGCTTTTGGAGTCAGATCCAAAATATTATCACCAAGACCAATGTCAAGGAGCTGACCGCCTATGTTTTCTTCTAGGGGTCTTTTATATTTCAGATTATTCATTTTTAATTTACCAGTTGTATCAGTTAAGGTTCTCCAGAGGAAGAGAACCATTATGATATATATATATATATATATGTGTATATATATATATATATATATATATATATATATATAGAGAGAGAGAGAGAGAGAGAGAGAGAGAGAGAGAGAGAGAGGTTTATTCTAAGTAATGGCTCACAAGACTGTGGGGGCTGGCAAGTCTGAAATCTGTAGAGCAGGCGGCAGGCTAGAGACCCAGGGAAGAGTTGATGTTGCAGCCTTGAGCCTGAATGCAAAATGGAGGCAGAATTTTTCTTCTCCTGGGGACCTCAGTCTTTTCTCCTAAGGCCTTCAATTGATTGAAAGAGTCTCATCCATATTACGGATAGTAAAATGCTTAATTAAAAGTCTACTGATTTAAATGCTAATCACATCTAAAATAATACCTTCTCTGAAGATATTTGACTGGGGTTTGACCAAACAATTGGGCACCATGGCCTAGCCAAGTTGACACATAAAATTAACCATCACACCAGTGGAGTTTTAGAAATTTAGAATAGAATTAGTATGGATTCTACATACTAGAAACATACAAACATCATGGTACTCCTAATTCCAGCCTCTCCAAATGCTTTAACATGCCGTTCAATCACAAACTGGAATCTGATTCACTGACCAAGAGAAATATTTAATTATTTACTAATATAGCAGTCTCTAAAACAAGGCTCCGTGATTTATTAAGACATCTTAAAAGGCAATAGAAACATTCTAATGGTGAACGAGATAATATCTGATGTTGCCATAGTACCTTATGAGTTTAGGCATAAACTAGAACATTAAATAGTAATACTGGAGGATCATCATATTGTATTAAAGTTTAACATTTTAGACACCTTTTCTTGGAAGCTATTTCTGATTACACCTTTCATCATCATATTAGTGGTATGTTTATTTTCATAGGGAACAAGATACAGTTGCCTTTCAATAATTGATGTGTAGGTATGTTGAATATAATTTTCATGGAAGATTATAATGATTACATTGGTCATGGTGTAGTGTAGATTCTGTCAGGATTGTATTGTACTTGCTGAAATTTTTCTGAGTTCAGAGCTTAGTGATTTAATTCCATTTGACTAAAGAAATAAATCTAATCCATGTTAATGCTGATAGCACAATCCCTTTGTATTTTACTATCAAGTTTCTGGTTTACAGGCGGCCAACGTTACTCTTTTGACTGGAAGATGATTGTCCCTTTTTTTTTTTTTTGCGGTACACGGGCCTCTCACTGTTGTGGCCTCTCCCATTGCAGAGCACAGGCTCCGGATGCACAGGCTCAGTGGCCATGGCTCACGGGCCCAGCCGCTCCATGGCATGTGGGATCTTCCCAGACCGGGGCACGTACCCGTGTCCCCTGCGTCGGCAGGCGGACTCTCAACCACTGCGCCACCAGGGAAGCCTTACTGTCCCATTTTAAGTGAAAATTTACTCAACATTTTCCAGGAAAACTGGACCAAGAGCCATTACTTTCCTATTTTTAATTTTTGAGGTTTCTATATTAACACTTTCTATATTTGCCAAATATGTCTAGTAAAAAAAATCTCTCACCTCGATGAACTTGATCTGTGAAATTCCTGCCGATCGCTCAGAAATCTCCAGAATTCCAAGCAGAAACAAGGAATAAAAAGGATTTATGCAGTGAAAGGCACTTGAGTAATACCTCAAAAAAGAAAGCAAACTATTTGTATGTACAATAAAAACCTATGTTGGGGGCATGGATCAAAGGATTAAAGAAGATGTAGTAGTATACAAACAAAAGGAGAGGATACTAACTCTTTAAAAACAAATAACTGCAAATGGATTTTTTTTTTTTTCTTTACAGTAAGCGGGCCTCTCACTGCTGTGGCCTCTCCCGCTGCGGAGCACAGGCTCCAGATGCACAGGCTCAGCGGCCGTGACTCACTGGCCTAGCTGCTCCATGGCATGTGGGATCTTCCCGGACCAGGGCATGAACCCGCGTCCCCTGCATCGGCAGGCAGACTCACAACCACTGCGCCACCAGGGAAGTCCCGCAAATGGAATTTTGACTCAAGAACCTGGTATATGACAAGCTTTTACAAAAGGCAAAAATTAATTACATAACATAGCATTAAGTGGTGAAAAAATGAGTAATATTTGATTCTTCAGTTTTCCCAACTAATCATTCAGGCACTGAAAATTAGTATTGGACATGAAGCCCAATATATCTCAGAACTACATATGTTCACAAAGATATATGTAACTAATCTAAGTCAAAGAACCCACTGAAATCAAATGGGCATTTACACTCTCAACAAAAGCAAAAATATCTAAGAAATAAATACTCCATTACGTCAGTTTGTATTGTTGAAAGTGCTTACTGAGAAAGCAGAAAATCTAAAAAGCAAGCAGTCAAGGGCAGTAACTGCTGTCTAAAGAGAGAGAATGAAATTACTGACAATGATGAAGTGATTTCAGGAGGAAATAAGAAAATCACATATCAACAAATAGAATTTTTTCAAAAGAAAATAGTTTATCCAAGCCTTGATACTCAGCATTCTGGAAATAAATGCATTGCTGACATCTGATTCATACGACATTAGTAACTAAATCACCAAGTAATGGAAAAACTCAGGACTGAGGCATTATCGTTAGAGGAGTATAAGGTCATGTACATCAGTGTGGCTGAGGAAGTCATTTAAAATCTGTTTCAACATAAATGTCTAGGCTATCAAGGAACCTGAGGTTAGGTGTGATGAATACCTACAACATTAGTATCTGGAGTTCCTGACACATATATTTTTAGCTTTTTAAAGGTGTTTGGGGACTTCCCTGGTGGTGCAGTGGTTAAGAATCCATCTGCCAATGCAGGGGACATGGGTTGGATCCCTGGTCTGGGAAGATCCCACATGCCGCAGGGCAACTAAGCCTGTGTGCCACAGCTACTGAGCCTGCACTCTAGAGCCCGCGAGCCACAACTACTGAGCCTGCGCACCACAACTACTGAAGCCCGCACACCCCAGAGTCTGCATGCCGCAACTGAAGCCCACGCGCCGCAACTGAAGCCCGCGCGCTCTAGGGCCCATGTGCCGCAACTACTAAGCCTGTGTGCTGCAACTACCGAAGCCCACGTGCCTAGAGCCTGTGCTCCCCAAGAAGAGAAGCCACCGCACTGAGAAGCCTGTGCACCGCAACGAAGAGTAGCCCCCCACTCACTGCAACTAGAGAAAGCCCGCATGCAGTGACAAAGACCCAGTGCAGCCAAAAAATAAATAAAATCAATAAAAATTTAAAAAATTAAAAACATAATAAATAAAGGTGTTTGGTTTGTTGGTTGTCTCCAGCTATTAGCAACTACAGAAACACCTTTGAGCATGAACTAGCATTTTGTGGGGGATGGACTCTTCAATATGCAAAGGTGCTCCTACCCTTTCAGCACTTCTGGGAACCTAAGGATATGTAAATGTAACTGTTCAGGGATCGGCGGTTACAATAAGAAATCTGACTGCTATCAGCTTTTAAGCCACACCCTTCCCTCTGCCCCTCTGCCCCACATTTGGGCAAGTGGATGGGAAAACCTTAGTGCTCCCTCTGCTGACGTCAGAGGAAGATTCAAACCAGGCAAGGCCCTGCCCGCATGCAGGAACCCTGTTCCCAACCCCACCTCAACCACAGGAAACACGCGTATCTCCTTTCCTTACTCTCTCACCCATTCTGGACCTCCTTGGCTGCCTGCCCTGCTCTCCCTAGAGACTTCCTATTGTGGACATAATTACACTTTTCATACCCTCTTGGTGTGTGTGTGGCACCATCAGTGCTACAACTGAAACAAATTTTGAGAGGGTGTCCATTCTGTTTCTCAGAGTGGCTGCAACAGTAATTAATCACATATTGCTTAGCGAGGCTTCTTTCCCCTTATACAGAAAACTCTAGGCCAACTGGTTAGTAGCTTAAAAATTATAAAGCTAGTATATATTTGGTCAAAGCTGGAAACAAAAGATTTGTTCAACTTAATAACAAGAGAATCATATGTTCTACCTTTCATTTACTTATAAAACATCTGGGACAATTGTATTAACAACTCTGTAGACACAACCAATGTCATCAAACTGGGCTCTTGGTTATACTCAACTTCTGTGGTGCTCATGAGAGTCTGTTTCACCAGACCTGTCAAGGAGTAACTTCATACTACCCTCCTCCATTGAGCCTGGAAGAAGATTTTTAAAAAATCATCAGTAGCAATAAATACACTTAAATATTTTATAATCTTTGCATGGGAAAAGAGTGAAAAACTAGAAGCCACAAAGGAAAATAACACATTTGACTGTACAAAAATTTAAAGTCCTTTTGGCAAAAGACACTAGAATCAAAATTAAAAGACAAACAACAAACTGGGGGAAATATCTGCAATGTATACACAAGACAAAGAGTTAACATCTTTACCGCATAAAAGCTCTTACAAATCAAAACAGAAAAAATGTTACCCAGTTTGGGATTGACATTTACACAACGTTATATTTTAAATGGATAACCAACAAGGACCTACTGCATAGCACAAGGAACTCTGCTCAATATTATGTAACAACCTAAATGGGAAAAGAATTTGAAAAAGAATAGATATATGTATAACTGAATCACTTTGCTGTATACCTGAAACTATCACAACATTGTTCATCAACTATACTCCAATATAAAATTAAAAGTTTAAAAAAATAATTTAAAAAAACAGAAAAGATGAATATTACAGTAGAAAAAATATATGAACAGACAATTGACCATTAAGTATATGAAATGATGCTCAACCCTATTCATAATCAAAGAGATACAAACTGAAACAATAAAATACTCTGTTTGCCCTAGTATGGGTATAGTCTGGGATAGATGAAAAAGAATGATAAAGCTCAGTGCTGACCACAGCACAGGGAAAAAGTGAACCTTATGTACTGCTGGTGAGAGCATAAATGGTGCTGTCTTTCTAAAGGGTAGTGCGTATCAAAATATAAATTTTATCTGTTCCGCCTCTAAGGATACATCTTCAGTCAATCATTGTTCAGGTGCACTAAGATGTACCTACAGGGATGTTTGTGGGAGTATTGTTCACAATATCTGAAAACTGGAGCAACGTGAACATCAGTCAGTGAGGCACTGGTGAAGTAACCCATGCTATAACTAACTATACAATGGAATTTCACACAGCTTATAACATGAAAAATGCCATCAACACAGGAGTGCATAAAGAAGACTACAGTCTGTGTAGTATCACCCCATGTATGTTTTTCTTAATGCATAAAAGAATCTAGAAGACTACATACTAAATTTTTAAATGGCTGACTCTGAAGTCATGTCTTGGAAAAGGGCAAGAGGCAGCATGACTGAAGGCCCTGGGATCATTTGCACACAAGTGCCTTCCTAGAAGACTGAAATTTGGAAAGCGAAATGGACTGATGAAGACTGCAGGTAAAATCAGCTTCTTCTCTGGCCCCAGATGGCTGCTGCTCCAAGTACTGGGCCATTAGGGTAGAGGGAGATGTCTTCCAGTGACAGCAGCCCTACAAATAAGGAACCATGAGCTCAATAAGGTTGGGTGGCTGAATCAGGTGGCTGAGATGCATTTTCATTTAACACCACCCAGCCAGTTATTCCTGGGTATACTGCCCTCAAGAGAAGGGAGACGAAAGCGCCTGTTGTAACACTGTGGGATGGGGATGGGGGCTGGGGGTGCTACAAAGTTCTGAGGAACTCTGTAAACAGCCCAAGGCTGACTTCGTGAGTTGGCTCTGACCTAAGCAGAGGGGACGGTAAGGAGGACTACTCACTATATCAGGGAGGGAGGGAAATGACATCAAGAAAAGGGCAATGGCTTGCCTTCTGGGAGCTGTTGGAGCACATTGAGGCACAGTCCCTTCAGAGGCATACTCTGCAAGCTGTCAATGGGAAGAGAGAGAGACAAGCAATTTGTCAAGCAGGAAACACCATGGTATAGTGGAGGCAACCTAGTGCCACCC
Organism: Delphinapterus leucas; assembly: GCF_059928025.1. NCBI lineage: Eukaryota > Metazoa > Chordata > Mammalia > Artiodactyla > Monodontidae > Delphinapterus > Delphinapterus leucas. Next base: position 42,012,293 of record NC_143143.1, on the reverse strand, counting down.
TTAGCAGGTGCAGTGAATGTCCCTATCTGTAAGCCTAGCTGCAACATTCTGGAATCTGGTGCTCAGCCATGTGCATGGAACAGAGTGGGAGGTCCCCACAGTCTGTGAGTGACCGTGCTCATCCAGTGTCAAGGCAGAGATGAACGTTTCCAAGACTACAGAAAGCCCACCCAATGGCAGTTAGAGAACAAGAGTCACTGAGGAAGAGAATATAGTAGATCAGGGTTCTCTGGTCAAAGCAAAAAACTTCCCCTCTCATTCCTGTCTCTTCCATAGCCATGGGATCCCCAGGAGCGAGTGACTAATTTAGAAGCTCAGACCCTGGAGGTGTATGGAGCATAGTTTTTTAGTGGTTGGTGCCCTTGCTCCCTTCACCCCCACCACCCCCCAAATAGAGACAAAATCCACCTACAGCTAAATATGGACTAAGAGAGACAGTACTTTAGAAACAAAATCTCTGATGAAATACAGCTCTTGTCAAAGAAACCAGAGATGTCTTGCTTTGAATGTAGGCAGGGGAGAAGCTCCATCCTCCATCTTGATGCACACTCTGCCATTCAAACTCAGGCCAGAAAAGATGAAGTTAGACAAAAACAAAGAGACCCTTACTAGGAGTTAAGAGAAAAAAAATATTTCTACTTTCTTTGTAATGTTTTACTCTTGAATACTTTTAATATCGAAACAGATTTTCTAGAAACTAGAAATTATGGGACCAAAGACATTTATAACTTAACCACACTAATGAATTTAAAATTTTTGAGATTTATACTCATAGAGATCAGTGAAACAGAAGTGAGAGCTCAGAAACTTTAGATATACCCATATATGGTGAATTAATTTTCAACAAAAACAGAAAGGCTATTCAACAAATGGTCCTTGAATGACTGGATATCCATTTGTGAAAGAAAGGAAGAGAGAAAGAAAGGAGGGAGGGAGGGGGACAGAAGAAAGAGAGGAAGGAAGGAGGGATGGAAGGAAGGAAGGAAATAACTAGATCCACACTTCCTCACAGTCTCACAAAAGTTGACACAAAATGTATCACAGACCTTAAAGTAAAATCTAAACCTTTAAAAGGGCAGAGTTGATTTTTTGTTAGTGGAAATATTTTCATTGTAGTGGTGATTACATGACTGTATGCATTTGTCAAAACTCACAGAATTGAACACTAAAAAGTGTGAATTTTAATGTACGTAAATTATACCTTAATTTAAAAATTTTTTAAATTATGAGTGTTAAGAAAGGATCACTTTACATAAAACCTATCAACTCTGCCACTAACCATCAAAAGTGACCGGCAAAACCCTAAACTTTCTGGGCTCAACTCTTTAGTAAGTATATTGAAGTCAATGTAAGTGGTTCCTGAAACATATAAATATGTTTATAAATATATCTGGGGTTGACTAGAGGAGAAAAGAACATGAATTGTACAGAATTTAGAGACTATGAATTATATAAAATTCAGAAACATCATTACTTCAAAATATTTCCCAGCCCTTGAAAACAACATTTAAAAGATTTGGTTTATTTTTTAACATTTGGGAACATGTTTGTTTCTTCAAAATAAAACAGTAAGATGTAAAACAACCAACCAAGGTCTTTCTTTTGTCACTAACAAAGCTTTTAGTCAAAAGCAATACAAAGTAGCTATATTGACCATAAGCTTTGTATTTTCAGCAAGGTTGCTACACACAGCAGTTTCCCAGCAATGGAGAGAAATTTTAAGACATCTGAGCCTGTCTCTTCCCTGCACATAACCTCCTGCAAAAGGAGAAATTCACTTCACAGGAGCTTGGGCACAACGCATATCCTCTGTCCTCTGCCTCACAGGCATATTGTAAGCAATGTCACCACAGCCCAGCACTACACACATATGCAAGCTTGCCCACTGGGGTCTCATTTAGATGCATGGCTCCAGGCTGGGCTGGTACTCATAACAATCTCCTGCTGCACAGAAGCTCCATGCCTAACCCTTAGCTCCAAAGCTGGAATGGGATTTAGGACACTGAACATCAGTTTCCTCTAGGCCATCCCATTAAAAGTGTATAAATGGATTTAAACTCTACTTAGAAAAATTTGGAAGAGAAGTGGACTTTTCCACTTTGGGAGGTTTAAAGGGCACAGTGTCAGACCATCAAAGAATCTCTACATTGGAAGTTATATAGTGCCCCCTCTCATCCAAGGTAGTTACTCTTTATTGTAAGTACCTGAAGAGTTGTCACTTAGCTTCTGCTTTTACATACTTACCTAGGGGAATAGGAAAAACTTAGTGGCATTCCCAAATCAATTCACAATTAGGAAAGGATTTTCAAATACATAAACTACCACCTATATGCCCAACATTGTTGAATAATTTTCCCAGAAGTTTCTTATGTTGAATTAAGATCTGCCTACATATACAAAATTTCCACCGATAGATCTTTCAAAAAAATTTTAACTGAAGTATAGTCGATTTACAATGTTGTGTTAACCAACAGATCTTTTGATGCTACTGATAACAAATCGAATCTCCCTTTTATAACTCTAAGTATTTTGAGACAGCTTTAATTTTGCATTAAAAAATTTTAATGTAAGCTGGCAATTCCCAGAACAGCAAAAAAAAATAAAGTTCTTAAACAAATACATAAAATTCTACTGTCTAATAAACTGCTTATTTAGTGGCTACTAAGTGCTTATTAGCATATTTCACTTCCAAAAGTAAACAGCTTAGAAGTCATCATTCTCTTCTTTACAGCGAGCAAAAAGCTGAACAAACTGAAATATCAGTGGCTTTTCTTGGACCCAATAGAGAGCTGAGGATGCAAGGCTATCTGCCACCTTGAAATCTGGCAAGATGGGAGAACTCTCAGAGTCACAGCTGAGATCTGCTTAACTGGAGCAGATGTGCTAGAGCCATAAACTGGTAGGGGCACATAAATGGTAAATGTGATGAATCACTGGAGGCTGAGGGTAAACTAACACAAGAGTGAGAATCTCTTGTGGGGTTCAGCCTTAGGCGGGGTCCACACTTCTGTGGGTTTTACCTCCAAGGACCCCACCAGGTTCTTGTGATAAAAAGCCAAGAAAGATCCCCTCAGGGCTGTGGCAGGGGGAGGGGAAAAGTAATCACTGTGAAATATACCCAGAGCATTGCCCTACAAATGCCCATTCTTCAAGGGGAAGGACTTTGCTGAAAGGGGGAAGGGCATTTCTCCAACCCCAGCCCTCTCTAGTTTTTCTGCCTCACTGAAGGCTGGGGAGAGCTAAAATACACTTGTGAAGGTCACATCCAGGGACACAGGCCCACTAAAAGACTGAGATTTAATCATAAGATTATAGAGCACTTCCCCTCCCCTATGTTTTACCACTATATCATTAGTATTACAGTATAGTAACAGTGGGATTGCAGCTGAAAGAGCTTTGAGATACAGACTGTATTTAAGGAAGTCCTTAGTGCAGCCCTAAAACACCAAGAGAGACAAAAGCAAGGACTTCACTAGAAAAATGTGAAGGCCTCTGGCACCTACAACTACAGAAAACATTAAACACAGCACAACTCCTAAGCAGATTAATTATTAAAATGGAAATCCAAAAAAAAGCTGGGGTAGCAATACTTGTATCAGAAAAAATAGACTTTAAGACAAAGACCATTCAAGAGACAAAGACATTACCTAATGATCAAGGGATCAATCTAAGAAGAAGATATAACAATTGTCAATATATATGCACCCAACATAGGAGCACCTAAATACATAAAGCAAATATTAACAGACATAAAGGAAGAAACTGACAGTAACACAATATTAGTACAGGGCTTTAACATCCCACTTACATCAATGGACAGATCAACCAAACAGAAAATCAATAAGGAAACACTGGCCTTAAATGACACATTAGACCACATGGACTTAATAGATATATACAGAAAATTCCATCCAAAAGCAGCAGAATACGAATTCTTATCAAGTGCACATGGAACATTCTCTAGGATAGATCACATGCTAAACCACAAAACAAGCCTTGGTAAATTTAAGAAAACTGAAATCATATGAAGAATATTTTCTGAACCACAACACTATGAGACCAGAAATCAAATACAAGAAAAAAAATGTAAAAAACACAAACACATGGAGGCTAAACAATAGGCTATTAAACAACCAATGGATCACCAAAAAAAATCAAAGAGGAAATTTAAAAAAATACCTGAGACAAATGAAAATGAAAACACAATGATCCAAAATCTATGGTACAGAGAACTTCCCTGGTGGTCCAGCAGTTAAAAATCCACCTTCCAATGCAGGGGACACAGGTTTGACCCCAGGTTGGGGAACTGAAATCCCATATGCCATGGGGCAACTAAGTCCACATGACACAACTACTGAGCCCATGTGCCACAACTAGAGAGCTCACATGCCACAACTACAGAGCCCATACGCTCTGGAGCCCAGATGCCACAACTACAGAGCCCATGTGCTCTGGAGCCACAAGCCACAACTAGAAAGCCCACACACCACAACTAGAGAGAAACCCACATGCCACAGCGAAGATCCTGTGCATCGCAATGAAGCCCCCACATGCCACAACTAAGACCCAACGTAGCCAAATAAATAAAAAAGAAATAAGAATTTTTTAAAATTATAAATATTGGGCTTCCCTGGTGGCGCAGTGGTTGAGAGTCTGCCTGCCGATGCAGGGGACACGGGTTTGTGCCCTGGTCCGGGAAGATCCCATGTGCCGCGGAGCCGCTGGGTCCGTGAGCCATGGCCGCTGAGCCTGCGCGTCTGGAGCCTGTGCTCCGCAATGGGAGAGGCCACAACAGTGAGAGGCCCGTGTACCGCAAAAAAAAAAAAAAAAAAAAAAATTATAAATATTTATTTATTTATTTATTCTTGGCTGCACTGGGTCTTAGTTGCAGCACATGGGATCTTTCATTGCAGCATGTGGGCTCTTCGTTGCAGCACACGGGCTTCTCTCTAATTGTGGCGCCTGGGTTCCAGAGCATATGGGCTCAGTAGTTGCGGAGCGCAGGCTCTCTAGTTGTGGTGCACAGGCTCCAGAGTGTGCGGGCTCAGTAGTTACAGAGCGCGGGCTCTCTAGTTGTGGCGTGTGGGCTCTAGAGCACATGGGCTCAGTAGTTGCAGCATGTGGGCTTAGTTGCCCCATGGCATGTGGGATCTTAGTTCCTCGACCAGGGATCGAACCCACGTCCCCTGCATTGGAGGGTAGATTCTTAACCGCTGGACCACCAGGGAAGTCCCAATAAATATTTAAAAAGAAAAAAAAAATCTATGGTACACACCAAAAGAGGTTCTAAGAAATAAGTTTATAGTGACATAAGCCTACCTCAGGAAATAAGAAAAATCTCAAATAAACAACCAAACTTTACACCTAAAGGAACTAGAAAAAGAAGAACAAACAAAATCCAAAGTTAGTAGAAGGAAAGAACTCATAAAGATCAAAGCAGGAATAAATGAAATAGAGACCAAAAAAATAGAAAAGATCAGTAAAACAAAGCTGGGTCTTTGAAAAGATAAACAAAATTGATAAATCTTTAGCCAGATGCATCAAGAAAAAAGACAGAGGGCTCAGATCAATAAAAAAGAAATGAAAAAGAAGTTACAACCGACACCACAGAAATACAAAGGATCATCAGAGATTACTAAAAACAACATATGCCAATCAAATGGACAACCTAGAAGAAGTAGACAAATTCCTAGAAATGTACAATCTCCCAAGACTGAACCAGGAAGAAACAGAAAATAAGAACAGACTAATTACCAGTAATGAAATTGAATCAGTAATTAAAAAAAAAAGCAAAACAAAACAAAAACCTCCCAACAAACAAAAGTCCAGGATACCATGGCTCCACAGTTGAATTCTACCAAACATTTAGAGAAGAGTTAGCACCTATCCTTCTCAAACTATTCCCAAAAATTGCAGAGGAAAGAATGCTTCTGAACTAATCCTGTGAGGCCAGCATCACCCTGACACCAAAACCAGACAAAGATATCACAAAAAAAGAAATTTACAGGCCAATACCAATGATGAACACAGCTGCAGAAATCTTCAACAAAATTTAACAAACTGAATCCAACAATATATTAAAAAGATAATAAACTATGATTAAGTGGAATTTGTCCCAGGGATGCCAGGATGGTTCAATATATGCAATTCAATCAACGTGATACATCACCTTAACAATCTGAAGACTAAAAACCATATAATCCCCTCAATAGATGCTGAAAAAGCTTTTGACAAAATTCAACATTGGTTTATGATTAAAAGCTCTCCAGAAACTGGGTACAGAGGGAACATACCTAAACATAATAAAGGCGATATATAACAAGCCCACATCTAACATCATACTCAACAGTGAAAAGCTGAAAGCATTTCCTCTATGATCAGGAATGAGAAAGGATGCCCACTCTCATCTTTATTCAACATAGTATTGGAAGTCCCAGCCACAGCAATCAGACAAGAAAAAGAAGAGGAATCCATATTGGAAAGAAAGAAGTAAAACTGTCACTGTTTGTAGACAACATAATACTATACATAGAAAATCCTACCAAAAAAAAAAAAAAAACAACTACTAGAGCTCATCAATGAATTCAGTAAAGTTGCAGGATACAAAATTAATATACAGAAATCTGTTTCGTTTCTATACACTAAAAATGAACTATCAGAAAAAGAAATTAAGGAAACAATCCCATTTACAATCACATAAAAATAATATACCTAGGAATAAACTTACCTAAGGAGGTAAAAAAAAAAACCCTGTACTTGGAAAACTATAAGACACTGATGAAAGAAACTGAAGACAACACAAACAGATAGAAAGATATATACCATGTCCATAGACTGGAAGAATTAATATTGTTAAAATGTCCTTACTACCTGAAGCAATCTACAGATTCAATGCAATCCCTATCAAAATACCCATGGTATTTTTCACAGAACTAGAACAAATAATTTAAGAATTTGTATGGAAACACAAAAGACACCAAGTAGGCAAAACCACCTTGAGAAAGAATAACAGAGCTGGAGGTATCACGCTCCCTGACTTCAGACTATGCTACAAAGCTACAGTAATCAAAACAGGATGGTACTGGCACAAAAATAGACACATAGGTCAATGGAACAGAAGAGAGAGCCCATAAGTAAACCCACACACTTATGGTCAATTCATCTATGACAGAGGAGGCAAGAAAATACAATGGAGAAAAGAAAGTCTCTTCAATAAGTGGTGCTGGGAAAATTGGACAGCTACATGTAAAAGAATGAAATTAGAACATTTTCTCACACCACACACAAAAATAAACTCAAAATGGATTAAAGACCTAAACATAAGACCAGATACTACACTTCTAGAGGAAAACATAGGCAGAACACTCTTTGACATAAACTGCAGCAATATCTTTATGGATCCATCTGCTAGAATAATGGAAATAAAACAAAAATAAACAAATGGGACCTAATTAAACTTAAAAGCTTTTGCACAGCAAAGGAAACCATAAACAAAACGAAAAGACAACATAGAGAACGGGAGAAAGTATTTGCAAATGATGCAACTGACAAAGGGTTAATCTCCAAAATATACAAACAGTTCATACAGCTCAATATCAATAAAACAAACCACCGAATCAAAAATGCGCAGAAGACCTTAACAGACATTTCTCTAAAGAAGACATACAGATGGCCAGTAGGCACATGAAAAGATGCTCAACATTGCTAATTATTAGAGAAATGCAAATCAAAACTACAATAGGGTATCACCTCACACTGGTCAGAATGGCCATCACCAAAAATTCTACAAATAATAAACGTGGAGAGGGTGTGGAGCAAAAGGAACCCTCCTACACTGCTGGTGGGAATGTAAATTGGTACAGCCACTATGGGTACGGGAAACAGTATGGAGGTTCCTTAGAAAACAGTATGGAGCTCTTAGAAAACAGAGCTGCCATATGATCCTGCAATCCCACTCCTGGGCATGTATCTGGAATAAACATAATTCAAATAGATATGTGCACACCAATGTTCATTGCAGCAGTACTGACAAGAGCCAAGACATGGAAGCAACCTAAATTTCCATTGACAGATGAATGGATAAAGAAGATGTGGTATATTTATACAATTGAATATTACTCAGCCATAAAAATGAATGAAATAATGCCATTAGCAGCAACATGGATAGACCTAGAATTACCATGCTAAGTGAAGTAAGCCAGACAAAGACAAACATCATATGATATCACTTATATGCAGAATCTTTTAAAAAAATGATACAAATGAATTTATATACAAAACAGAAATAGACCCACCAGCATAGAAAGCAAATTTATGGTTACCAAAGGGGAAAGGTGGGGGAGTTTGGGATTAACATACACACTACTATATTTAACACAGATAACCAACAATGACCTACTGTATAGCACAGGGAACTGTACTCAATATTCTGTAATAACCTATAAGGGAAAAGAATCTGAAAAAAAAAGATATTTATGTATATATAACTGAATCACTTTGCTGTACTCCTGAAACTAACACGACATTATAAATCAAGTATACTTCAATAAAAGAAAATGTTAAGATACTTCCTTGATGCCTGAAGAGTCATGTTTTCCCCAAAGGGAGGATAATATTATTCAACATTTTGGCTGTAGAGGGGCCTACCTGGTGGCGCAGTGGTTCAGAATCCGCCAGCCAATGCAGGAGACAGGTGTGAGCCTAGTCCAGGAAGATCCCACGTGCTGCGGAGCAACTAAGCCCGTGCACCAAAACTACTGAGCCTGCGTGCCGCAACTACTGAAGTCCGTGCTCTTACAGCCCATGCTCCACAAGAGAAGCCACCTCAATGAGAAGCCCATGCACCACAACAAAGAGTAGCCACCCCTCGCAGCAACTAGAGAAAGCCCATGTGCAGTCATGAAGACCCAACGCAGCCAAAAATAAGTAAATAAAAAAAAATTTTTTTAAAGTGGAAGGAATCACTACTCAATGTTGAGGTTTAAAAACAAACAAACAAACAAAAATTTTGGCTGTAGAATGTCATGGGACAAGAGGAGATGACCTGAAGGGGCGGTGTCAGGAGATGGTGAGAAGACTCAGTCCTCAAAGGAATAAATCTTTCTCTCCACAAGTCCATATCCATTACTATACTAACGTTACTTCTCAGCTATCTCCTTTGACGTATCATGGGTTGCCAACCTCTGCAATAAAACATGGTATTTTAGGAAACGTGTCTTTTTGTTGTTCTCAGAAAGAAAGCAGTGAGAGAAAAAGAAAGGAAGCAATAAATAAAGCAAACACTTTATGCAACAGCTATGATCGGTGACTTCATCTATTATTTAAACATATTTAATCTAACCTTCACATTTTTACAGATGGGAAAACTGAGTTCAGAAAGATAAAGTAAAATTTGCCATCAAATTTTACAGTTTGATAGAGTAGGAGTCAACTGAAGTCTAATTCTAAAGCATGATTGCTTTTTACTATGCCATATTCCTCTCAAAGAAAACTAATCAGGATGAAAATACAAATATATCAGAGTCCTAAGCTAAATCTTCTAGCTTGAATTCTTATTTAAGAGTGGTTATTTCTGAATGTTATTTCAGAGGACTTGCCCCTCGCACTTTATATACTTCTTGGTTAATTTTCTTTTCTTTTTTGATTTTTTTAAATGAGCAACAGTACTTTAGCAAATAGAAGACTATTAAGGAAATACTAAGTTATGTATGTAAAGCTAAACTAGACTGGTAAAAACAATTTTTTTTTTAATGATTATCCACTGTTGGTGAGAGATGTAGGGAGAAAAGGTTACATCACACACCACTGACACGTAAACTGATGCTGGGTTTTTTGGAGGCTAATTTGGCAACTCCTACCAAAATGTATAATAAACTTACCCTTTGATCCAATTTTACTTCTAGAAATCTATCCTGCAGAAATATTTGTACCAGTACACACAGATCTGCATGAATGTTCACTGCAGCACTGTTTGTAACAGAAAGAGAGAGGGAAAGGGAGAGAGAGAGAGAAAGACAGGAGGGGAAGAAAGGAGGGGAAAGAGCCTAAACTCATTAACATGGGACTGAAAAAATAACATATAGTAAACCTGAATCATGGGATATAAATAAGTAGATTCTAGAATGAGAACATCTACGTGCACTGCCATGAAAGCACATATTTGTACTAACAAGGAACATATGTATAAGTACTAATTTGGAGGGACTTCCCCGGCGGTCCAGTGGTTAAGATTCCATGCTCCCAATGCAGGGGGCCCAGGTTCGATCCCTGGTGGATGAACTCAGATCCCACATGCCACACAACGCGGCCAAAAAAAAAAAGTACTCATTTTGAAACTGATATAAAATATCATTAAGTGAAGAAATCAGAATATATATGAAATGATGCCATTATATGTTTTAAGTGTGAATATAAGTTCTAGATACATAAAGAAACAGAACTACAGAATATGTGTAGTCATACAGATCTAGAAAAACTCACACAGAAAACCCTTCATAGCTTCATTGTGATTACTTCCGGAGATTGGCGTGGGATTGGGTATTTGTAAAGGTGACTTTCACTTTCACTTTTACCTTGGCTGAGTTTGACCAACATTTTCTGTAAAAGCACCAGCGAGCAAATATTTTAGGCTTGTGGGCCATATGGTCTCTGTTGCAACTACTCAACTCTGCCACTGATAAAGGTGTGTGGGTATATTCAATAAAATGTTATTTATGAGCACTGACCTTTAACTTGCATATAAGTTTTACATGTCACAAAATATTATTATTCATTTTTCAACCATTTCAATGTAGAAACCATTCTTAGCTCCTGGGCTGTAGAAGAACAGGTGCCTGGTTGAATTTGGCCTGGGGGCTATAGCTTTGGAGCTACAGATAAAATTTTAATATATTGGGTTAAATAAAATACATTTTTATTTAATCTCACCTGTTTCTTTTTACTTTGTTTAATGTAGCTACTAGAAATTTTTAAACTATGTATGTGATTCACATTGTATTTGTATTGGACACAACTGTTCTACAATAATATACTTCAACAGTATTTTGAATTGTTTTTCAACAAGATTCTATTATTTCAGTAACTGTAATAATATTGAGCAGATATCAATAATGCCTATAATCTACAAATCAAATATTTACATAATTTTCAGAAATTATGTTGTAAATATTTTTAAGGAGATTGTTTTATTACTGCAGTAACTACAGAAAAAACTCTTTTTATCACTGCTCTATTAACTCTGCTTATAGTCACCAGAAACTTCCAAACTTTCTGCTGTCCTTATAAAGAAAATGTACAGAAAACAAATATCCAGTTGAATAGTAAGTTTTTAAATTTTATCTAGATAGCCATCAGAATAGTCTGACAATGTAAGAATAGTTTCATTAACAATAGCTACTCAAATATCACATAAATCCTAATCTATCACCCTTGTAGAAATGCAGGAAAGAAGTATCTTTGAGATCTCTTTCCCACTCCTTTTCAGAATATTTTTTCATTAGAAAAGATATATACACCCCTATGTTCACTGCAGCATTACTTACAATAGCCAAGATATGAAAGCAACCTAGATGTTCATCAATAGATGAATGGATAAGAAGATGTGATGTATTTATACAGTGGAATATTACTCAGCCATAAAAAAGAATGAAATCTCTGCATTTGTGATAACATGGATGGACCTATTATGCTACGTGAAACAAGTCATACAAAGAAAGACAAATGCTGTATGAGTTCATTTACATGTGGAATCTAAAAAAAATGAACCAACATAAAACATAAACAGAATTATAGATACAGAGAACAAACAGGTGTTTGCCAGGGTGAAGGGGAGTAATGGGACAAAAATAAATAGGTGAGGAAGATTAAGAGGTACAAACTTCCAGTTGCAAAATAAATGAGTCATGGGTATGAAATGTACAGTGTAGAGAATATAGTCAATAACTATGTAATGTCTTTGTATGGTAACATATCAAAACTAGACTTATCGTGGTGATCAGTTTGAAATGCACAGAAATATCAAATCACTATTTTGTGTAACAGGAACTAACATAGTGTTGTAGGTCAATTATACTTCAAAACCAACCAAACAAACAAAGTCATAGAAAAAGAGATCAGATTTTTGGTTACCAGAGGTGGGGGGTGAGGGGAGGGAGAATTGGATGAAGGTGGTCAAAAGGTACAAACTTCCAGTTATAAAAATAAATTAACACTAGGGATGTAATGTACAACATGATAAATACAATTAACACTGATATATGTTATATATGAAAGTTGTTAAGATAGTAAATCCTAAGAGTTCCCATCACAAGAAAAACAGTTATTTCTATTTCTTTATTTCTCATATTTTGTACCTATATGAGATAATGGAACTTCACTAAACTTATAATCACTTCAAGATGTATGTAAATAAAATTATTATGCTGTATACCTCAAACTTATACAGTGCTGTATGCCAACTATATCTCAATACACCTGGAAGAAATAAAATTATTATGCTGTATACCTCAAACTTATACAGTGCTGTATGCCAACTATATCTCAATACACCTGGAAGAAAAAAAAGAATATTTTTTCACTTGAATCACTGTCAATGTCAGTCACACTTTAAGTTCTCTTCTATCGTAACTATCAAATGAGATAAACACCTAAAGTTCACGAACGTACCTAGCACATTAGTAAAGATTACTGTTAGTGGGTTTCAGGATTTTAGCCTTATCTCCACCTTACAAATGGGATATGTTCTAAACAGTTCATTAGTAAGTCAATTGCTTAGAACCTGGCATGTGTGTGTATGTATATATATATATATATATACACACATACACACACACATATATATGTACACACAAGCACACACATATATATGTACACACAAGCATACATTCATATGTACATATAATTTTAAATAATAAAGTAATACACACATACGTACATACAATTTAAAAGTACCATTTCAAGATCAGAATATGGATGCCAAGAATATGTTTCCTCTTTCTGGTACCAGAAGGGCTCCCTTCCCAATTTTCTAAAGCACTCAGGACACTCCTGATAATCACCTGATAAATAGTAATCACTTGATAAATTCTTGGTTAATAATTGTGTATGTTCACTACAGACTTTTTTTTGTTTTGGGGCACTTTTTGTATGAAAAGGAGAAAACATAATATGATTAATATAGTATCTTCTTATATTTAGAGGGCTTTATGGGAGACCAGACTTATAATTTGGCATCAAAAGGTTGAATTGGGACTGATATCTGCAAATGAGAGGGACATAGTTAGCCTCAGTATAAGAACTTTCTAATAACCAAAGCGTAACAATGTTGTGGCTTTTATGACGTCTTGTTTGAAAAGTGTGGAGTTCAGTCCTGGAACATCAGAAGGCTACCCATCTGGACCATATCACTTACTTTGCTCCCACCCCTCAGTTACCTTAATTGAGCTGATTTGGTGTTGAGGTCTCAAATTTTTGAGGAATGGCCACTAAAACAAGCTAACTTTATGAAATAACTCTGCTAGAAAACTATTAAGAATGTTACAGTATTCAGTGTTTCCTATATGAAGCCCCCTGTGAGGAATTTCTTTTAGAGCGCTTCTTTTCCTGAAGAATCGAGGCGGGGGTGGGGGTGGTGTTTGTTTTTGGTTTTGTTTTGTTTTTTCCCCTAAAAATAAGGAAAGTGTAACTGGCTTTTCCAGATGACCACTAGGACGCTTACAGCCAAGGTTGAGGTTCAACTACAGGAACTTGGTAGGCTTTATGGCCCATAGATTTGATGTTTTTTTCAGCCATATCTTAACTTCTTACTATTTATTACAAGATCCTTATCTACGAGGTCATGATTCTTACTAAATGTTTGAAGTACACAAACATACTTATTTAAAAGCTGCCTCATATCCTTTATGAATCAAGATAGAAGAAGTATATAATTAAGCTTTTCTTTTTTGCATCATATAACTAATTCTCCGAGTCTATGTCAAAACATTTACATGAGAGATACAACTTTCTGCTTGAATATATGGAAATGTGGCAATCTATATATATAGATAGCTAAGGACAATTGTGGTTAGCCTTTCTGGGGTATGAAAAGTGTTTGATTTTCATGAGTATTTACCTATATTCATTTATTGCCTGCGTAGTTAAATGCAGGCACATATGGAATACTGAATAGACAGAACATTCTGCATTTCTCCTTTTGAAACGGGTATAGAATAGACACTTTGATTTGATCATTTAAGATCCATGACCAAATCATCTCTTTATGCCACATAATTTTTTTTTTCAAGAGCAGAGCACTTAAACAACACTTGTACCTACTAAACCTGGGTTTTATGTGAAAATGATTTCAGAGGGCACTGGAAACCCCAGGTTTCTTTTCGATCCTCTCGTGTCTTTAGAAAGCAATTCCTAAACCACCATTTCCATCACCCTTTTAATCTCTGCAAATTGTTCATAAGAGCTGCAGCAAGGCAGTCTGTCATCAATTATGTTCATAATGACAGTTCAATCATATATGCACTACCACTGATTATTCTAAAGAAACATTGCATTTAAAAGAATTAACTCTAGAAGAAATCATCACACATACCAGACTATTTATAGAAAACTAAAACTTCGTACGTGAAATAGTTTTCTTTCAGATCTTTCAGAGTATTTTATATGTTTATAACAGTAAGCATACAAAACACAAATCAAAACAATGACTTTGTATTCCATCATCTAACTCCTAGAACAACTTATGCACAACATCCAACCGTAATACACCCTTCACAGTTCAAGATTTATTTATCCTATTAAAAAGTGAACTTTAAACAATTATAAATTCTATTTTAAATTTCTTTTATACTGCGTAATTTTTAAAAAATCTCTCACCCACTTAAGTTTGCCATTTATTCTCACAGTTAAGTTAGTTTTGTTAGCTTTTTAAACTATTTTGCATATACATATATGCTTTTTATTTTAGAATATATGACCTATTCCAAATTTACCTATTTCTTCTGTGAGATAATATTTATTTCTAAAGACATGCTGTATACCAATGATAAACTGCTTTCATTCAAGCTGGTACTGATTTTCTCAAGTAATTCTTACTTGGCATTTTTTGGCCAAATTCCAATAGCTAGCAGCTTGTGACACTTGTGAAATTTCCACTAATTCTAAAAGCAAAAAACCGTTTGAGGGCTTCCTTGGTGGCACAGTGGTTGAGAGTCCGCCCGCCGATGCAGGGGACACAGGTTCGTGCCCCGCTCCGGGAAGATCCCACATGCCACGGGGCAGCTGGGCCCGTGAGCAATGGCCACTGAGCCTGCGTGTCCGGAGCCTGTGCTCCGCAACGGGAGAGGCCACGACAGTGAGAGGCCCGCGTACCGCAAAAAAAAAAAAAAAAGTTTGAATCATCTTTTCAGTATTACCTCATGTAATTCCCTACACAGTTACAAGATCAAATTTAGTACCTAATTTTCAAATACTTAATAAACACTAGGTTTACTGAAGAGTCATCTCATTAGTAGTTCACTTAACTGGGTATTTTGAGGCAATATTCAGTAACCTTCAAGTCCATCTGACAGATATGTTGTGATTTAAGACTCATTTTACTAGGTTTTTATTTTTTGTTTTTTTAAAGGAAACCTTATGAGGAAACTTTCATCAATCAGTTCTCCTCACTGCACTCAGTGTCTGTATAAAGTAGATTAATAAAATTATTTCACATCAAGCTTTGTAAAGCGAATTATTGAACCAAAAATTAAATTGTTTAAAATCTACCAAAACTGACATTGATTTATGAGGTGAACACCAGCCTACTGCATCAAGCACAATTCTCAACGAAGAATGCAGATAGAGACATAACAAATAGCTCCACAACATTCATAGTACACAGAACAAAAAGGGAAACATTGAGCAACATTCTCTAATTATGTTAATTTCATAATTCTTTCTTCTAAAATGTGTATAGTAAAACTTTATTAATAAATGCAACAAATAATTTATCAAAAATGCCCCAAACTGAAGTTTCTCCTTCAAGTAAATAGCAGGTGTAAAGACTGATACGTTCCTTGATAATCACAAATTAATTTGTAAACGTAAGGTGATACATCTTTAATGTGACGTGTAGGAGAGAAAGAGACTTTAAATTCAATGAAACTTAGATTTGGAAAACTTGAGTGCACTTGAGAAAAAAAGTTATAAAAGTATATATTTTAAAAAGCTACACGCAGGTATGTGTAGAGATATGGTACAACCTTTAGAATGACAAGCTCCTCACACAAAATAATAAATAGAAATACCATTTTGCTTAAAATTCAAAGCATTCTTTTTTTCCTATAAAAGAACCATTTAATTACATTCCAAGACATGTAAAAAATGTCAGATATTGTTCAATGGAAATGCTATTATATTCTAAAAAGTTTAAACTTTCTGTGTAAGCAAGATATACAAGTAAACTTGTTATCACAATAAAGAATATATTTCAATATTGCCCTTGTTTCCCATATCATGTATTTATTTTAATATTTACTCTAAAAATAATTTTTATGGACTTCCCTGGTGGCACAGTGGTTAAGAATCTGCCTGCCAATGCAGGGGACACGGGTTCGAGCCCTGGTCTGGGAAGATCCCACATGCCACGGAGCAACTAAGCTCATGTGCCACAACTACTGCGCCTGCACTCTAGAGCCTGTGAGCCACAACTACTGAGCCTGTGAACCACAACTACGGAAGCCCGCGCACCTAGAGCTCGGGCTCCGCAACAAGAGAAGACACCGCAATGAGAATCCGGCGCACCGCAACAAAGAGTAGCCCCTGCTTGCTGCAACCAGAGAAAGCCTGCCAGCAGCAATGAAGACCCAACACAACCAAAAAATAATTAATTAATTAATTTAAAAAATAAATACATAAAAATAAAAATAATTTTTAAAACATAGAAAAATTTAAATTTCTAGCTTAAGCTCATAATCCTAGGGTGAGAGAGTTGTGCCATACTGGTCAATTTTCATATTTTTACCCCTTTGGTGTAGCCTAACGTTATTATCCCCTAGAAGGGGAGGTTTCTAGTTTTTCTTTTTGTTTTTTAAGAACCATTTAATTGGCCCTCATTATTATGATGATTCCAACAACAATCATGTCTTAACACCCTCTACTCATTCTCACATTGTACTAAAAATCATTTAAATTTAAAATGTATTCATTGGTCAGAAAACTATTTTCAATCTAAAAATCTGAGTATCAGGAAAGAGTGACTCAAGATTTTTTTAATAGGAGTTAAACTGCAATGAATTTGCATTTGTGAAGAAATTATGAAAGGATGAGGTGGGGGTTGTCCAGTTCTCTAGTCTCTTCCTCCTGTCCTCCCAAGGAGAGAGAGTCCCACTCCCCTCGGCCCTAGCTGCATTTCAGCACACCAGGGAAAGAGCTGAGGGTTAAGAGACGGAGGCTTGGCGGGGAGGCATGTGGGTATTGTGGAAACCCTCCTCTCTGCCATCCCCCGTTGCAGGAGGAGGAGGGAGAAATAACAAAGTCATATAAATACAAGTGTAAAATTATCATAAGAGACTCATAATAATTGAAATGAACATTCAAAACACAGAGTCTTTTAGAAGGACTAAAAAGAAACCAAATTTCAGAAATTGGCAAACATTTTAAAAATAATTTTTTTTAAACTTTGTGTTTCATCTCTGTAACAGTTTTGTTTCCTCTTTATAATCATAAATTTTGCTACAAAATACTAGTATCCTGACCTGCTTCATTTTATTCCTTCCCAACTGCAAAGACAATATTTTAAAGCTACTTCCCAAAAGTGAGAATTTTACTAATCAAATTATTTCACAACTATTTTAAACTAATCACAAATGTAGCAAGTGTCTCATTTCTAAAAGGCACTTATCTTCTTGAGTGTCAAGCAGAAAGTTATATTTTCAAACACAGTATTTCTTTATAAGGAAATTCAGGATACACTAGAAATCTACTTGCCACCTTAGAAAAACAACATTTCCCTTTAAGTAACTGACTGGTTTCTCAAAGTCTCTCAGGCCCCTTTCTCTGAGCTCCTGTCTGACAACAGCAAATCCTCAATCTGGGGAAGGCTCCTACTTCAGAGTTGTTTTTGCCAAATAATTTTGGCCCTAAGGTTAACAAACACATGAGAAATTTTCATTAACTACCACATTTTTGTCAGAAAGCTGAGATTCTACTGAATCTTTTTATCTAGGAAATGTTTCTATATGTCTGCCACAGCCCATTTATTAAGTTTTCAGTTGTGTGATATATAAAATTACAAAAACCTAAACTGTGAAAAGAGCAAGGTATCAAACTATATGCTACCCCCTGTGTGTAAAATGGTAGTATGCTTCAAGATGTACAGACTATGCCAGAAGAAACAGGTAATAGTGCCTCTGAGGAGGGAAAATGGGAGGCTTGAGGGAAAGTGGGAGGATGGGAAGGGGAGGAACATCTCTCTTCACTTTGTTTTCTTTGGTAGTAGTTGGTTTTTGGTTTTTTTTCTGAGTGCCGGCATTGTTTTTAAGGAAAGAAAAAAACCAACAAGAAAACATTTCTCAGAAACGTATTTCCTATGAAATCCAATTTCACAAGTCAATAGTATTTAAGAATCTACTGAGTATAAATTTCCATACATAATTTAGGCAGACAACAATATGATGAAATGAATTTGATACAGAGCTTTAATGAAGCATCAATTGGATTATTCTAATTTGTATCTGTATATAAATGTAGATACACACCCTCCAGACTACACCTATTTCCAGAATCATCTGCACACATCCAAACAGTGTTTCCAGCATGAAGTTATGTAATTTCTGGAATGAAACACAAACAACTGATAGGGAAAAATGTTGAAGATTGTGGATTTTTTTCCCAGAACTGTTCACCTCCAGTAAAGGAGAACTAATTAGGGTATCAAGTTCCCAAGCAGCCAGAAAGTGACTATCTGCAGAGAGCCCCCAGATATGATAAAGTGCTTTTTTATTTAAAGGTGGGAACTTTCCAGATGTAAATGAACTTGTAGCAGGACCCACTACAGCTGAAGAACAAAATAAGCAACAAATTGTAGTTTAACCACTCAATGTGAACTGCTATCCTAAAGTTCTATAAAAATATTACACAAGATGAAATGTATAGCCTGAAAACAGAATAAATAATAACTGTCTAAAAAAAACTATAACTGTAAACACTTTTGCACTTTGGGTAACTCGACAACACGAATGAAGACTGTGATAATAGGTTTCACTTCTAAAACATGTTTCGACTTGAAAACTAAAATATAACGGTTCACAAATGACTTTTATATCCATAGATGTTATAAAAACTACTTTTACTTACTCTCTTGTCTCTGAGGAAAGTTTGAAAGGAAAGACTTCTTACTATTTTTAAGAGAATCAAGTAAACAATACAATTTGAATGAAACCAGAACTTAAAAACCAAACTGCAGTTTTTAAGATTCTAGCAACTACTTAAATACATACGATACATGAATACTTCTTTGTATTAAATCACTAATTAAAAAAAATTAAGTAGGCAATTCCAGTGCAGGTGAGGATGAAGACCTAGCCCAAGTGTTTCAAGCTGAGGAAAGACCTGTAGAAGTAGTGTGGTGCAAAAACTGTAGCAATACTAATCTTACTAAGTCAGCAACTGACATCTGGAAACAATCATGATACCTTGTCTTTTGGGTCTTTCAGTATTTTAAAATACTAATACTCTACGCACTTGCCTGGTTGACACTTTCTTCCCATAGGTGAATACTGGTCCCTCCCCCCCAACACCCACCCCCAGATTCTTTGCAAAACTCACTGAAATGAACAAAACAATGATTAAAACAATAAGAGCAAAACCATGGAAGACATTTCAACCAAAGCACTGAAACCAAACAAGGAAATGGTAACTGTTCTTCCCTTCAAGACTGTGTACTATTAGGTTTTACGTTCTATCAGGTTAAACTGGAATTGTTTTCATACATCCTGTTCTTCTCTTTCTAAACAATAAAATCTTGCTTAAGAAAGCACTCTCCTTGTTTTTCTTTCTCCTGCCCCAGTCTTCAGGAAAACTTAAAAACTGCATCTTCATTTCCCTGGTTGTTTCATTTTTTTAACTGCAGGGCTGTTTTAAAAATTTAGTCAGTATGCTTCTCACACTTCTTTTGTCTTATTCTTTGTGGTGTTCAGCATTCAGAGGAAAGTTCACAATGTCTAAGTTCTTTGCTATGCAGGTAAATATGCAAATCAAAGGATGACAAAGTTTTTTTAAGAATCAGTTTATCTACAGTATTTTTCAAGAGAGACTACCATTTTCACCTGATCTGTGCATCCATTTCATAATCCTTGAGCAGGTTATATTTTTCATAAAACAATAAAAAGACCCATTTCGAATAGTTAGAAATATTTGGATTTTCGCGGTGTTTTCTTTCTCTTCTTTTTGATCATTGTAGTGATAGGCCAGTAATCCCTAAGTTGGATATTTGTACTCGGGCGGATGCGGGGGAAAAAAAAGTGGAGGGGGGGAAGAAACCTGTAAAGAACTTTGCAGGTGCAAGCTGAACAGGAAACATTCGAAAGATAAAAATGTACCCTCTTTCCCTTACCCGACCTCCATCCCCACAGAGAAGAAACAGAATACTTACAAGTTAGCATCTGTGTATTTGTATCTCTATGTGTTTTCTCTCTTCTTTGGATTTGGATACTTTGAGCTAATTTGGAAGTGCCCGTTTGGTTGTCCACAAAATGATGCTTGAGAATCTAAGGATGCATAAATTAGAAGCCCTACAAAGGCACAGAACGGTCATTGTACCTCACTCTTTATGCGCTCTTATGGTGGGACCCAAGAGCCTTTCCTTTTCTCTTTCTTTCTCTTTTTTTTTTTTTTAACACTTTAGATGATGGAGCGAGTGAGAGGCTGGTAGCTAGAGACGAATAGGCGAGCCCTGCACCATCCCCCCCTCAACTTAGCACCACATCCCCCCTCCCCAATTACACTGGACTTTGCTACGAAGTCAGTAGTTTTAGGAAAACTGGGGTCTGGATCGGCAGAGGCGCGGAATCCTTCACTTCAAGCCTCGACGCCGGCTTCGGAGTTTCTATTTCTGGTGCTCCAGGGTTGGGATAACGGCCGGGATGGAGGCGGGAAGCATGGAGAAAGCAAAGGGGAGTGATCTTTTCAAGAAACACCCAACTGCCCCCTTTACCTTTTTTGTCTCCACTATGGGGAGGTGGGGGGCCGAGAGAAAAAGATGTCAATGACCATTGTTTGCTCGTGTGCGATGTTGCTCCGCCCCCCGAGTCTGTCGTAAACCTGGCGCGGGACTAAAATAAACCCCAGATCCCGCAGCTCTGGGGGCTCGCCGCGCCGCCGACTCCTGGTCACAGGCGCTGCCGCCCCGGCCCAGGTGGCGGCGACCCACGGCCGCCGCGTCCCGCCCGCGCCCGCCCCGGGCCCCCCTACCTGGCCGTCCGCCGAGCCATGTCGTTGAGCCCCAAGCACACGACGCCCTTCTCCGTGTCCGACATCCTGAGCCCCATCGAGGAGACCTACAAGAAGTTCGGCGGCGCCATGGACGGTGCGCCGCCCGGCCTGGGGGCGCCTCTGGGGGCCGCGGCCGCCGCCTACCGCGCGCCGCCGACCGGGCCCTCCTCGCAAGCGGCGGCCGTGGCGGGCATGCAGCCCCCGCACGCCATGGCGGGCCACAACGCGGCGGCGGCGGCAGCAGCGGCGGCGGCGGCGGCGGCGGCGGCGGCCGCCACCTACCACATGCCGCCCGGCGTCCCGCAGTTCCCGCACGGCGCCATGGGCGGCTACTGCAACGGCGGCCTGGGCAACATGGGCGAACTGCCCGCCTACACGGACGGCATGCGGAGCGGCGCGGCCGCCGCGGCCACCGGCTGGTACGGCGCCAACCCGGACCCGCGCTTCTCGTCAAGTGAGCGGGGCCGGGAACGCGGGACGGAGGGCAGCGGACCGCGCGAGCTTTTCCCGCCACAGTCCGAGGCGCGGGGGGCGCTGGGACCGGGCTCGGAGCGCGCGCGGTGTCCTGGGACCCTGAGCGCGCGGGGGGCGCTGGGACCCGGCCGGGGTCGCGCGGGGCGTCCTGGGACCCTGCGCGCGCGGGGGGTGCTGGGCCCCTGGGCGCGCGGGGCGTCCTGGGACCCGCCGGGGCCACGCCGGCGTCGCGGCCGCAGCGGTGTGAAAAGAGTTGGGCGGCGGCTGACTGGCATTCCCTTTGGGCCCCTCCCCAGTCTCCAGGTTCATGGGGCCGTCAGCGGGAG
This sequence comes from Delphinapterus leucas, assembly GCF_059928025.1. Taxonomy (NCBI): domain Eukaryota; kingdom Metazoa; phylum Chordata; class Mammalia; order Artiodactyla; family Monodontidae; genus Delphinapterus; species Delphinapterus leucas. Next base: position 41,990,028 of record NC_143143.1, on the reverse strand, counting down.
TGAACGTGGCCGGCATGGGGTCGCTACCGGGCATCGCGGACGCCGCCAAGTCGCTGGCGCCACTGCATACGGCGGCGGCGGCGGCGGCGCCGCGGAGGAAGCGCCGCGTGCTGTTCTCGCAGGCGCAGGTCTACGAGCTGGAGCGGCGCTTCAAGCAGCAGAAGTACTTATCGGCGCCCGAGCGCGAGCACCTGGCCAGCATGATCCACTTGACGCCTACGCAGGTCAAGATCTGGTTCCAGAACCACCGGTACAAGATGAAGCGGCAGGCCAAGGACAAGGCGGCGCAGCAGCTGCAGCAGGAGGTCGGCCTGGGCCCGCCGCCGCCGTCCCCGCGCCGCGTGGCCGTGCCCGTGCTGGTCAAGGACGGCAAGCCCTGCCAGAACGGCGCGGCCACGCCGACGCCCGGCCAGGCCGGCCCGCAACCGCCCGCGCCGACGCCCGCGCCCGAGCTGGATGAGCTGTCGGCCAGCCCGCCCGCGCTGCACGGCCCGGGGGGAGGCCTGGCGGCCCTGGACGCGGCGGCTGGGGACTACGGCGGCGGCGCGCTGGGCGCCAACCTGCTCTATGGCAGGACGTGGTGACGGCGTGGGCCGGGCGGGGTCCCTCGTGACGCCTGAGGGTCGGCTTGGACCGACGGCGGACGCGGAGCTCGCAAACGGACGGACGGGTCGTGGAGGCGGGCGGGCGCGGAACCTTACTACTGGGTGTGGGGACGCGACAGCCCCAGGATCGAATCACGAGCATCGCGCCAGGGGGCTTTGAGGTGGTCATTTCCTCCTTCCAGAGGTTCCTATATTATGTGAAAAGCCGGCCGAATCAATATCCACCACGTTCCTAACCAAAGCTCTCAGAGTTTTAAACGTTGGAGACTTCGTTGGTGTTTGTTGCTCTAAAAACCAACCCAGCTTTAGCAATGAATTCTTCTTGGAGTGGAACTTACCTTGGGAGATTAATTTTCGAATCCCCCTCCCCTTAAGTGCAATTTCATTAATGTTTGATGGAAAGTAAATTTAATTGTAGCTCAAGGTGGATCATGCACATAGCAACATTATTGCAGAGGAGTTATTGCCATTTACAGAAATGGAATAAACTTAATCAAAATATTGCTTATACGAATTGAGATAGCTTTTTAAATTTAATGCTGTTTTTTAAATGTTTTGATCATTATTTGGCAATGAGTGTTTGTATATTACCCTAAAAGAGGATTTTCCCCCTAATATGCAGTTCATCAAAAGAAAGAAGGGTTGTAAGCTACTTTTTATATGGAAACTGGTCTCCCCAATGAATGGATAAAATAAATGACACCCTGTCTTTCTGTAGACATGTTATTTACTCTTTCTAAGGTATTTGCTTATCTTAATTTGAATACCGTGATAAAACATTAGAACAAGTAAGCAAAATTGCTAAGATAGACATCAATTAATTAACCTGTTTGAAAGCATGTCAAGAAGAGAATAAGGTGATTTACTGAATTGTAATCAGTATGTAAAGAATAAGTAACTAAAATATTTATAATTTTCTCATATTTAGAACTTAATAGGGGTTACACACCGATTTTGTTGGTGTTTTCTTGTACAAATAATGTATTTACTCTTTAATATGATGATTTATATTTCCTGTGTTTCAAAAGGATATTTAAATATAACTTAAAAGAACCTTAAGTACTTTTTTTTTGGTAAGAGTCAAATGGTCATTTATTTTTCACTAAGTTGTATAGGTTTTTTTTTTAACACTACTTGGCATGATGTGACAACACAGCTCAGTTGACTCATGATTTAAAGAACTGGTAGCGGAGTAAAAATACTAAAAAGCTGAAGAACGTGAGCTTATGAAATGAAGAAAAATTAAAGACGTTAACATGGATAAAACGTGATTTATAATGACCAAAACATCTACCAGAAACCTTAACGCTCTTCTACATTTGAAGTTTTAGAATTATAGTTTGAAGCGAAACATTTAACTTCACTGTTTGGGTGTTTTTCTGAATGTGCAAAGTGCATTCTTTAAGAAAGTGTTTTAAAAGTTGCACTTTCTCTAAATGTATTTTATATAGTAAATAATAATAATAGTAATTAAGAACTCCAGTTCCTTCCACAAAGAGAAAAAACAAAACCCAAAACACTAAAGAAGCAAGTGGATCAGCCTTTATCAAGGGGCTGTGAATGCATTTTTGTAAAATGATAACTGATTTTTAAAACATTTTACATAAAAAAATAAGCAAAAAAATAGTATGACAATGGTGCAATACACCTGAAGGAAATTTTCCCAGTTTGGGTTTTTGCATACTAATAAAATTGACTTTCAAAATATTAGCCAAGCTAGCATGACTATTACTGCTGTGCCACATTTCAAAATGCTTGTTTATATTGATCGGATTCCTTCAAATTCTGAAATTTTACTTCTAGAAAACATGTTCTAAAAGTTCACATGGTTTGTAATTTTTTTTTTTTTTTTTTTACAGCCCAATACTTAACAAAAGCAAGAATAGCTTATGGACTAAGGGGTCCAAGTAACATATTTAAAGAAAATAAATCTTCATGGACAGTTTTTTCCTTGCTAATTTCTGGAACAAAAAATCCCTTAGACTAAGTGAACTCTCTATCAAAAAGACCATTAAGAAGAAACAGCCTTCTTTATACAATATTTTCTGAAAGTGTATTTGGTACAGGCATATCTTTTTCCTTTCAATGTTCCTTTAAACAGTAAAGGACCCAAGCCAGAAGTAATTGCTGCAGAGGGCTTAACATTCTATACCCAGAAACTTACTGAGTTTATGTGTGCACATCCTGAAATTAGGACAAGGTTTGATTTTGAAACATTAAAATAGAAAATGTTTTTATTATAGAATTCCACATTCTGATTAATGCAAAACAAGAGCTTTTTTCTTCTTTTGCAATTAATGCTTTGCAGATCTTTTATAAAAACACAAACGGCCAGACTAGGTGAAACTCATTAACTGAAGAGGAGGATAAGTGTCTTCACGACCAAGAGGGAGGGCTGGCGCAGGGTCTAAGTGGAACAAAGCCCCTCCAAAGTTTAGCAGAGGCCACGGTAAAACTCGGTTTCAGAAATGCTAACTGCAGATGTGACACTTTCCTAAATGTTTTGGAGTTTTACAGCATTCTAACGTATCTTTTCCAATTGAGGCACAGAAACCAAGATCCAGAATCAAAGTTGCAGAGAGGAACGGCAGGGATTGCAGGTACTGTTCTGAAATCTGTGTTGGGATGTAAATTGAAGCGGGGTGTGTGTGTGTATGTGTGTGTGAGCGCAGTGTTGAAGGATACAGGAAGGGTGTTTTGTATATGGAAGGGGGGATGGTGTGTGTAACCCAGTTGTCTTCTATTTAAGGCTTTGCTTAGAACTAAAACCTAATGGTCGGAACAAGTAAGTCAATCAGATTTTTATCAACACAGATGTTGTGTTCAAACTCCATTCTGCTATCGACTGTTTACTTTCAATTTAAAGCAAATCAGAGACTCAAATCAATCCTGTTCACTAAATGCAAGCAACTTCCAAAGACTTGCTTTGTTAGCTGCATTGAATACTGATGATTTATAAACTTTTAGAATTGGTGAACCATAGTCACATAAAGACCCATCGACTGGATTTTTAGCTATGAATTTGTGCATCAGATGGTGCACTGTGTAGTGGCAGTATAAATTTCAGATGTAGTTCAAAGCATGAATGATACTGCCCAACTGTTTAATATAACACTAACGTGTGGATAAAACCCTGTATGTTAATTACTAGTCCAGTTTTTAAAAACAACTGCTACTTGCCATGCCCAAATACAATGAGACAGGGCAGTAGGATACATTTTATTAAAACTGAACTAAATAAATAGACTTTTGCTAGTGAGAATTGGTGAGCATCTGGACAAGATTCAAAGAAGACTTGAAGTCAGGAATTCGCTCTCTCCAGTAAGTATTAAGATAACTTTGTGATTTTAAGATCACTTTTATGTCATTACTTTTAAGCCTGGAGGTAAGCTTAAATGGAAGCTTCTGAAAGAGGTGTTTTGGTTTCATTTGTCTTTGCTTTAGAATGTTTACCTGCAGTTGAATGAAATGCCTTTTATTTCAGTTTCTAAATTCCATGTAACCTCTTATTTCAGTAGTTGCTTAAATGATTTCCAATAAAAGTTTAACTACGAATTTGCCCAAGTCTAAGTTGTGCAAGCTATTTTGGAGTAGTGAATAGCTCCATTCCCATTTCACACACACAAATTAAAGCATGTTCCTCTTTGGCCCTCGTGCATGTATACGGTGTCAGACAACAAGCAACGCAGGCATTCACTTCACCCCGAGTGGGGCGTTTGCTACTTCATTAGTTTTACTTTTTTCCCGGTTAGAAGTAGCAGAGCCGTCGCTCGCGGGCACGCGTCCGGTGGGTCGGCTCCAGGCCGCCCTGGGGGCGGGAAGCGGCGCCGACGAGCGGGATGCAGCCGGGGCCGCAAGCCGCCTGTGAACCGGGCGTCCAGGTGACTTCGGAGAATGTCTACATTCTAATTTGGAAGCAAAGCGAAATTCGCTTACGTTCAGGCTTGGAACTTAAATCAGCAGCCTCGGGAGAGGACCCTTTCCGCTCTTTCCTTCCAGGTCCCGGTATTCGAACGCGTGCGGAGCTGAGACGACGCTGGGCTGTAGGGGAAGCTGCGGCGCGGGGTCCGGCCGGGGATCCGGGCCAGGATGCCGGGTCCCCCGAGCCTCGGGGCCGCGGGCGTCCCCGCCCCCGCCGAGCGCCCCCCGAGCCCGCCCGGCCGGCCCTGGCTCGGGCTCTGCCTGCCGGTCATCTCCCCGCCTGCCTCCCCGACGCTGCACGGCGGCCGGACAGCGCTTCCGATGGATGGCCGTGGGCTCTAAGGCTTTGCCTCACTGGACCCTACAGGGAAGACAGCTGCTCACCATGGGCTCTTAGCGCCGCGATGAAGTCGGGCTGTTTCCAGGTTCTAAGATTCTTACAAATCTTTAATGAGACCCTGAAAAAACTTGGCCCTACGTAAACGTACTACAGTGGTGCTAATTACATAAAATTGACCCGTTGACTTTACACCCGAATATGGAGGGGATAGTTATAGCTTTAAACATGCCATTTAAAGTTCTAAAAAGCGTGTACTTGTTGAAATAACAGGGCGTTTTTCTGGGAGATTCAAACGTGGGGACAAGTTAGAAAGAGATGCAGAGTAAGGAGAGGGAAGGAAGCGAGGTCTCACCACCCGCTAGTGGGACTCTAGCCGGCTTAATTTTTCCATCAGGCTTTTTGCTTAGGTGTCTTCAGAACACTTTAAACATTAATTTTCAAACTTGTTTGTAATGGTGAAAGAGCCAAATCAGAAAGTTATTTTAGACACGCTCATGATAGCTTAAAACAAAAACTAGACCAAAATTAAAGATCTGAGAAAATACAGGTTCTGCAGAAGTGTGGGTATGGTGTACTTACGAAGCTCTGTACACTAAGACAGACATGTATGTGGGCTCCTTTGAAAGGAGTATGCAATACTGATTTAGGCGCTATACATTTTCAGTATTTGGAAGATAGAGAAATCTAACAGAAGGTATTATTCCCACTTTAATGTATTGTGAAGTAATATATAATGGTTGTGTTAATTCCCAGCAGAGAGACTCTTTACCTCAACAATAAAGGACCCTGCTCTATTCACCCATCAGCAATGAGCTCAATAGCTTCAAAGTACCTTCCTGTCCAAGGTTTAAGGTGGGACTTTTTCTGAATAGATTTAAGATTAACAAGTGTGCCTTTGTAGAATACTAAAGCAAAAATGTCCGAGGTCAGAAAGTCAGACAGAAACCTTACTTTACAATCTGAGGCTAAAATGGAAAGGTGGAAACAAGGCAGCAAGTCTTCATACGTGTGTCTGGGTTGGCTGTGGCAAGGAAAATGCATATGGAAGTGCTGCACGTGAACTGCAAGCGTAAATGTAAGGAATTATAGTGTGCTTAGTAGCAAGAAAAAGTTAAGTACAAATTGGAATCTATTGTGAAATAATGCAAAAACCTGCCAAGGAACATAGGCAATTTAGCTAGGAATTAAACTTTTTAAGTTTTCTTTCTTCTTTCTTTCTTTCTGCCCTCTCATTGGGTTCTGTGTAGTGTTTTTTCAACTTAAGTACAACTGACCTACACCACTGTGTTACTTCCAGGTGCATATAATGATTCGATATTTCTATACATTACGAAATGATCACCACAGTAAGTCGTTACCATCTGTCACCACACAAAAATAATATTATTGATTATATTCCCCATGTTGTACATTCCATCCCATGACTCATTTATTTTGTAACTGGAAGTTTGTACCTCAATCCCTCTCACCTATTTCACTCATCACCACTCCCCGGAATTTTTCAACTTTTCTTAGAGATTTAAAACCAGTCCTTAAAACTGCAGTATAAATCTAAATGAAATTTGTAAAATGTAAATAATTTATTCTCATGAAGATTTTATAATTTGCCAAATCAGTAGCAGACACATACATGGGTCGGTTGGGTTGTCTTGCTGACCATATCCTCTTAAAATCTACTTCTTCACTGATTTTCTTTTGACATCTAATTGTAGAAATAAATTGTTGTCTGATATACTGATTAAAAAACAACAAAAAGGGCTTCCCTGGTGGCGCAGTGTTGAGAGTCCGCCTGCCGATGCAGGGGACACGGGTTCGTGCCCCGGTCCGGGAAGATCCCACATGCCGCGGAGTGGCTGGGCCCGTGAGCCATGGCCGCTGAGCCTGCGCGTCCAGAGCCTGTGCTCCACAACGGGAGAGGCCACAACAGTGAGAGGCCCGTGTACCGCAAAAAAAAATAAAAAATTAAAAACAACAAAAAAAACACATGCTTGGCCAAGATTTTCAAAGTTTAAATACTGTAAAAGAAAAACAAGAGACCAGGGTTTTAAGTTTTCTTTTTTTTTTTTTACTAAAGTCCAGAAATTTCCATATGACAAGTACATTAATGAAATGTTCCCAAAGAAATACTGAACAATATACACTCTAGTTAGCTGAGAGTTCCAGCTCAAGAGTTCATACCTAATTGTGCATTAAAAATCAGCATGGATCTTAGATGATCTAGAATACCACTGTGTTTTGAAATCCACAGCTGGTTTGATTTTTGAACATAATGAAAAACCAGTATTCCTGTTCCATCAAATGTGTTTTACAAGCAATAATAAATTCAGATCCACTGTATTATGCAACACACATCTTTGGAAAGCAACATAAAACAGTGAGATCAGATCAGTAGAAATATACACAGTTAAAAGAAATACACAAAGTACTGTAGTTTTATTAAAAACTACTACTTGAGAAAGAAATCTTTCCACAAATAGCATAAAACTGTAGAATGATGAAAGGATTTGGGAAAGCTTTACAAAAGCCTAATTCCAACTGTATCTTCCTGAAGGTGGTGGCAAAGGGTATTTCCTTCCTTCTCTGGGATATCCCTGAAAAAAGAGCAAAAGAGAGAGTTTATCTTCTGGATTAACACTCCTGCAAAGAAACTAATCTTACTTCTCTGTGGAAAAACACACTATAAAGAAGGTGAATATGTCTTACAGGTATATCACATGGAAGGTCTCCTTAAACTGGTGCTTTTGGTCTGCAGCTTCATAGAAAGCTGCATGCAAAGTGGGACATCAGCATAAATGCTATCACTGATAACTAACCAAACAAGCCTTAACAAGCGCTTGAGAAATTCCTTAAAATGCACACAAATGAAGGATAGTTAAGTGTCCTGTGTAAAACACTTGTCATTCTCAATTCTCCCTACCACCCCCTCCCCAGCTCGTAATTCAAGCCACACTGTGGTAAGGTGCCCACATCATCTTCACACACACGTATTATATACTAGGAAAGTCGTTTTGCTTAACAAAGGCAGGCGCTTGCTGCATCAGTTGAGGCCTAATGAACTATTAATTTTAGGGTTTTTTGTTTGTTTAGCTATAAATAATAGCGTACCACATTAGGTTATTACATAATCAATTACTGGCAATATTCATAACAGTTCCTAATATGCTTGCAAATAACATTTCTGTACAACCTGAAGGTAAATGTGACGTGTCTCCCATCACAATTCCCTTTCTACGGAGGATTCTGAAATGGACCCCCTTCCCCATGTTGCCACTCAGAGCGCTTCACTAGTTTAAATTATAACATGAATATGTGTAGTCCTTCAAGGTCATAATGTAGGCTAAGGACTTGTTTAGTCGTATAAACTCCACTAAAAATATAATGAAGTCATAATTTTACTGCTTTTAACAATAAACGTCTACAATTTAATAGCGCTTCAAAATTCTGATTTAATTAAAAAAAAAATCTCCACAGAAAAAAGACTTAAGAAAGAAATGTATTTCCAAAAGGTCCTAAAAGAATTATAATGTACAACCAGTTTGCATCTCCTAAGCGAATAAGAATTTTACCTCGTGTAACAGCAGAAAGCTCCTTTAAAGGGACGGGCTCCCCTAAAGGAGGCAGGGGAGGTGCTGAACTGGGGTCCGAAGTCACAGGCGTCCCCAGCTCTGCTGCCCAACCCAGAGGCAGGAGGGTTAAGCTTTCGACTCCTGACTTGGAAAAATGAGGTGACTGGACTAAACTTCCTCCAGAACTTCTTCTAGTTGCAAGTGTGCCTTCCTTTCAAAAATATTCATCATTTAGGTGGCCCAGTGTCCCCTCGACACTAGCAGCATAAATAGTCTCAATCTATGGAACCTACCAATAGCATCTGTAGAGATCTCGGGCTGAGAGTATGCAAAGTCATATTCTACAAATTGATTCTAAAGAACTGTAACAAAATTCTCTCAAAAGACAAGATGATTACTTTCTTGTAAAGTGAACTGAGACTTGTAAGAATACACCAAAAAAGCGTGGAAAGAAAAGATTTTTCTTAGCTGGCAGAAGATTTTTCTCAGCTGGCAGAACAAAGGGACACATGGCAAGAACCTGAGTTAGAAAATTAATATTCGAAGCACTGCAAAAGGCTGTAGGCGACACCAGGTAAGCAATTTAAAAACCACTTCACATCACCACAGGTGCCAACTCCAGGAATAGCACACACTCTGAATCACTGCATTCAGATCCTGTTCTCTGGCAAGAGTTTGATTAAAGAGCATGTAAATACTGGCCAGGGTGTCAAATGGCTGGGGGACAAACAGACTGAGGCAAACAGACCTCAGGCTTAAATGTTGCTAAAAGTGGATGCTATAAAGAGAAGGAAATAAAGCTTACATTTACTGAATTTGTCTAGGAATTACTATACTCACTCAATGTATAGCTGTTTAAATTTAGTTTAAAAAAAAAAGTGGGAAATTAGATAGGAAAGGTTTCTTTCCATGAAGATAGAGAACAGATGAATCAAGACAGAAAACTCCCAAGAGGAATAAAGATAACAGCTGAAAAGGTGAAATATGACTTTCAGCTTCTAGAACATTACCATTTATTTTGAGAGATCTAGTTTCTATGAAACTAAAAAGCAATACCCTAAGGATAAACATGTTTTGGTGACAGACCATATTTGTGCTAAATATCAGATTGCTGTGATTAAAGGGGCTTTTGGTCTGAAAATTCTTCAGCGTCATCAAAGGATAACCTATTTAGTGAGGCAGATACTCACCCCGTATACATTTTTAATGAGGGATCCAAGTTCGACTGAGCTACTCTATCAGTAACTTATCCACAGATGTTTAAGGAAACCAAAACCAAAACCAAACCAAACCATGGAGTCCCAAGAGGCATGGTTCCATTCAAAGTGAGCAGTAAGCTTTCCATGCCACAGTCCCCGCTGCATCACCTGTCTCCCGCCGCGATCATCACGTCTGGGTGCATACCCGCCCGGCCCGGCGAGCATCTGGTACTGGTTTGGCTGGAAGGCTGCGTTTGGGGTTTGGAGCATCCGGTTCCATGGCAGCAGAGGTTCGGCCCCAACGCCTCTGTGGAAAAGCATCATGTTTGCATTAAAAGTCAGAAGCCTAAAATCTGGCAGGTATCATCATCTCCAAATCTGAGGAGAATCCAATCTGCCTGGATTTGTCGTAGGGGATATGTAGTATCAGAGTGGCCTTTATGTCCCTCACAGTGAGTGTTGTTTAACATGTTTCAGGAAGTATCAGCATTTATTTAAAAGGATGTTTAAACTCAACTGAATCAGAAAGGTCTGACTTAAAAAAAATTTTGTTCACCTTCAACTGTCAAGTTTCCTTTTTAGTCACTTAAAGTTTTGGGCCCAAGATCACCAAGTTGGCTACATTTTAAGATGCTATCCAGGGCTTCCCTGGTGGCGCAGTGGTTGAGAGTCCGCCGGCCAATGCAGGGGACACGGGTTCATGCCCCGGTCCGGGAAGATCCCACATGCCGCGGAGCGGCTGGGCCCGTGAGCCATGGCCGCTGAGCCTGTGCGTCCGGAGCCTGTGCTCCGCAACGGGAGAGGCCACAACAGTGGGAGGCCCGTGTACCGCAAAAAAAAAAATAATAATAATAATAAGATGCTATCCAAAGAGTAAACATGTACAAGACAGGAGAATGAGGCTTTATTTTAAAAAATGTCCAGGCTGGTTCTTGGAGTCCATTCTTTCTAGTTAATTGCACACTGCAAATGAATTCTTACTGCTGAGTATTTTGAATCTAGGGTAGGGGACTTGGCTGTTTTTTCCCATCCATTATTCTGCTCAATATGTCAGAAGGTCTGATCAGGAGGAAACCTTTTCAAGTTCTATTGATGCAGCTTTCAATTGACCACGGTGACCTAGCAACGTGAGCACTAATTGGCATGGGCTGACTGGCATTTGGTGTACAGTTTACATGGGAACACAGATTCAACAGCTATTATAACCCAGTTTGCTGGCCCAGATTATGGTCAAAAGAAATGTTTTAATTGTCTTCAAGTGCCTATTTTAACTTTGCAGATACAAAGCAACAGGTATGATGTATTAAATCATAACAATTTAAAACTGTCACATCAACAATGTAGCAAAGATTACCCTCTAAAAGCGATCACCATGTATGACATAACTTTCTTGAGGCATTTTCCTCAACTTCCAGTTTATAGAACAGTCACTACAAAGAATAAACAGTAGCAAAATTCTCCAGTATATTTTAGCATTAGAAGCTTTGGGGCCATTACAGATGTTGGGAGGAATTATAAGCAAACTTTAAATTTGCTAAAGCACTGACTAGCTGGTATTAGCTATAACTGATAGCTTATGAATTTCACTTCCTAGGTCTTAGGGGGAAAAGCCCAAAGCTGGGCTCACTGGGTAATGCATTCTTCTCACAGCTATTCAAGCTTGAATCCATCCTCTCTACCCCCCACTCTCCTCCCTTCACTTGGAGCTTGCCTGTTTTGTTTTGTTTTTTTTCAAACACCAAAGATAATTATTTTTGTGTGATGGCTCTAAGAACAGCTCTTTTAAGAACTCTAGAAAGGCCAATGCTATTCTTCACAGTTCGTGGTGAAATCAGGACTCTAATAATATAATTTTCTGTGAGTCAAAATAAAATGAAAACTCTGTACCTCAGAAAGAATATGCATATATTCAGGGCTTTTAATTATTTTTTGGATTCATTAATACAACTATATTTTAGTGAGAAGGCCTCATCTATTTAGCAAGAACAGCTCCATATGTAGAGAACATATGGTCTCTTCCACCCTCTGCAGGACTGAGGGGTTGAGGTTTGTGCTGTGACCAAGGAGGCTCATCAAAACTGAGCATGCAAAACCCACTTGCGTTAAGTGCCACTCACACATTGTATTAACTGTGATCATTTTTTCTTTACAGTTTTATAATGCTAAAACTCACTCAACTGAGTTTCAGGAAAATCTGCTGGTATGGATAGAATACATTATAAATGCAATTTTACATTATTTTATGATTTAAAAATAGGTTAGGAACAAAGCCACAATTTAAAAGCACAAAGTTCTCCTTTTTGTTTGAAATGATTACTTGAACTGTTTTTGACAAAAATAATGTTTATAAAAATAATTTAATTAAAATTAAATGGAAAGAGCAAGTAAGAGGGACATGTACTACTCTCTTTTTTGCTTGTAAGTGGCAGAAAGGCCTTTATTTTACACAAGTTTATCATTTTTCTACACTGTACTAATTATATTAGTTTGCAAATACTTACAAACTGAAATTTACCCTGGAAAATACATTTTAAATCTGGAATGGAAGCGCTGAGGCTGACACATTTTAACTTTTAAAAATCAGTAGCCATCGATTGAGGCAACTTAACTGAGGCATTTGGCATCGTGAATGGCAACAATATTCTTAAGTTTCTAAATTACTGCTCTGGAAAGTAGCTGGTAATGTGACATAACTACATACTACCACTGGGGTATCTTTATGTGTATGTGTGTGTGTGTGTGTGTGTGTGTGTCTGTGTGTGTCTGTGTGTTTGTGTGTCTGTGTGTGTGTATGTGGCAAATCAGCTTTGAGCTTAGCACCCATTTAAGTTAAAAACTAAATGGATAAAAAACCTTGCATACGGCCAGAAAAGAGAATGCTCCGCCGGCAAAAACACAGACAACAGGGCAGAAACTCAGGTGAGGAGGAGGCACATGCTGGACCTCACTCACCATCAACACAATGATCGCTAGGTTGTCTCTGTGTGGGGAGAAGAAGGTGGGGGCAGGGATGCGCCCAGTGTATTTTTAAGTGAAATGAATATATGAATTATATATACTATTTCAAAGTAGGAATTAATTCAAGAAACAGTGTAGTTTATTAAAAAAAAAAAAAGTACACTCAAAATTTTCTTCTCTAATAGGGTTTTCAACCAAACACTCAAAACTGTGCAGTGGAAAAGTACTGAACTAATGATCAGTAAAACCTGGTTCTAGGAAGAATTCTACTTACCAGTTGTGACATCTCAGCAAAGTCAAAGTGAGTATGAGTTTGTATTTTCTCCTCTATGTCTTGTAAGGTCAGAAAGGTTAGACTGACACGTGCTGTAGAAACGAGTGATGTACTGTATTTGCTAAGAGGCTGGCTAATAGAGAAGTTTAGGAGGCTGAATTCAAACTTTGTTTTCTTTATGAATAAATGGTGTGTGTCTTAAATGACCGTGATTTAAGACGTAAGAAAGAATTATATTACGCTCACACGTAACTTCCGCTCTACAGCATGATTTTAGTTTCTGACTAAAACTAAACCAAAAACATCCACAAAATATGTCCCAGATCTGTTGGGTTCACAGAGTCAGTCCAGAAGATACCAACTTGGCTAGGGCAGAACAAAAAAAAACGATGGATGTCAGGACACAAGGTGATCATCTTAGGGAAACAATGTGTAGAGGGAAGGAAAGCTTTAGGACTGAAGAAAGGGTGCCTTGGAGGTGGAAGGGGCTCCTTTTCTTCTATGAAGTCCCTGTGGCATATTATGGAATGCGATGCTTACAGTCAGTTTTCTGATGAGTTTCGCTTGAGTGAAAAGTTTCCTAGTAAAGGATGGTGAGGAAGAGAGACCTCAGATAAGCTACTGAATTGTGTGCCTCAGTTTCCTCATCTGTAAAAATAACAACATCCACTTCAAAGGGTCGCCGAGAGGAACAGTGAATTCACGTTTCTAAAAGCATGTTAGCACAGTGCTGGCACTTCCTAAGCAGATAATACTGGCGATTATTAACAATATGCGAGAAAGGCAAGCAACAAAGTGGAGAAACCAAATCTTAAGAGCAAACTTGACAAACGTAATGGAGAAAGACAGTTATTAAAATGAGATCAGCGTGAATGTGATAATATGTAATTTAGAAAAAATTTACCCCTCACTCATTTAATCTGTTTGACAACAGTGCTACTCTGAGGATGCTGAAGTGGTACATACCATGTGCCTTGAGCACTTATACTGAAAACAAAACATAAACACAGGCAGTAGCAGTTATTTTAAATTAAAATGCAGCTTGTACCAAGTAGCTGATACTATTAATAAACAATTAAATAACATAATTTCTTTTATCTTCTTGAAGAAAATAATGAAATGAGGTTTTGGAGTCTCTAAAGAAAGACCTTTCTTAAAGGGGGTAGAGGTTATAACCCTGTTCAAATAACAACACTTCATTCATTTCAGATGTGAACAGCTCAGACTGCTAAAACGGCAGAAGAGAGGCAAACAAAACAGATCAGAACTGGGGAAGGCAAAGAAGGAAGCCGTACTATGTGGGGGCTTAAACTCGTCTTAGCATTTACTGGTGCTGGCAAGACCAGCATGAGACGACAGACTTTAAAGCTGCCCTTAAAAAATTATTCTTCAGATGTTAATATAATCATTCATAACACGCCCGGCTGCCTTGTCGTGCAGAGACCACCTGACTTCGGAGAGCACAACTTATCAATGAAAGAACACATGTCAAACATCCCTTGTTATTAAACCATGTCACATTCCTCCTCGTCCGTGGTACTTATTAGACTGCAGATCCCATAATCCTCTTCTGAGTCCCTTCTGCATTTAATTCAGTTCAGTCTTAAGTAGTTAAAGAAACTGTTTTCAGTGGCAACTAATAACTACTGACCTACAGTGACACTGCACTACAATAGGCCTGTCAGCCCTGAAAAAGTTGTACCAAAGAAGCTGATTAGGACTTCAAGAGGTTTGCAGCAAGAATCAATGGTTGGTCTGTGCTGACGCTGCGCCGCCGGCACAGAAATGATGAAAGTGGAACTCCATTAGTTATGCCTCATTAAGCTGCACAACACTTCTCAAAAGAAATTTGTTTAGCCTGACCAAAACCTAATACAACTTTAAGCTCTCTGTGTTGCATTTTTCAGGGCACCTCAAAAGCATCAATAAAATAAAGGCCAAGAACCAAGAAAAGCAGAAAAGTATACAGGCATGAATCTTTTACCTCAACATATTAACCATCTATTTTCCTAAAGAAAGGGCACAAGAGAAACCATTTAGAGGGAAGAAAGTATATTTCATACCACAGAGGAAGCCCAAACTTCAAATGCTGATGTGAAAAGTTACTGAAAAGTCGTATTTGCTTTAATATTACCTGTCAAATCTTTGCTGCTGGAAAAGGGGAGGAGGACCTCGCCAGGAATCCTGGGGCCTCATATCTGGAAGATAAACAGGAAAGGGTTGAACAGGAGATTTTTTTTTTTTTTTTGAAAAGTAATCACTATTCAGCTACCCACATATATTATAATTAAAAATTCTTGAAAAAAGTTGAGACTGAATATAAATTAAATAACTAGCATAATTACACACCCTGGAAATGTAAAAAGATATGAAACCAACAGGGTCAGTAAATCTGTTAAATTATTTCTCCTTTGATAACAAAACACAGTTTTAGAAGCCCTGGTCATTGAACTCACGTTTCTCTCTCCCTCACCATCTGTGTATATAAAGCTATACATGTGTTTTACGTTTATATTTTAAACGCTGTGCAAAACGATGGTATTTTGGTTTTATCCGTAAATACAAACTGAACGAATAGTAACTCTAATAGAAATCCTAAAATTTGCCCCCGAAATGTGTAAACTGGAAAGAACGCTGACTTGCCTAGCTGTGCTAACATGAAGCAGACAGTACACAATCTCTCGAACACAGGTCAGAAGACATGTTCATAAAGGGACTGCCCACTTCCCTATTGTTTTCTGAGAGTCAAACCTCTTCCCCTAACAGAAGCTAAGCTGGGAACATCGAACGAATTACAAGGAATAGTTAAGTGGCTGCTGGTCCTCTGTGTAAATGGGATGAAGGGCACCCCCAGCACAGTCAGCAGGTTGGTATCAACCAACCACCATTCCAGTCCCCAGTCTCAGTCATCTCAGCCACCTTCCGGCAGGGTCTGAGTGTGACCTAATTAAAACAGCTGTTCCAGGAGTTGTCTAATGAGGTCTCCGCGTGAGGACAGTAACCTCCTCCAGACTCCCAAGGCCCAAGGACAACAAGGCTTACCATAATGTATTCAGGCTCACATTTTAATGGAAACACAAACTAGAAACATGCTTTTCGAAATTACTTTCTTAAAGGAAAGAAGAAATGAAAGCTTATCTCTGGTTACCAACCAAAAAAATGCAATCTGGGTTTACTTGGGGGCGGGGGGGGGCGGAGAAAAGAAGAAAGAAAAGTAGAATTGTGCTTTAAAACCCCCTGCAAAGGAGAATCTGGAACAAGTAAAGCACCTGGCTGCTCACAAAGGTTCCAGCATGAAACACCCAGCTGTTGCTGCTCTGGAAGCAACACAGTCGAGGTACTGGCCCAAAGAAAGCCTCCTAGATGGACAAACCACCCCAGGGGAGCCACCCCAGCCCCCGGCCCAACGATCAGTGCACGCGCGAGGCCTACACCACCATCACTTCCAAGCAGAATTCCATTCTGAACTGAAAGAAAGGTGGCATCCCTAGTCAATCTGCATTAAGTCCCCCTTTTATCTCTTAAAAACCAAATTAGTAGCGGTCAAACTGAGAACAATGCTGAGGAGGTTTCCCGTTGGTCATTAGATATTCAGAGCCTGAATGGAAACTCAGGAAGCTCATTGCCACACAATCCACAGGAAACAGGGCCAGGATCCCTAGTCTAGGCCCAGAATAACTTCTGAATCACTATGCAGACTGTACACCACCAGAAAATCTAAATCGGAGGAGGGAAAACCAGAAATTCTTACAAGACAGCAAACCACCTGTGCAGTTTACTTCTATAGAGAAACTTAAAATACACTATACGATTTTCAATGAGTTACGAGAAAGCAATCTACCGAAAGTAAAACCAACATTTTGGCCACTTTTCCTGATGATTACTGTGTTAAACTTGTAGTCCATAACTATTCAGATACTGCACAAAACTTAGGTCAGTGAAAATTGGTTAAAATGTTCCCAGAAGTATTATATTTTAGTGTCTTATTATACAAAACTAGCTAATATAGCAAAGGTCAAAAGAAATACAGTAAATTTCATTTGGACACCTGTCTAGCTCTGTACTTCACATGTCCCAGAATCACTGTGGTCACCCTGGAAACATGCCTCTTTTTAACATAAAAACTTAATTCCATGATTCTGGTTGCATGGTGTCTCTTTATATATGATGTCATCACAGAACACACTCTCCATGGTACTAATAAAAGCTTCCACACAGGATCCCTAATAAATATAAAATTGAATGAAGATAATAAAAAAACACATTTACATTAAGAAAAGCCTTCAGAAATGTTTATCCTAATGTTTTATGAAAAATAAAGTCAGGGAAAAAGCTGGTATATTTCCTCCCAGGAACAGTATTAAGTGGAGGTTCGGAAAGTCCTCACCATCAGGAAATACATGTTCACTAGATCCAAATACGCTGCGTGCTAGATTAAGCACACCAGTATTTCTAAGTAGAATTGGAATGTAATGTTCACTAAGTGTCAATGCTTTTGGAGAGGGGGAGCCCTTCTCAGTAGTCTAATTGTATACCTGTAAATGTCTAGAAAAACAGCCAGAGCTCCTACCCCACCAATTCTGGTATGCCAGGTGCTGCCCACTCTGTTTTGCTTTCACTATTTCTCACCTCCAGGACAACTTTTTTTTTCCATACAACAAACTCAGCACATGCAAAAACTATAGTTTTTTGTTAAAAACCTAAGCAAATTGTGTTAAGACTTTAAAATATCTCTTGCTTTCAACCCAAGAAGAAAAGGACTGAAGACAAATTTCGAGGCTACCTGTAAACAAATCTCTTCATGTGACTCTGAGCAATATATGTGGCCCTTAAGTGTTCATAAAGCAGAAATATTTCCTGGCTGAGAAATAGAATGTAAAACAAACTTATTATCATTCATTTGTATGGCTCTAAAAGAAGATCCATTTGAGAAGGAGAAAAAAAAATCTGAGATAGTGAATTGCACTTCACAAATTACAAGCAAGAGAGAGAGAAAAAAAATGACAGCTTATTTTTTCCTGTGGTCTTTAAAAACATATCCCTTTTCTAGAGCTCTACAGCCACAGAAACCAAGGCTTCACCCATAGCTCCTCAAGTGACAATCTACCTAATCAGTGTAGCAATCATGGAAAAGATTCCATGTTTACTGATTGCACTAATCAAAAATCACTTTTCAAATGCAGCTAATTGACAAGTTTACCGACTGAAATGAAGAGAAGTGACATGTCACGTTCTCCAGGTTGCAGAAGCGAACGCTTTATTGATGCTGAGCACTTGGGGCTGCACTTGACTCTGACAAGTTCCCAGTACCTGGACAATCACCCGTCAGCCAAAAACTGACACATCAAAGACTGACAGTGAGAAATGCCTGCAGCAGACACTCAACAGAGCTGGAAGTATGACCAATGGCTCTCCTTGATGTAACTCTGCCCCACATGAAAAACCAGCTATGATATTGATACTACAAATATTTTAAAAGACTGACTAAACAGTTTAGATCTCAATTTTACTAAAATTATTTCCAAACAAATTTTTTTTTTTTTTTTTTTGCGGTACGCGGGCCTCTCACTGTTGTGGCCTCTCCCGTTGCGGAGCACAGGCTCCGGACGCGCAGGCTCAGCGGCCATGGCTCACGGGCCCAGCCGCTCCGCGGCATGTGGGATCTTCCCAGACCGGGGCACGAACCCATGTCCCCTGCGTCGGCAGGCGGACTCTCAACCACTGCGCCACTAGCGAAGCCCTCTAAACAAATTTTGAAGTTCAAAATTCTATAAAGAGGAATGCTGATCTTTTATCACTGAATACTTTCACAGTATCTACTATGTGCCAGGCACTGTTTCAAGTACTTAATAACTTAAACTCACTTACTGTGAATATTTTGTGAGATGGGTGTTCTCTGTACCATTTTAGACGTGAGGAAAGGGAGTACTGACAAAAGCCTGCCTGAGGTCACAAGGCTAATAAGGGTGGAGGGAAAGCCAGGACTACCCCCCCCAACACACTATGCTGCTCCATGGTTCACGTGCACTTGTGCTGTCAGCTGAGGTGACTCTTCATGTTATTTTATGTCAGAAGGACCAGGAGAGCTGCCTCCTCAACCAGGAGGCTCAGGAGCTCAGGGTCTCAAGAAGGCAAGACCGGGGATCTCTGCAAACTACTTTCAATATTTCCAAAGTTTAGAATTCACATGACTACACCCACCCAATTAAGACAGGAAGGAAAAATAAACATACTTTATTGACACATGCACTTCAGGAGTAAGCATCTTGACAAACAGATTCATGGGGAGAAAATAAAAGATCTTGGGTAAAACATCTGGAATCACTGCTTTTTTTTAATACAATTTTTACATTCACTTTATTAGTAATTTAATGTGGAAACAGTTAAACATTAGAAAATAATTCTTTTTGACATCTGACATTTTTTTTGAAAATCCATAATTACTTTTTTTCTGTTTTGTTAGTTCATTTGTATCCATTTTTATTTTTTTAATTTTTTTGAATTTCATTTTATTTTTTTTAATACAACAGGTTCTTATTAGTTATCTATTTTATACGTATTAGTGTATATATGTCAATCCCAATCTCCCAATTCATCCCACCACAACCCCCCGCCCCGGAATCACTGCTCTTCTTAAAAGGGTAATACTACCTTAAAACACTTTGTATTCAAAAAAGATATGTAAATATAAATGTAAACGTAAGGAATCAGATACAAATTAGAAGAGAAAATACACAGAGAGAGATGAATGGATAGACAGATGGATCAACGGATGGATGGATGGACTGGTTGGCATATACATAAGGATTAGGTCTGTCTGCATAAATATGAAATCTAGAGGTCACAAGAGACCATGAAATAAATATGCCAGAAAAATATTAATGACAGTAAACTAAAAAAAAAAAGAAAAGAAAAAAAAAGAAAAGAAAAACCAAATCTTCTGTTGAGCCACATGTAAAGAGTACTGGGGAAAATATCCCAGAACATGGAATTTCCCTTCTTGACAGTTGGCAGCATTTGTCTGTGCTTATCATACAACTGTGACCAGTTTACTACCATGCAACAACTATTCTAGATTAGGCCGATTATTTCTCCAACACATCTCTTACAAAGGTATCAGGGAATACTGTGTCAAATGACATGGTTGCCTTCTAGGAAGTCCAATCTCACAACCCCAGGCTTTTCTAGGTTCTCGTATAACCAAGGGCAATTAGAAATCTTTAACCTATCGCAATCCTGCTTAAACTTTTATACTTCTGGCTTACACGGATATGATTCCCAATTTCCTCTCTCCTGAGCAGGTATCAGATCCTTATCGCTACCTCCAGGCAGATGGCATCAATGTCTTCAGGCATTTCAACTTCCACACAAATCAGAACTATCATGTTCTTCCATCTTCCTCCATCCTCCTGTGCTTCCAAACTCTCTAGTCCCCCAGGTGCCCTCAGTGCACAAATAGCCTCATCTGGAATCTTCTCTCTCCTGCACTTCGCACGTTCAACTACACAGCCCTTTAGCGCCTCCATTCCCACCTTCTCCACTTGGAATCCACTTCACCACAGATCAGTCCAGACTTTCACCATCTCTCCCTAAACAGAACCACCACCAAGTCTTTCCACAAGCAAGTTGTGGTTCTAGAAACGAGATGTAACTGCACATTTTTTTTGCTTTAAAAAGTTTTTTAAAACTCTTGCCAAAAAAGAGAAGAATTCAGTGGTTTGTGTGAGTCTAAGAATTAAGACATGACAACAAGCTCACAGTAACCCTTATTAGAGAACAAAAATGTAGGAAACACTTTCTAACTTGTTTTATGAGGCCAGACACGTGAAGAAAGCTATAAACTAATCTTTCATAACACAGAGATGAAAAAATAACCCACACTATACTGACACACGCACACAAAATTGATATATCACAAACAATTAGGCTTATTCCAGTAATGCCAGGTTAGCTTAACAGTCAAAAATCAATCTGTGTACATTCACCATGTAACAGAAGGAAAAAAACAAACAAACATTACCATCTCAAGAAATGGAGGAAAAGCATTTGATAAAATTCAATACCCACTAGAAACAAGGAATAGAAGGAAACTCCTTCTATAAATGAAAAAACTATAGCAAATATCATATTTAATGGTGAAATATTACAGGTTTTCCCCTTAAGACTGGGAATGAAACAAGGATGCCCACCATCACCACTTACACTGACTCACACTGGAGGTCCCAGGCAGTGCAATAAAACAAAAAGACCAAAAGACATCGAGATTAGAAAATGAATATATAGAACTGTCACAACTCACAGAGGACATGACTGAGTAGGGAAAAAATCCAAAAGAACATACAAACTTTCGGAATACACGAATTTTAGTGAAGTTGTCAGATAAAGTCAATATTTAAAAATCAACTCTTTATATATACAAGCAACAGGAAAATGACATTTAAAAGATATTACTTACAAAAACATCAAAATACATGAAATATCTACGAATTTTTTTTGTCCTCGGTTTTTTATTGTGATGATTCAAGACCCAGAGAAAAGCTACAAGAGCACAAGGAGTTCCCACATGCGCCTCACCCACTTTCCCCAAATGCTGGCTCATCAGATGACACTAAAAGGAAAAGGCAAGTTTTCAAGTGGAAAAAGATACTTCCAATACAAAAAACCCCCAAACAAACTCATAACCAGACTATAAAAGAACTCCTACAAAGTAAAAAGAAAAAGGTAGACAACCCTGTAGAAAAATGGACAAAAGACCCAAACAAGCACATCACCAAAAAAGATAATCCAAGCAGTCAATAAACATGAAAAATTGCTCCAAGTCACCAAGAAGAGGCTAATTCAACGTGAGTGAGCTTCCACTACCCGTCCCACAGAGTGGCTAAAAGCGAACAGGCTGACAACACCAGGGGCTGGTTAGAGCAGGGAGCAGCTGGACCTCCCCCACACTGCTGCGGGGATGTAAACCGGGCCGTGTCTGGCACTTCTCACGAAAGGTGACTGTGCACATAGCCCTGACCTTGCAGTTCTGGGAACGGACCCACCAGAAGCGTTTACAACACGCACCAGGACGTGAGAGCTTCACAGCGGTCCATTCCAAGCACCCCCAAGCTGGGGACCAACTCCACACTATCCCAACTGGACAGATAAATGACGGTCAGTCACATAATGGGACACAGGAAGCAATGAGAACAAATGAACTCGCGCTACAGCGACAGGCGAATAAATCTCAGAAGCAAAACATCCAACTAAAAGGGCAAATTTAAAAAGGGTAACGGTGTTAAGAGGCTGTTAGATACTACGTTAAAAACAAAAAAAGACAAAACTAATCTATGGAAGTCAGGTTGTCTTTAATGGGCAGGGGCAGTGCCTGGGGGAGGACACAATGGGGGGCTTCTTGGGCACCAATAACTTCTTAATTAATTAATTTATTTGGTTGCATTGGGTCTTAGTTGCGGCAGGCAGGCTCCCTAGTTGAGGCAAAGCGGGCTCCTTAGTTGCGGCTCGCCCGCTCCCCGGTTGTGGCATGCAAACTCTTAGTTGAGGCACGCATGTCGGATCTAGTTCCCGGACCACGGATCGAACCCAGGCCCCCTGCGTTGGGAGCGTGGAGTCTTAAGCATTGCACCACCAGGGAAGTCCCAACTTTCTGTTTCTTGATCTGAGTGGTGGTTACATGACTGTGATCATTTCATAAAAATTAAACTGTAGGGCTTCCCTGGTGGCGCAGTGGTTGAGAGTCCACCTGCCGATGAGGGGGACACAGGTTCGTGCCCCGGTCCAGGAAGATCCCACATGCTGCGGAGCGGCTGGGCCTGTGAGCCATGGCCACTGAGCCTGCGCGTCCGGAGCCTGTGCTCCGCAACAGGAGAGGCCACAACAGTGAGAGGCCCGCGTACCGCAAAAAAATAAAAATTAAAAAAATTTAAACTGTACGTTTATGATTTGGCACTTTATGTATGTTACATTTTAATAAAAAGTATATGTGAAAACCTGTATAATAACCTAATTTTCAAAAATTGCATATATGAAGAATTAACAGAAGAAACACTGCTTACTTCACGATCATGGATTTATTGGTTTTTAAAATGTTTTACTATTATACACCATATTTTATTTAACTAACATGTATTACAGTTAACATACATTTAAAACATCAGTTAAAAAAAAAATCAGCCTCCCTACCTTCATAATCAGTTCCAGTGCATACTCTGTGACTAATTTTATATTCTAAGCTTAATACCACCTGACTACTTGCAGTGTACTTCAAGCTCATTGTTTTCTCTCAGTATTCCAAATTCCCCCTTGTTGGCTCAATTTAAATATCGCATCCTGGTTGATTTTTTTCCATAAACTTTTTCACTCCTCCCATCCCCACCCCCTTTGAAAAGATATGTTAAATACAATGAGAGTCCCAGCACTGATCCTCAGGTGACTCAATGTTTACAAGTCGCCAGGCAGAGAGGGCCACTTGTTTCTTGCTCAAAGTGAATCCCTACTTCACAAAGCATATTTCCTATTTTTTAATGATGTAATTAAAGAGATTCTAAGTGGAACAGATTCTAATCAAAGTTTCTAATCAAAGCTTCTTTGTAAGTATAAACAAATTTTATCTAATTAAGTGCTATAAAACAGCAAATGACGAGTTAGTCAAAGTAATAAAAGGGAAGAGGGGACCCCACTATTTTAAATAAAATGCCCAGATGCTGACAAGAGTTGTCTGTTTCCACAAAAGGCAAACTAAGAACTCTAGAATTGCAGGCCCTGAAGGGTATGAAATTCTTTACCTCTGGTATGACCTTGATAAATAAAAGAACTTTCTGACTTCTTTCTCTTACTGTTGGGGCAGGATCCTGCAGGGTGGAAGGGGACCTCGGATGCAGTATTTGGATTTATATGAATCCCACACTGAGTGACTTTCTGGGAAGGGACTCCATGACTTTTACAGATCCTCATATGGCCTATGATTCCCTGATTAAGCAAAACTGATCTAGGCAATATTTCCCCAAGTGTGGTACATGTCACAGGTGGTACAGAAGATGATTTTCTGGGGGTCCATGAACAAGCTTGTTCTCTTCGTGGCTGTATTCATTTTGATGTATATTTGAAAAAATACAGCAAGCGCATCAAAACCATAATGTATTGATACACTTTACAAATTAAAAATAAGTCAATTTAAGTTAGTGGAAAAAAAAGACTTCAAAGTTTTAAGTAAGATGTCCAGGTGCCATCTGGATAAACTATGGTGGCAGCAGGCCAGCAACTGGGCCTTAGGAAACAGGAGGTGGAAGGAAGCCACTTAACACAGAGCACGTGTGCTTTCACCTCTGCTACTCAAACCTCTTGCCACACCTCGGAAAGTCTACTCAATGCAACAACCTCAGAAATTCCCCACAACCATGGTCTTGAGAAGTACTGGCTAAACTAATCCACAGAGATTATACCTGGTTCTAGCACTTGCATCTCATTTTGTCCCCGTATTTGGCAGCTGTGATACCAGTAGAGATAGAAATAAATGGCAAAGAGCCACAAGGAAAAAGGAACTGATAAAGAACGTCTGAGTAAACAGCTGGCTTTAACAATTAGCTGGAGATGCTCTCACCGCTCACTGGTGAGATCTCAGGGCACAGATAACTCCTACAAAGTGATTAGACTTTTCTGTTGTATGTGGTACATGTTGATACATATTCCGCATGCATTACAAATGGAAATACTCAGAAATGCTATTTGCTAAATTTTCGGGGGAAAGCAGCTGAGGGAACTACTGTAACCAAGCAGATCTCCAAGAAGCCCATTAAACCCTGTGCCCCTTCTGTGCTTCCTTCACTAAATAGAATAAAACCGCTAAAGTCCACAGATTTCATGGTGGAGTCTAACAATGCGCCATTCAGTGTCATTAAGCCACACAGAGAGACACACAGACAGACAGAACACAGTGAAAACAGGACCCTGAGAGAAGGAGACCATCAGAACTCCTTTCTTACAGGGCTTCAGGTTAAAAATGGTTTTGTAACTAAATCAGCATGAAAACAATACTAAGTACAAAGCATAAATATTTCCCAACAATCCTCACTTTAATCTGGTTCTTTCTTTGACAGGTGTAACTGGTTTAAAAGGAGCTCTAAGGGTTCTCTGCAATAGAGTAGCCCTTCCTGTTTTTTCTAAATTTAATTTTTATCAACTATTTGAAACATTCAGAAAAAAACTTAAATGCTACGACACTTGGATTTAACAAATGTTAGCATCTTGCCGCATTGTCTCCCTCCTCCCCACGCAGGGGCTGACTGGTGGGGCAGCAACCAGACAACCCGGAATGCAGAAGCACAGGCTTCACAAAGGAAGGGCTCTGAGAACTTGGCACGTGACCTACACTTCCCTGAAAATGAGCCCGGCCACAGAGCTCAGACACAACAGTTAATGGGGATACAGTTTAAAATTAATACAAAGTCCGAAGCCCAACACTCAACTATTTTCTCCGATTTCCACTGCAATCCAAATGCCATATAATCACTTTCACAGTTAACATTTCTGATTCACTTCTGCCCACAAAACAAGTTATAAGGGGTCAAGGAAAGGCCACAGTCTTCACAGAACCACAAGGTTAAAGGCATATTTCTACCTAAAGCAACGCCTGTCTTTATGTTAGGCAGTTACTAAGATACGATTTGAATTAAGAAACAGATACCGTTGTCTTTCAAGTAATTCCAATTCCATGTCTACTGCACCTGATTTAATTGCCCCATTACCTGTATTAATGGAATAAACAGGAGCTTGTTTCGCATACCTTTTTCTGCATATGTTCACCCAGAAGCAGATTTAGAAATGAAAATAAGAAATCCAATTCATATTATTCAATTAACTATATACAGATAAGATAAAAATATCTGAAAGTCTGTATGAAGTATTCTCTTATAATTCTTCTAAACATTATGTTTTTAAGTCCACTATGTCTGCACTGACATAATAAATCTTTTTAGCAATGAAGATCAGAAGCCACCCTTTGTTGCAGTACTTAATTTAGCAGGTAAAATAATCCATTACTGAAAACTTACTTGACATAAGCTTTGGAATCTGGGCTTGTCCTCTCAACAGTGGCCGGTACAAGTTTCCCTGGTAAGTCGCAGGTGGTGGTGCAGCATTGCTGTAAACGCCAGTTCCAGAGCCTCTGGGCATAACATGGCTATAAAAGGACCCCCCAGCCAGCAAAACAATTATATAGACATATATCCAACACATAATAAATAAATGTTGGCAGCCGTCTTTGTACTACTAGATCTGATTAAGACAATGCAAATTTAAAAGATTTATAATGGACAAAGTTCAAAACAGTACCCGATAATGGTGACAGCAAATATTCACTTATCACACCAAAGATTTTTAATAATCATGTAAATATTTATTACTTTATGCAAAAAATAATCTGAGTCTATTTCTTTTTTTGCATTATATTTTGTTTTGTCCTCAAAAACCCATGCTGTTGCTATCACTATGCAGTTGACCCTTGAACAACGTGCGTTTGAACTGCGCAGGTCGACTTATAGGTGGATTGTTTTCAATAGTAAATACTAGAGTCCTATACAATCCACAGTTGAGGATTTTCGACTGCTCAGAGGGTCAGTGCCCCTAACCCCAGAGATGTTCAAGGGTCAACTGTATATACTACTACTCTATATCTTACTATTTTCAGTTTACTACTGATATATCAAACATTTCCCTATATCTTTCATAGTCTTCCTAGGTGTTAACATCTATACCTATAGAATATTTACATGTTGATATCTCATATTACTAAACTAGTCCACCATTTAGTACCAGTAGTATAGACAACAATGCCTAGAGAGATCTGGGCATATAACTAGGCTCCTCTAAAATATCTTCTCAGGATAAATTCCAATAAGCAGGAATCTGGATCAAAAGTTCAGAGTACCTTCAGAACTTAAAACTCTATTTAGAGGTATTTCTAAATGTTGCTTTCCAAAATGGCTGAAATAATGCAAAAAAGAAATCTTTTAAGAATACTTTAGATTTGCATTTCTTTTACTATTAAGAATGAAGACGACCAAACAACCACAATAGAAACTATGCTAAGCAGTTAACCCCACAACAACTTCATGAGTTAAGTAGGTGTGATTGTGATTCCCATTTTACACACAGGAAATGGAGGCACAGGGCGGTGCAGTAACGTGAACAAACATATCAAGTGGTAGACACGGCATCTGATCCAGACGTTTAGGATCCAAAGCCCATGACCCCACTGTCCCTTACTAGCCACTGTATAACGTACATGCTGCTGATGGTAACCTACTGCCTAAATCCCATTTTGAATCTTAAGGTTTTCCTATGAATTGGAAATATCTATTTATGAGTTATCATCATTAATTCATAGATGATAACTCATTAATATTTACCCCAGCACATTGCTCTTTTTATCCCAGCTTTATGTGTTACCATTTCAAAGCTCCCTCTTTTATATACGGTTGTCTCCATAACTAGGAAAAAGGCAATTTGATAGCTAATAAGGGCAAAGGATAAAAATCAGAAATTCACAGCAGAGGAGATACAAATGGCCAGCAGACATCTTAAAAGAGACTCAACCTGACTAACAGGCCAGGAAACACATTAAGGCAGCACGGAGACATCAGTGCTTGGGTACAAGCCCCGGAGGTGATGGCTCTGCTCAGAGGTACTGGGGACACCCGGACATGAACTCGGCCAGAACTTTCTTGAGGGTAAAGAGCACGTTTTATTCTTTTGAAATAACGGTCTTCTAGACAGCAAAATCTCTTAAGAGAAAATAACGGAATTCTCAAGCAACACATAAAGCAATATATAGACCAAAGAAACAGAAGTGAATTTTAAAAAATGAAGAAAAGCAGAAAAGTATCAAAGTCATTAAAATATCTGCAAAATAGTTGTATTTAATTAAATATTAAATATTTGTGGCATAAATGCTGACTTAATGCTTTGTGGAAGACCCAGAAAAAGCAAAATACACACACAGAGAAACCTACCACTCACCCCAAAGCCCTGAAGGCCGCCGGATCCAGGTGGACGGGCCGCCGGTCCCGGTTAAAGCCGAGCTGGGGCTTCCACTGCCGCCCATTGCTGGATTTCTCCCAGTCGCCAGGTTTCAGTACCGGTGCAGGTTTTCTAACCATTTGAAAATACAAAATTTAGTTATAGGGATGAACTTTGCTTATACAAAATAAACCTGGAGAGTTTTATAAATGCATTGTTGTTTACCTTGCTCCCGGAAGCATTATGGCTTTAAAAATGTAATCTTCAGCAAACTGTGGGTCTTTAAAATTAATACTAGAAGAGAACAATACACAATTTAGTGATTATACTGGATTAGCCTCGCTTAACTATCATGTAAACTCAGGCACTTTTCACCGTTATTTTATTTAAGTTTTTTTTTTTGGCCTCACTGCGTGGCTTGCACGATCTCAGTTCCCCCACCAGGGACTGAACCTGGGCCCCGGCAGTGGAAGCCTAGAATCATAACCACTAGGCCACCAAGGAACTAGGCACTTTTGACCTTTAAACAGAATAACTAAAATTCAAATGTTCTCCAAAAATGATCTTAGTCCCTGGATTTTGCCAAATTGCCAAATGGCTAAACATCTTCCTCACCAAACTGCCACTAATTTCCAGGATGGCCCTCGTGTAACTTTCTGTGCAAGAGTCATGTTCAAGTTAATTGTGAGTGATCACAGAGAAATAACAGACACTGCCTGCCCAACTCTTGAGAAATTCCAGTATAATATCAGAGACAGGTCCAAGAGGTTTCCAACAACAAAAAATAGAAAACACCTTTCATTTTGTTCAGGCCATGGCAAAGACCCTCCCTCTGGCATCTTAGAGAAGATCAGCTCTTGTTACAAGAAAGATGCAAACAACAACAGAAACATTTGCAAAATCAAAAAAGAACACAAATAATCCATAGGGGAAAAAACACAAAACCTCCCAGTTGGAAGCCTGTATCCTGCTCTACTAATGTGTGTTTCTGTGATAATGTAACAGTCACCATTTGAACACTACACAAAGGCTGTACATTCAGACTAACAAGCTGGACCAAACTCCTTTCTGGTGGGGGGTGTGTGTGTGTGTGCAGGCGCCTCCCAAAGCACACAAGTCTTCCTTCTGACACAGCAACGTCTCTTCTAGGACTCTGGATACGCGCCTGGTTTATACTTAAGGATGCTCATAACATCAGTATTCATAATGTTGAAAAACTGTAAAACCTAAGTGTATGGACAATAGTGGACTGGTTAAAGAAACTATGGTTCTTTCTAAAAACGGTATCCTCAATTGATATTTTTTAAAATGTAGTAACAAAATACTTAATGACATGGGAAAATTACACATGCAACAGACTAGACACACATTTACCAAAAGGTTACTTGTACATTCAACCATTTCCTTTCCTTCTTTTTGCTTTTTTATATTCTCCAAAGATCCTCCAAAGATTACAGATTACAGTTGCAATCAGTGAAAAAGGCTTTTATTGAACCGGTTGACATTTTAGATAGCTAACTTTTTTTTCCTCTTCAAATACTGCCACTTAAAATAATTAAGGCCCATCTGTTATAGAGAAATTTTCGTTGCAGTAGGATTTAACTGTATATTTTAAGTACACAAAAATAGTTTCATTTATAATAAAGATACTATAAGCTCAAGAACAGCTGAACAACACTTCATTTATTCAATCTGTTCCTCTTACAAACTCACTCTTCACCGCAACTGTCTTTATCTCAGATGTTCTCTATTCCAGATGGCTTAGGGCAGGGCCAGGCACAACAGGCAGTATGAAAGGTTTAAGAGCGTGAAAGAGAAAGAGATAGGTATCTGGGTCTGTTAGGGCTTTGTAGATACATAGTAAAGAGAGAAAACTGGGGACTTCACTGGCGGTCCAGTGGTTAGGACTCCGAGCTTCTACTGCAGGGGGCACAGGTTCGATTCCTGGTCGGGGAACTAACAAGCCACGATCTCACAAGCCACGTGGAGTGGCCAAAAAAAAAAAAAAAAAGAGAGAGAGAGAGAGAAATCTGGTGATAAAGCAAGACTTGCAACTAAAGTATCTCAAAATACTCCTCTTAGTGTCAGCAGGCCTTTTCGGCAGTTTACCAAACAAATTTTCAGAGTGCCCACTGCATACACGGTCTCACGGTGGGATCAGGGGCACAAACACTGACCAAGCACGGAACCTGCCTCCCCTTCTAATAGGGGAAATAGACAGAAAAGGTTTAATAACAGTTTAATAAGGAAGAAAGTGGAAAAGGCAACAACAGGCACAGGAAAGACGCTGAATCAAAGCATGTGAGTGCACGTGCCTTCCACACACACGCCCTTGTGAGTGTGGGCTAAATGCATGTATGTATGGTGGAGGGAGGCCTTTCACCTGGGACCAAGGAAGACAGCACCCAACAGGCTATGGTTGAAGGTGGGACAGGACTGGCTGCAGGATAGAACAGACATGGAAAGGGGTAGCTCCATTTAATTGGAGCAGCCTTCTCAATGGGGATCTGGGAGAGAAGTAACAAGCCCTACAAAAAATGATTTAAGTGACTACATACATTCTCAGTTCTCCCAAGGAAGATACATAACCAGTGCCATTCTAAAGGCACAGGATACAAACTGGTTCATTACATGCAGTAAATGCTTTAAGTTCTCAAGACTTAATTCTCAGGTGGGACCCCGGTTGAGAAGGGCTGAACTGGAATGAAAAAGTATGTGAACAGAAGTGGGCAGTAAGACGGCCTGGTTGAACTGGAATGTTGTCATGAAGGGCTTGTTCTGACCACAACGTAAGGCCACTTCAAGTTGTCAGAGTAAAAGCAATCCAAGATGCAATTCAGAAAGAACCACCCGGCCACACTGCATTAGAAAGATGGGGCGAGAACCAAAAGGAGGTCACAGTCCTAGCCTAGGGAATGCTGGGCGAGCTAAAGAAATGGCAGGGCTGGAGCTGGAAGGAAGATCATGCTTAGGTGAGGGCTCTAGGGGAACACCTGCAAGGCGCGCACAGAAAGAGCTGAAACTAAGAAGTGAAAGAAACAGCCAAGTAACAAGCTCCCAGGGAGAAGAGAGAATCCCAGGTCATAGGGATACTTTCTCTCGAAAGACAACGGTTACAAGAGGTTTAATAAGAGAGCTGAAGGTAATGTTTGAGAAAACAAATCCATTTATTCATCAAATATGTGCAGTTTATTATATGTCAATTATTCCTCAATAAAACTGTTTTTAAAATTCCATTATTCATGTTCATGTTCTGAAAGGGAAAACATTTCCAAGCTAATAAGAAAACAATCTCCTGTATCTCTCCCACTTCCCCTCAGAACTACACTCAACAGAGTGATCTTATACTTAATATGGTTCAAGCCATTGGAAGACAGAAAAGGAGTATTTAAAAATAAGCTTGGAGGTCCCCCACTGAAGGGACAAGGGACACAACTTACGATCTGAAAGATTAAAGCATTCATTCCCCTTGGATCTTTGAGAACAATCTGAAGACTTATTCTCCCTAGAAAGAGTTAAGCTTTTACTGGTTGTGAGATTTTTTTGTATTTTAATTTGTTCCCCAAAATATATACTAAGAACTATTATGTTTCTAGAAACTAAAGTAACAACAGAAGCTAAAGCACAACTCTACTGTACTTTTTTCCAATGTGATAACATCAGCCACAACTTAAACTTCCTAAAAGTAAAACAGACTTAGGCAGGAACCCATTAGGCAAAGGTCCAAAGGGTAACTTTTTATTTGGATCCAAACTTCCAAAGTGCCTTTGGTTTTTTTCAGGTTAACGTAATTCAAATTTTTATAGGTAGAGCATTAAAAATAATGGAAATAATTCCATTATACTAAAATATATAAATAAAAATAACGGGGAAAAAAACATAGATTACTCTGAGAAATTCCCACCATTAGAAACAAGAGGCATTAATTGTGGAGAGTTTACTGGGGAGGGAAAGCAGTAATATGGAGATAAAGTCAGAAGCACCCTCAGGGAGGAGACGAGTTAACAGAACAACCTCTGGACCCAACAGGCTGCCCGGCTAAGGTCAGAGAACGGTGCGTAGATTCATATTGTTTCATCTAACTGGTGAACAGGGGAGGGGGGTTAACCACTCCCTCGAGGTGGAACAGCGCCGACTCAGCCAGCATAAGCTTCTACCCTCCAGACCAGCTCCGACGAGGGCTTGTACAGTAGATCCCCTCCTTGGTAGGTAACCTCCCTATTATTTTAATCACTTAATTGTCTTCATAAACACACTAAGGACAATAAATTAAAAATGTTAAACCTAAGCATAGTTGTAAAGTAAGGAAACTGAACAGTGCTTTTATTTTTATCACAAGTAGCACTTTAGACACTTTGCAGCAAAGTCTCAATAGAAAAAAACCAGAATGCACAACACCTTTTCCAATTCCATTCACTTTAAGAATTATCCTTAGAAACGCTATTTAAGTACTACTATTGTTTGAGACTGCTAGGACACATCACAAAGAAAGCAGAAAACTCCAGAAATCTTTTCATTTTTACCTTTCCCTGATACATTCCATAATTAATGCTCAATCAGCAAACCACTGCAAACTGTTCACGATTCATATACTTGACATTTTAAAGCACTTAAAGAGTTTATAGGACTTAACAATGTCTTTTCTGACATCCTATCAGAAGAGGCTAACCAGTTGTGTCCTATGAAGTATTACAGGCAGTGAAAGTTAAACCCTCCCAAGTGTTCCCAACCATCAACTCTGTTACTGATTCCGTGTGTCCTCCACTTCTTCAGGTTTTGGATCTCAAGTTACCTGCTTGCCAACCATGAGTCTTACAAACACGGCAGTAATGGTCATTACATTAAAAATCTATCTTCACGTACATCCACATTTTAAAAACATCTCCTTGAAGACAGAAAACATTCTATCCCTTGCCTGATCCATCCAAAAGTGAACACAGAACCTTTGAGAAGCAGTCCTCTGAAGAAGTAAGTCTGGGCTCTTAGAAGAATCTGGCAAACACAGGTTCCAACAGTATGAAAGCCAAGCTTTTACATGGTGTTTAGAAGGATGCAAGGTGCCATGAGAGAAAAAGAGAAATCTGACAATGCTACTAATGAAAACATCTCTAAAGATTACATAAACCCAGATTACCTTTGAGAAGAGAAGAAAAGCAATGAAGGGTAGGCAAAGGGAAGAGCATTCCAAGCACTGGGAGGAAGGCACAGGGATGAGTGGGACACGGAAGGGACCAGCCTGGAGAGCAAGGAGGAGGTGTCCCTGAGGAGCTGTGGGCACTCAGGCGCAGAGCACGGCTCCACCAAATTAGGGCAGGAACCAAAGATCGCCGAGGGGTGGCAGTGTTTAAGAAAGATGAGACAACAGATTCAGTGGGAAGGAAGGTGGCATAAAAAAAAAAATCAGCTGGGAGAGCACTACGGTAATCCAGGAGGAGCGAGTACAGAGCAGGCTCACTGGGAAAAGCCAGATATGAAAAATAATTGGGAAGAAAAAAATATTCCAGAGCAGTGGTGTAGGTACATGGAGTCCTGTAAAGTGAGAAGCCAAAGCTCCTAAATCTGGGCATCTGGGGGAACAGGAGGTCGAGGGACAGAACGGAGAGATGGGCAAGGAGGCGTGTGAGGGGCGCAGAACAAAGCAGCCAGTGTGGACACAGAGTCCGAGGTGAGACCAAGGGGGTGTGCGAGCATCTACTCCCCCAGATGGATAGAAAATTGTGCTGCTACACCAGGAAGATAACTTTTTTGTAATTTAAAAATCATATACAGGTTTTATATGTTTAAATTTGACAAAGAATTATTCTAAAATACTATGCTAAGCAAATTACAATGGTGGAGGAAGAGCAGACTGAGGAAAATTCAGGGAGATAGCTCAGCTCTGTTCAAAGTTAAACTACTACTATGTTGAACGATTTATGGAATCAGAATTGGAAAAAAAAATCCTAGGTAACTGCTGATTGTATTCTTTAAGAATCCTTCTATGAATTTAAGATACTTCAATAACTTCTAAAATATACTTTCTCAATACTACAGATAAGACCTAACACGATGAGAAGAATCTACCTAAAGTCAATGTGAGGAAGCAACTTCTCAAACATGGAATGCAATACCAGATGCATGCAAACAGAGAAGGGGGAAAATATCAAGAGTCAAAACAGAACTGGCAGCTGACTATGGAAGCTACCTTTTCAGATTTTTTGTTTATAAAGCAAAAAAAAACACTGGGCTACACAAGAAACCCTGAAACAAACACACGCAAAACTACAGTAAACTGCATCTCAGCCTCAACATGACCCCTCAGAGAAAACACTGAAAATCACCTCATACGGTAAGAGTTAACACTTTGGTCTTTCACGAAATCTCTAGGAAATCAACTCAATTAAGTCAATTTTATTATGAAGTTATATTCAATATATACCTGAATATACAGCTGAATCTCAGATTTCTTTTATAAATTAATAAATCCTGTAAAAACAGTGGATACCAAACACCACCAAAGGCCATTTCAGGCTCAGAAATCACCACCACCATATCATCATACAAACAAAAACTCCAGGATGTCAAGTTTGTAACTCTTCCCTTGCGCAAGTCTCTATCCTAATTAGATAGTTAAGAAGAATTAACTATTTCTAGAGGGCTGTGAAGGAAGACCCTTGAGAACATGCTGAGAAATTGAGGAGCACAGCAAACAGAGAGGACAGGTGGGAGTTAACTGGCCTGAAGCTCGGCTGGGAGCCAAAGACCCCAGGGGTTAATACACAGAGTCCACACTGGCTCTGCCGCAGCCAGACTGTTTGTGGTGGGCACAGCAGCTTGGCTTATGGTTCTGAATCCCACCCTTAACAAAAGAGCCCACAGACAAAGAGCCAGGACAAATTATGTGCAAAGATAAACAAAAATTGTGGGTAGAGATAAATAAAGGCAACTAGTTTAGGAAGATTTTCCAAATTCACAATGGTTTTCTTTAAGTAAAAGCCTTTCTAGAATGGCAGTTGCTATCTAAATCCATGAAAGACAGGAAAATAAACATGCTTATACGTCACAATGAGAAATTTAAGTAAAATCCAAAATATTCCCTGAGAATGAGAGAAACAATAACGTGTGGGAAAGGAGTATTCAGGAACAGCTTTTACAAAATCCTTGAATTACTAGAATATTTGCCCTACTCTCATCTAAAGACTGAAGAAAACAAAAACATAAACCCTGCCATCAAGATTAGTAATTACATACAACAGTTACATAAATGAGTAGTAAGTTTGATTTTTATCTAAATAGCTATATTTTACATACTCAGTAGAAAATGCTGTCACCATTGAAGAAATGAAGTATAAGTTTTCCAGATAGCAGAAATTAGCCCCTTAAGTTTTAAATTGTTGATTTAAAAATTCCACAAATTCGTCTATCTCATCTTAACCAAAATAAAGTATATTAACAGTTTTGTTTTTAAACTCAGCAGGGCCACGACCATAAATGTAATAAATAGTCTTACAATACGGTGAAGCTGTGTGGGCCTCTGGGGTGAAGAGGTCTGTTTGCACATACACAGCACACTACTCCTGGAAACTCCTACTTTCTACCTCCCACTTTTCTAATCCAGGAAGAATCAGAGGTTGTTAGGGGAAACCAGAAAGCAGAGAAGCAAGCTTGTTAAATCAGTAACCTTAACAATATACATAATTTAAAGTCAAGAGGCTCTACTAGGAGGTCTGCAACACAGGGACTCTCCAATCTCAAAGCACTGCTGGAATAACAGCTACCATTTCCTGGTGAACCAGTCTTCTTAAACTTATCTGCAAGTTCAGAGCTGCATTCTGGGCAAATGTCAGCAGTTTGGAGAAACTTACCTGATCGCAGCGTTCTGTGTCAGATCCCTTAACATGGGAACAGGAGAACATACTATTCTAAAAAGAAACAAGAGAAGAACCATCTATTTGTGAATCGTAACCTTTTAGATAAGTGGAAGCAAGATGTTGCCATGTTTCTGAGGAATCATTAAAATGCACCAGCAAAACAATATAATCGTATATATCTTTAAAAAAGGGCCTTGTCTTCCTTGCTTGTAATCTCACTAACAGAAAACAATTATGGGCAAAGGGCTTTTATCAGAATTTGTAAAGAATACCTACAAACCAAAAAGGGGGAGGTGGGGGGACAGATAACTTAACAGAAAAACAGAACAGGTACTTCATAAATGAGGAAAACCAAATAGTTAAGAGATATACCATACGGCATTCAATTTCATTAGTAATCAGAGAAATACAACTGTCAACCACAAGATCCCAACAAGCATCCACCAAATTGACAAAAAGTAAGGTTGTGACAATCCCAAGAGTTTACAAGAACAGAGCAATAGGATCTCTCACAAACTGACACAGATTATAAAATAGTGTAATCACTTTGGAAAACCCCCTGATATTATCTAGAAAAGATGAAGATACACATATTTTATGACCCGCAATTCTATTCCTGGATCTATATACCCTTGAGCAGCAGTTCTCAAACTCTGATCTCAGAGCCCCTTTACACTCTTATCAACTGAGGACCCCAAAGAACTTCTGTTCATGTTGGTTATATCTGTCAATATTTACCTATTAAAAATCAAAACTAAGAAATTTTTTAAACACTAATTTAAAGATAATACTAATAAACCTATTATTGAAAACCTAATAAGACAATTTAGTAATAAACCTACCATTAATTTATATAACATTTTTATGAAAAAAACACTATATTTTACAAAGCAAAACAAAAACAAATGAGAAGAATGTTACTGTTTTAACTTTCTTTAATACATGGCTTAGTATCTATCTTAATAGCTGGATTCTGTTATCCGCTTCTGATTCAATCTCTTGAGGTATCACACTACATTTAGCCTCTGGAAAACTCCACCATACACTCAAGGGAGGAAAAGACAAAGGCAAACAGCATCGTAACACCTTAGTATTATTATGAAAATAGTTTTGACCTTGCGGATTGCCCCAAGAGCTGGGCTTTGACCCCAAGTCTTTTTTTAGTCCAGGGATATTCTGTTGTTGTTTTGTTTTCTCACTACTTTCTCATTATTACTAGAAAATGAAACATTTAGGCAACAAAGTAAAAATGCTAACTATACATCCTCCCAATCGCTTCAATTATATACAATGAATACTTACTGATCTGGAAGAATGGCTTCTTCATCCAAAGAAAACTTTCCTTGAATCCCATGGCATAGTTCAGGTGGTACATCCACTGACTGTGGAAAAACACAGCCCTGATTATACACCCGAAAAGATTGGAAAGCAGGGACTAAAACATATGCTTGTTCGTCAACGTTCACAGGAGTAACATTCCTAACAGCTAAAAGGTGGAAACCACTGAAGTTCCCATCAACAGGTAAGTGGATAAACAAAATGTAGCGTATACACACAATGGAGTATTATTCAACCATAAAAGGAAGGAAATTCTGACACAAGATGGCTGAACCTTGAAAAATTATGCTAAGCCAAGTGAGCCAGACACAAGAGGACAAATACTACTATATGATGCGACTTACGTGAGGCATCAAGATTAGACAAATTCATAGAGTCAGAAAGAAGAAGAGAGGTTACCAGAGGCTGGGAGGAGGGGAGGATGGAGAGGCAGTGTTTAATGTTGTTTAATGGGTACAGAGTTTCTGATGGGGAAGATGAAGTTCTGGAAACCGACAGTTGGTGGTAGTTGCACAACTTTGTACATGGTCTTAATGCCACAGAATTATACACTTAAAAATGCTTAAAATGGTAAATCATGTTTATATTTTACCAAATTTAAAAAGGGTGTTCCTGATTAATTAACTAGGTATTCCTGATTAATTAACCAAATAAATATACTGTTTAAAAACACTTCATGTTGGAAGGGAGACCGTACCTCTGTGGAACCTGTCTTGTACAGCTCTGAAAGGAAGTCGTGCAGTGGGTGATGTTTCCCCACAAATAAGACATCGCCTCCAAGACTGTTTCTTCTAGCTGGGGGGAAAGTAGGAAAAGAATAAAGATCAAACAATTATATCTGCAAGAGCAATTTTTATGACAACAAAATTAAAAGATGCATCTAATTATAAAAACTTAAAGTCTGTGAAAAATAATTTAACAATAGGTCTAAATAGGTGATATGTCTCTGCAGAAGAAAAAAAAACTTTGATGATAAGGTTTCAAAAATCAATGACTATCAAAAAAAATTACTAAAATATACCTGAATTATTATGGGATTGCAAGATAAGGGTCAGTTTTCTTATTTATACAGAACTCAATTTCTTATTATAAGAAACAAACATTCCCTGAGGAAACACTAATTTTATCATCTGAGAACAAAAATTATCCTAAGGATGGTTGATGGAGATACTATTTCTATAGGTTTGTTACACTGGTATTAAATAAATTTTCCAATGGAGCCCAGCCTTGCAATTTCCCAATATTTTAACTGTCAGTATTAATGACAAAATCCCACTTTTTGTGAAAAATAACATTTCAAGTTAACACTCTGAGAGCAAATGCTTTTGACTCAACTTAACCTTCAAGCAAAGTTATTGTTATTTGGGGGGTAGGGGAGGAGGAAGGGAAGAAGGGAGATGGAGGAAATCTAATACTTATAACTTAAAAGTTTCATTTAATTACTATTCAATTTACAGATAATAAATTTTAAGAAACAAATTTAACTTTTGTTACAAAGAAGTAAAATCAGTGATTTTGCCCCCTTTGTGAAAAATTCACAAATGAAAAAAAAAGGCCTAATTTTTTTTTTTTTTTTTTGCAGTACGCGGGCCTCTCACTGCCGTGGCCTCTCCCGCTGCGGAGCACAGGCTCTGGACACGCAGGCTCAGCGGCCATGGCTCACGGGCCCAGCCGCTCCGTGGCATGTGGGATCTTCCCAGACCGGGGCACGAACCCGTGTCCCCTGCCATCGGCAGGCGGACTCTCAACAACTGCGCCACCAGGGAAGCCCAAAAGGTCTAATTTTATACGGAAACGTGAAGTCTGTGTCCCACAGACTCACTGCTGCCTGAGTGGGGCGTTGGCCTTACTCTCTTCGGGGGTGAGGTCCGGGTACACCTCTTCCAGGGCAGCTCGCAGTCTTCGTTCATCCACGAACGGCAACAGAGCCACACCTGGGGACATAAACGCACACCAACCGCCCAGCTATTAGGGTCACCTAAATTCCAACTGGTCCAAATGAACATTTCTAGTAGAATATCCCTGCTAATATAAAAATATTTGGGAACTGAACTCTGATCTTTAGCCAAAATTCAAATGTAGAAGAAAAAATTCCAAATTTCCCACCCTTAAAATGGCTCATATGGAAAACCATGTTTGATCTTAACTCTGTGATAATAAAATTTTTAAATTAAATGAACAAGTGGCCACCTAGACACCAGCCTCTCTCTGTTCTCGCCCTCCTTACTAGATGCCCTCGGGCAAACCAGTCAATCTCCCAAAGGCTTGGGTTCATCCTTTCATCTTTTTAGGACCTTGGTTTCTTCTTTTGTACAGAGATCATTCAACAAAAATACTCAGAAGTTCTGTTTAACTAGAATACTTGAAATGACTCTTGCAGCTCTAAAATTGCATAATATTCTGTTATATTTTAAGACCTAATAATTAACTTATACACACAAAAATTGTAGACACTTGTTTGCTTAAATTTTAGGGGCGGGCAGAACAGATGATGATTTTCAGGTTGAAAATTGTCCCCTGGAGGGTGCTAGAATTGAGATCATTGCTTTATCTGGACCCATGTGCATAATCTTCAAAGAAACACACCAGTAACACGATATCTATTACTAGAAAAATATACGCAGTTATTGAAGCATAGTAAGCGCTGCTGTATACAGTAAAAATAGTATTTTGGCCAAATAAAAATTTTAAGATAAACAGCAAACAGAAATGTTAAATAAAGCTAAATAATTTTGAAACTACTGCCACTCAAAACTGCTGTATTTGTGATTTTTTTCCCTTTAAAATGATGAGAAATGAAAGGTTTCCAAAGTTGTCATTAATTATTTAGCTACCATATTTTCAAAGTTAGGAAACGTCTTCAATTGTACTACAAGTAAGGAGAATACCTAGTTAAGGAGAATACTAACTTCTAGTGTGAATTTTATGGGGCCTAAAAAGCTGGTAAACACTTAGATGGAAAAAACCTAGAAAGTTGTTCAAGTGGTGATTAATCATTCACTTAACAAAAGTTATAACATGAAAAACTACAACATTATCTAGCTTTCGTTTTCTACCTACTAGATTTAGGATCTAAACAAATTATCAGAAAGACTTTCCTCCAATATCAACTCCAGAAGCTA
Source organism: Delphinapterus leucas (assembly GCF_059928025.1). NCBI lineage: Eukaryota > Metazoa > Chordata > Mammalia > Artiodactyla > Monodontidae > Delphinapterus > Delphinapterus leucas. Next base: position 41,949,840 of record NC_143143.1, on the reverse strand, counting down.
ATTCCAAACAGTAAGCAACTTGCAGTGCTAATGACAGCCATATGGTTAACAAGTAACAAACGAGCCCTACTGGCCAAGGGAGGAAGGAACACCTTACACCCAGGTGTGACAGTGGTAGTGCTTGAGAATGAGTTGATAGTAAAAATGACAGCAGCAGCAGCTACCTTTTTCTGAGCACCTATTTCCTATGTTACATGCTTTGGTTCATTTAAACCTCTCAACAGTCCAGAGGCAGCCCAAATGGTGGTAATATTTAGTTAAACACAGTGGTCAGACTCTCTGGGTTCAGATCTTAGTTCTGACACTGTGTGACTCTGATCAAATTACTTAAATTCTCTGTTCATATATAAAATACACAGCATTCGAAATATCTATGCTATATTATTATTATTTTTTTAAAGAAGATGTTGGGGGTAGGAGTTTATTAATTAATTAATTTATTTTTGCTGTGTTGGGTCTTCGTTTCTGTGCAAGGGCTTTCTCTAGTTGTGGCAAGCAGGGGCCACTCTTCATCGCGGCGCGCGGGCCTCTCACTATCGCGGCCTCTCTTGCTGCGGAGCACAGGCTCCAGACGCGCAGGCTCAGTAGTTGTGGCTCACGGGCCTAGTTGCTCCGCGGTATGTGGGATCCTCCCAGACCAGGGCTCAAACCCATGTCCCCTGCATTAGCAGGCAGATTCTCAACCGCTGCGGAATCAGGGAAGCCCTACGCTATATTATTATATATAATAATTGTAAGTACACATGGTCAATAAATATTGGAAAAATACCCAGATACATTTTATCATCTATCACTTTAAGATGTACTCAACTTAGGCAAGAACTTAACTAAGCATTATCATTACTTTCCATACGATTTAAAGATATGTATGGAGAAAAAACTACATCTCCTAACAGTAGTAAATTTTACCTCAAGAAAGGTATGTTCTTGCTACAGAGTCTCATAAATGAAAATATTTATATAAAATATAAAAATATTAAAGGTCTGAGTTTAAACCCATGCTAAAATTCATCTGGAATCTTAAGGGACCCCAGACAGCCAAAAGAATCTTTAAAAAGAAAAATAAAGTTGGAGGACTCACATCTCCTGATTTCAAAACTGACTACAAAGCTACAGTAATTAAAACAGTATGGTGCTGGCATAAGACGGACATTCTGACCAATGGAATAAACAGCCCAGAAATAAACCATCATACGCACTCAAATGGTTTTCAACAAGGGTGCCAAGACCACTCAGTGGGGAAAGGGCAGTCTCTCCAACAACCGGTGGTGGGAAAATGGATATCCACATGCAAAAGAATGAAGTTGGACCCTTACATTACACCACATACAAAAATTAACTCAAAATGGCTGAACGTCCTAAACATAAGAGCCAGAACTATAAAACTCTTAGAAGAAAATGTAGGGAGCAAGCTTCGTGACACTGGATTTGGCAGTGATTTCTAAGACACCAAAAGCAAAGGCAACAACAACAAAATAGTCCAACAAAAATTGGACTTCATCAAAATCAATAATATATAAAGTACACCTATAATAAAACAAAACCCAATTCAAAAACGGGCAAAGGACCTGAAAAGACAATTTTCCAAAACAAGATACACAAATAGCTAATAAGCACATGAAAAAAGAAATGATCAACATAATTAATCATTAGGGAAATGAAAATCAAAACCACAGTGAGATACCACTTCACACCCATCCAGATGGCTACTATCAAAAAACCAAATATTGGCAAGGGTGTGGAGAAACTAACTGATGTGCACTGCCTTACTTTTCCTCTAGACAATTTATACTACAATGATAGTCAGCAAGTCATCTGCATGTTTATATACTTACTTATTCATTTAACGAACACTTACATAAATAACTTATTTTTACTTTACTACTTCCTGTTCTCCTATGCCTCCTCTCCCTCTATGTGACTCCTCTACAAAGCATCTTCAAAAACAACCTAAGTCCCCAATCTTTTTACCTATAACACAATATGCCCGCAGAGTACAACACTTGCACAGCCCCAATCAACGGGTTGCACTTCCCACTATCATTCTGTTAAAGTAATATGAAATTCCTGTTACTACATAAATCAAAAGTCAACCCTAAAATCTCATAATTATTTCAATTGGTAAATTATTATTTATTCCCCTTTTCCTCCACAGTTCTCTTTGAGTTATTTTACTGGTCTCTGTACCCCAGAGAATAATCAGGGAAAAAGAATGAAAGCATGGTATTACCAAACATGCTTATCATTCTAGAAAAATATATGGTGGAAGAAGAGGTTAAAATGATTTGCTGAAAGGGACTTTGGTGTGAAACAACAATTGGCTTACTGTGTGAGAGGCATTCTTGTGTTTTACTGTCATCACACATTTTTTGAGTGGGAAATATCACCTTACATTTAGTACTAATTTTTACTGCCATTCTTTCTACAAAGTCTGTGAAAAGAACAGAATGAGAAAATAATATACACATAAATAAGAAATAAACTTTAAGTATGATTAATGTTAAGTATGTAAACTAAATTTCTAATACATTTTTCAAAAGTTTCCACAGAATGTAAGTAAATCTCCACATGGATACTCTCATGTTTCTACATTGCTCAGCAATCTCACAAGGCGTCAGTGACTGAAAGGAGCAAGTCCCAAGTCCTGTTAATTAATCACAAAGGAGATAAAAAATATGATTAATGTATTTCAACCCATTTATTGTTTACCACAGTGTGACTATTAAAATATCAATCATTGCTAATCCCAGTTTGGATGGCAAAATATAGAAATTCTTTCATCCCGTAAATCACGTTTGTGCACAGTTTTACCAAGAGAAAATTATTTTAACGAAAAGGAATAATGTCTAAATTTTACCTTGCCATGCATACTTCTTCCCATTCAAATCAACAGCAAAATCTTCTGGGTAGAAGTCAATTATACTAGAATCCTATACCAGGAAGACAAGTAAAGATTCAAAAAGTGAAGTCACATATTTCTGTTACAAAGAATTGGACATAACATTTGATCACGTTACCATGCCTGATAAGAAAATGAGCGTCCTTTCCTTTTAAAAATGGTATTCCTTGGGCTTTCCTGGTGGCGCCGTGGTTGAGGGTCCACCTGCCAATGCAGGGGACACGGGTTCGTGCCCTAGTCCGGGAAGATCCCACATGCTGCGGAGCGGCTGTGCCCGTGAGCCATGGCTGCTGAGCCTGCGCGTCCGGAGCCTGTGCTCCGCAACGGGAGAGGCCACAACAGTGAGAGGCCCGCGTACCACAAAAAAAAAAAAGTATTCTTTACATTGCAGGTCTAGTGAAACAAAACTAACTAATAAATTTATTTATTTTTGGCTGTGTTGGGTCTTCGTTGTTGCACACGGGCTTTCTCTAGTTGCGGCGAACAGGGACTCTTCTTTGCGGTGCACGGGCTTCTCATTGAGGTGGCTCCTCTTGTTGCGGAGCACGGGCTCTAGAGCACAGGCTCGGTAGTTGTGGCACACGGGCTTCGTTGCTCCACGGCATGTGGGATCTTCCTGGACCAGGGCTCGAACCCATGTACCCTGCATTGGCAGGCAGATTCTTAACCACTGCGCCACCAGGGAAGCCCCAACGATTATATTTTAAAAGAGGGGAAAAAAGGTATAATTATAGAGGAATTTTAAAGCAGACAGCTGTGGACCCAGTGTAGAGTGAAGAGCTTACTTACTCCACCTCCCAGCTGGGTCTCACTCCTCGCCCACAAAACCAGCTGGGAGGGGATTTCAAGTGGGCCAGCCTTAGCTCTAGCAGCCACCACACAGGCTGGAACAACCAAAAATAATAGCTTACAGGTAGGCTGAGAATAAAAAAACTGTTCTAAGAATTTCTCCCAAACACAAATGATTTTTTTTTTTACTAAGTTGGGTCCTGATGGCCAAGGAAAGTAGAAAAAGAATAAAGTGGTGAAAAATATACGGAACTCAAATACTTTTACTTTTTTTCCTGCACTTCGCTCTCTTAACTATGAGATGCAAGACGAATTGTGGCTAATGTTGGTAAAATGTACGACAAAAATCCAGTTACCAACACACTCAAAATACTAAGACTCACAGGATCACTCATGAGCTTCCGCCATGATGGAGGTAGAAAGTTACCACTTGCAGCTGGAAAAACCCCCATGAGTTGTTCCAGTGGTTTAAACTGTAAAAAAGAAAAAAAAAAAACTTTAGCATACAACACACAATTTTTATCTAAGCCAAAATTCTATAAATTTTATGGCTCTAAATAGTTAAGCTTACCGGTTTGGTACCCTTCTCAAAATCAGAAGCCATATCTGCAATACCTTCAAAGTCTGAAGCGAATGGTGCATAATGGAATGGATAATACCACTTCCAGGACGCACAACCCTGCAATCATTAAAAACAGCAAACCCAAAAATCTATGTTAATGATATACACAGAAAAAAACAAATAAAAATTAGACTGTTAACCTATATATTCTATTTATGAAACACGACTTCTAGTATATATTCCATGCATTAAGTTTTTCCATGAGTCCTAAGTTATTTTGATTAAATCTGAACTTTTTACTTCGTATCAATGGCCCCTTGATTTAAAAAATACAGCAAAACACCTTTAATAATCAGTAGTTAATACCAAACTTTATATTCACAAACACAATTTGGTGAAGATTTTTATCCTTATAATGTGTTTGGTGGCATTTCTTTCAACTCTAGAGCTGCCATCATCAAATAAAATGAAGAGCAGCTGCAGCTGACACTTACTGAGCCTACAGGTGAGGAAGGGACTTCACTGTGATTGAGAGTAAAACAAGCAAAAGCTTCATCTTACTATTCCCTATATTTTCAGGGAAAACTTTATCTTCATTATAAAAATATTTAAGTAAGCCCATCAAAACGGAAACAAGTTATACTCATAGAAAAAAGAAGTCTTCCTGCTATATGTTTTCACTCTGTGCCTGGTGAATTAAAATCTTGGTAGGAGTAAAACATGAAATTAAAATATTTTATAGTTGATACTCAGCACATTAAATTACTTTCTACTTACTAATTTCAGATCACACCAACTGAACTTGCTTCACTCTCCGAGCACAAAACCAGATATTAACTATCTGTGTTACAATCCCCGTGTCTACCTAACCTCTCATCAATCTGGCATCCCAATTATCAAAGGCTTTAAGTCAGATACAGATGACTCCAATTAGAAAGCACTTCAAGTAACATCACTGCCTTATACGGAGGAAATGGTATCATTCAAATTCCTTTCTAATTCTTAATAGTATTTTCCAGGCTTTGTCCTTTGTTCAGTCATTTAGTGACTATCTATTAGTTCCTCACTTATTTTTTTATTGCAATTAAAAAAAACTACACTTTAGTCATTTGAAAGACAAAGTATACTCAACCATACTCCCTGGTGTTGAAATCTTTTGACACAGCAAAAAAATAGCTTTGTTTATATATTAACACCTAAGGAGCTTTAGAAACAAATATTATTCAAAGTAATGAATTTCTAAATAGGAAGCTTAAAAAGAAGTCTAGGTTTAATCTCAGAATACAGCTCAATAATACACATTATTATAGAAATTATGTTCCTAAAATGACTAACTAGAGGTTTAGAGGAAAATATTCTCTTTGTACCTGGTAATAATATCGAAGAACCCAGCAGAGTCCTTCAACGTAAGACTGCACAACTTTACGTCGGAATTTCTCATCAGCTGCATCAACATCAAATTTGTTCTTGTAGTACCGCTGTTTCCAACCAGCTTCCCATAACCTACAAACCAGGCAAAGCCAGTGTATGCTGAATTAATACGGTCACTGTCTACCTGTTTATCACCAAATCAATTTATATTTAATGTCCAGGTGAACTGTAAATGAGTTAAACAGTAATGCTAACAAACACGGTTTCATTTAACTATTTCTAAAAAGTCCACTTTCACAGGATTTATTACCAACTTGAAGAGAGTTAAACATCAAAAACTCAAACACGGATTCCAGTAAGAGCATTATAAAACTACATTTAAAAAAAGAATAATTACTTACGCTAAAGTAGATACAGAACACTTGTTTGCTCGAATTTTCATACTGTTTTACATGCTTTTTGATTGCAGAATAATTCTAAAACTACATTTTTTTTTTTTAATTAACTTTTTGGCTGCATTGGGTCTTTGGTGCTGCACGCGAACTTTCTCTAGTTGCGACGCGTGAGCTTCTCATTGCGGTGGCTTCTCTTGTTGCGGAGCACAGGCTCTAGAGCTCGCAGGCTTCAGTAGTTGCGGCACGTGGGCTCAGTAGTTGTGGCTCTTGGGCTCTAGAGCGCAGGCTCAGTAGTTGTGGTGCACAGACTTAGCTGCTCCGCGGCATATGGGATCTTCCCAAGCCAGGGATCGAACCCATGTCCCCTGCATTGGCAGGCGGATTCTTAACCACTGCGCCACCAGGGAAGTCCCTAAAGCTACACTTTAAAATTTGCTGAAGATATTTTTATATAGTTCAAGTTCCTCAGTTTGTTAAAATATATTTAAACTATACAGAGAAAGTCAATTAAATTACTTAAAAGAAAAAAGACTTGCATGGGTAATTCTTTTAAAGGTAAAAAGTGATTTATAAAAGAATAATCTAGAAACCAGGCAGAAATTATATGTATAACTAACCTACTCTCCCTATGCTTGGGCCTCTTTGAGCTAAGAGTTGAAGGGAAGGACACGCATGCACATGTACACACGTACGTATGTATATTCTGGTAAAACTTAGAAGCAGGTCAATTAATTCACTAAGTTATCACTGAAAATACGATGTGAAGAACCACAAAGTACTCATTTCTCATTCTCCAAGAGATGAAAACATCTTCTTAAAGGAACACAAAGAAGCCAAAAAAAAATTTTTTTAATCAGCACAGATCAAGAACACCAAGATGATTCTACAGTAAGGCCATTTTCTACCATGTGCCAGAGCTTACAAATTAACTGCAGTCATGTTTCAGAATACAGGTATGCCCTGCTTTTCAAAAGTTCACTTTATACCACTTTGCTTTTACAAAAGACCCCCATTAATACCTGTTTTCTCTAATAGAAAGAAATGCAGAGATTTCGCTTAAAAAAAAAAAAAAAAGGCAGAAAGTGGGAATCTCGTTTAGCACGTTTGTTTTCAGTGTGCACCCCAGAAGCAGGAGTGGCCCCGCCAGCCCCTTCCCCAGGAATCACACTCAGCGTCTTAGCATCTGCCGCCAGAGCTGTGAGCTGTGAGCTGTGTCTGTGAGCATCTGGGCTTTATATCTCCATTTATTTTGTGCAGCCCTGGTCCGGGAAGATCCCACATGCCATGGAGCAAAATTTTGTGACCTAAGGTAACTCCTTCTTTACGCCATTTCGGCTCTGAAAGGTTTCATAGGCCCCATCCACCTTCGGATACTGGGGGAAACCCGCACACATTACCGATTTTAATTTCCCGCATACACAAAGGATTCACAGAACATCAATCAGGAGAACTATCCTCTATCCATGATGTGGATTATCACCATTTTACAGAAAATATGAACAAAATAAATGCTAAGAATCCCAAGCATTTCTTGAGAAGCATTTCTACCTTGATTATCCCCAGCACCTGAATTAAATAATAAAGTACTAAATAAATCAAGTTTACTATTAAGCTAGTATTGATCATGATGACCTCAGAGTAAAACAAAAGATACTCTAAGAGGAAATCCATTGTTATAGAAGCAGAGGATAAAAACTCAGGTCAGGTAAATGTTCAATGACCAGTCATCACAGATATTAGAATCTAACATCAAAGAACATTTCTAATTATAAACACACCACCCACATCCTATATAAGAAGCATGAGATATGGACCACCATTGTTTGCTTAACCCTGAACTATATCATTTTTGCTAAATTCTTAATGAGTTACATTTATTAAGACTGTTGGCCTTTTGCACTTGGAGCCCAGGATTCAAACCTAGATTTAATTACAGGAGAGGCTGTTAATCTTATTATATGATGATCTCCAACTTCTGGACAAATTAAAGAATCAAAGTTTCCCATTATAAATGTTAAGTATGGGACTTCCCTGGTGGCACAGTGGTTAAGAATCCGCCTGCCAATGCAGGGGACTTGGGTTCAAGCCCTGGTCCGGGAAGATCCCACATGCCATGGAGCAACTAAGCCCATGTGCCCCAACTGCTGAGCCTGAGCTCTAGAGCCCACAAGCCACAACTACTGAAGCCTGTGTGCCACAACTACTGAAGCCCATGGGCCTAGAGCCCGTGCTCTGCAACAAAGAGAAGCCACCTCAGTGAGAAGCCTGCACACCGCAACGAAGAGTAGCCCCCGCTCACCGCAACTAGAGAAAGCCCACGTGCAGCAACGAAGACCCAACGCAGCCAAAAATAAATAAATATATTTTTTAAAAAATAAAATAAATGTTAAGTATACAGCTGCAGGGAGACCTCTCTGTCATGAAATATAACTATGCATATACAAGTCTGTGTTTTTTTAAAAATATACATATTTATTTCTTAACCAAATAAGTTCTACATATTTCATCTTGAGGAAGAAACTTTTCAACTAAGAAGATTAAAGCAAACCATATCAAGTATCCAAGTGTAACTGAACTTTCTGGGTTAAGCAGCTTGAAAATGTAATCTCCACGCAGTGACCTTCAGATCACAGTCAGAGCTAAACACCTCGTGCCTAGCCCATCTAGCGCCTGCTCTCAGAGGGAAAAGTGGCTTGGAGGATGAAAACCTGCATACTAATCTAGATACTTAGGTTTAACAGCTATAGCTTACACATCTCACTGGAATTTACTGACTATTCTAACCCTCCACATTAATTACTTGTGGATAAAAAGATCACAGGCAAGCATCTGAAGGCACTGCTGCTCTGAGCTAATAGCATTAATTAGACCGCCTCTATTTCAGCAATTTGCTAACAAAGTGCTACCAAAAAATGGCTTCACCTGACGTTATCCTCTGGCTCAGGTTCACTGTCACTGTCTTCCGCTTTTCGCTTACTTCCTCCTCTCGGAGATGGGGAGCCATCAGAAGTGAAACTCGCATTAGGAGACACTGAAGGACTCTGCAGACAATTATGACATTAGAGAGGAAGGACTTAATTATTCATTTCACATAAGAAGTTACATCCAACTGCTACTACCACCATGCTTCACGGTAATACATTTTTTAAGGCTGTTAAATAGATACTAGTAAACGTATTTAGAAAGCACAAAGACTGATCTTGGCCTACTGCACTTCCCCAAAAAAGAGTAATATGGTACCAAGCTTCCTATGCTTAAACTCAAAAGAATCTGAACATTCTTAGGGTAAAAACTGCTTCAGAAGAAAAAAGAAAAATTTAATTTTATAAATTTAAAAAATTAATACTTAAATATTTATTTTCTTTGGTGATTCGCTGATCTTATGAATTCACGATCACTTTCCACCAATCAAACAGCAAAACGGTAAAGGGGGAGAAAGATAAATAAATAAATTAGTAATACATAAAATAGTCAAGCTGGTGAAAATGAAGTTAAATGGTATGTGTTCAACCTAGTATAACCACTCTGGAAAGCAACAGTTTAGTAATAAGGCTCTGCCAGATAACTGTTAAATTATTTTACATACACTATTTTAAAATTCAATGTACAAATAAAAATCTATTGGTCATCTTAGAAAAATGCACATCTTATTAGTATTTCAAAGACTTGGATACCACTTTAAATTCAGTATTATCTCTTCCCTTTGTACTTAACTCAATGAAGATAGGCACACCCTACAGTATTTTAATTTTAACTAAAAAATTAAAGTCTTCTGCAACTTTAGTTTTATGTTAAATGACCAAAAACATAAGTGGCAAAAAAGGTTTTCATAGTAAAGGTTTTGTTCTATTATTCACAATATATTAGATATTTTGAGTAAATTGAATTTTTTAAATTGAGAGCTCAGGAGGCTATTTTGTTGATACTATAATTAGCATAAAGGCAGTTCACACCACAGGCTAAGAAAGTTTGTTACAACAAAGCAAAATTATATTTCACACAGAGCTTATAACACTTTCCCTTTAAAAGCGTATAGTATCAATTTTACTCATGATACCGTATGGCCAATACTGTCCAAAACCCCTCACAAAACCCAGTAAAAAAATAAATCCAGGAAGGCACTGTTGCACTGGGAAAATGAGATGGGTATTTTCAGTCAGACAGACCTGAGTTTGAAATACCAAACCAGCCTTTCTCGGTGTATGGCCTTGGGCAATTTATTTAACCTGTCAGCCTCAACTTGAAATGGGGATGCTACTGTTCTCTATCTTCACAGATTACTGCAGGGATTAAACGAAACACCACATGTGAAAGATCAATAGCACACCTGACTCACTAAGTCATCACTTTTATTTTTAAACCCCACACTAATCCATTTGGATTAAATTATGATGGAAAGTTGGGTAAAAAGCAAACTTTCCCAAATTGACAAAATATAAATTCCATCTTTAGATAACAAAAATAATATTCCTTCAAGGAAAACACAAAAGGCGGGTGTCTGCTCTTTAATGCTAACCCCCCCACGGCTCTTTTCTCCTCTCCCTCTACCAACAAAAGGATTCCTTCCTAAACATACCAGATTCATAACAAGTCATAAACATTTTTTTTAAAATGCTGTTTTGTAATCATATTCTGTTAATTGAGAATGGCTGCAGATATAATGAAACCATACTTCAGAATGCAAAAATTAAAAACACATATTTATGAAGAAACAGAAGCCGTCTGATAAAACACTGACAATGTTCGCCGTCAGCAGACATTGGTCAAGTACTGCAGACTCACAAGCCCAAACAGCTCAAAAAAATCAATAAACAAAAATAAACAAAAACACACCAAAAGAGCAAAACTCCATAACTTTAAAGGCCATCTTTAACTGAACTGGTAATATGGCTTCATGATTACTTTAAATTCAGAACATTCTAGATGAAAATCCCTAACTTTGCAAAGACTCCAAAAGAAATAAATGTGTCAAGAGGAATTAATACAAGATCAAATAAGCAACGTAAACACCAACCTCCCCACTCTCACTCCCATGGGAGACGTTACTAATCAACAGTGGATCTGATTCTGTGGAGCCTGACTGTAATACTGCAATCCTTCTCAGGGCAATCACAGGTGACAAAGTTTAAACCTACTGCCTCCCTGACATTAAGAAAAAAGCATTCTATCATATCATCAATATGGTGTTTGAGAATGCCAGTCACTTTCAGTTCCACTCTGTGGGGACTGTAGTCACTATGATCTTAAATGATGGACATCAGCTTTTTCTGTTCTACTCAAGTGTCTCACTGCAGTCCCTTTCACTGACCCTCCACATCTCACTCTGTATAAGAAAAAAAAAATCAAAAATAGATACATGTACATGTATACGTCTGGCCAAAACGTTTGTTGGTCTTTTTCCATTAAGATGGCTCTAGTAGCGCTCAGTTGTCTTTAACTTCATTTGAAACAATTTTCTTTTCTTTTTTATGGCTACGTTGGGTCTTTGTTGCTGCACGCAGCTTTCTCTAGTTGAGGTGAGCGGGGTGGGGGTGGGGGGGCTACTCTTTGCGGTGCGTGGGCTTCTCATTGCAGTGGCTTCTCTTGTTGTGGAGCACAGGCTCCAGGCACGCGGGCTTCAGTAGTTGCAGCACGCGGGCCCCAGAGCGTGTGGTCTTCAACGGTTGTGGCACATGAGCTCAGTAGTTGCACCTTGTGGGCTCTAGAGCGTGGGATCAGTAGTTGTGGCGCACAGGCTCAGCTGCCCCGCAGCATGTGGGATCTTCCTGGACCAGGGATCGAACCCGTGTCCCCTGCACTGGCAAGCAGATTCTTAACCACTGGACCACCAGGGAAATCCGAAACAATTTTCTTAGATTGTCACAGCTGTCACATCAGTGTGCATTTTAAAAAAAACATCAAGATTGGTGAATTTTTGTGTAGCCATTTTAATATTGAAGATGGAAGAAAAAAAGCAGCATTTTTGGCATATTACGCTTTATTATTTCAAGAAAGGTAAAAACACAACTGAAACGCAAAAAAAGATTTGTGCAGCGTATGGAGAAGGTGCCGTGACTGATCGAATGTGTCAAAAGTGGTTTGCGAAGTTTCATGCTGGAGATTTCTCGCTGGACGATGCTCCACAGTCGGGTAGACCAGTTGAAGTTGACAGAGATCAAATCGAGACATTAACTGAGAACAGTCAATGTTATACCACACGGGAGATAGCTGACATACTCAAAATATCCAAATCAAGCGTTGAAAATCATTTGCACCAGCTTGGTTATGTGAATGAATCGCTTTGATGTTTGGGTTCCACATAAATTAAGTGAAAAAAACCTTCTTGACTGTATTTCCACATGTGATTCTCTACTGAAACGTGAGGAAAACGTTCCGTTTTTAAAACAAATCGTGATGGCTGATGAAAAGTGGACACTGTACAATAATGTGGAGCGGAAGAGATTGTGGCGCAAGTGAAATGAACCACAACCAACCACACCAAAGGCCAGTCTTCATCCAAAGAAGGTGATGTTGTGTATGTGGTGGGATTGGAAGGGAGTCCTCTATTATGAGCTCCTTCCGGAAAATCAAACGATTAATTCCAACATATACTGCTCCCAATTAGATCAAATGAAAGCAGCACTCGATGAAAAGCATCCGGAAAACAGACAGAAAACGCATAATCTTCCATCAGGATAACGCAAGACCGCATGTTTCTTTGATGACCAGGCAAAAACTATTACAACTTGGCTGGGAAGTTCTGAGTCATCCACTCTTTTCAGACACTGCACCTGTGGATTTCCATTTATTTTGGTCTTTACAAATTCTCTTAATGGAAAAAATTTCAATTCCCTGGAAGGCTGTAAAAGGCACCTGGAACAGTTCTTTGCTCAAAAAGATAAAAAGTTTTGGGAAGATGGAATTATAAAGTTGCCTGAAAAATGGCAGAAGGTAGTGGAACAAAACGGTGAATACGTTGCTCAATAAAGTTCTTGGTGAAAATTAAAAATGTGCTTTTATTTTTACTTAAAAACCAAAGGAACTTTTTGGCCAACTATATATAAGTGAATCATTTTGCTGTACACCTGAAACTAACAGAACATTGTTTTTTTTGTTTTGTTTTGTTTTTTAACTAATTTATTTTGGCTGCATTGGGTATTCATTGCTGCATGCGGGTTTTCTCTGGTTGCGTCGAGTGGGGGCCACTCTTTGTTGCAGTGAGCGGGCTTCTCATTGCGGTGGCTTCTCTTGTTGTGGAGCACGGGCTCTAGGTGCATGGGCTTCAGTAGTTGCAGCACGTGGGCTCCGTAGTTGTGGCTCAGGGACTCTAGAGCACAGGCTCAGCCATTGTGGCGCACGGGCTTAGTTGCTCCGCGGCATATGGGATCTTCCCGGACCAGGGCTCGAACCCGTGTCCCCTGCATTGGTAGGTGGATTCTTAACCACTGCGCCACCAGGGAAGTCCCAGAACACTGTTAATCAACTATACTCCAGTATAAAATAAAAATTAAAAAAAGAAAACAAAACTCAAACAGAACAAAAAAAACACAATAGAAAGGCAGGCAGGCTTCTTCTCTTGGGAGATGCAAAACCTCATTTCTCAAATTCCAAATCTAAGGTCCTAAAACTTCTAATTGTGAATTTATTGGAATATAAATTCAATCAGTCTCTTGATATGGCAAAAATTCCACATACAGGATTGCCCTATAAAAAGGGATTTTATCATCAATAGGATAACTAATAGAAAAATAAAACTTAAATATCCAAACTTATGCAATTTCCTTGCATCTATCATAGTAAAAGTTTACATAGTATCTTTTCTCCCTTTACAAAACTCTCTCTCTCTCATGCCTACTAGCCTGAAATAAGCAATAGCTTTATCTGCTGTATGTGTGTGTTAGTTCATGATCTATTCCCTCACCCCTGCTTGCTGTCTTGCCATGTGCTCTGAGCTCTTGGTCTTCTGTCAATACAACAGGAAGCTAATGGACAGAGTAAAGCCTTGCTGGCTGAAATGATCTGCTCACGCAGCTTGGATTACAAAGTTCAAATAAGGAGGGATACCATGAGGCAAATCCATTCTGAGTTCAGTAGTGAGAACTACCTTAAAACACATGCTCGGATCTATTCTATGACTGAGTTGGAGAGTGAAGCTTAGGCAGTAAGAAGTACCTGTATTTAACAGACTGAGGAATACCATTCTGCAAAATGCCCATAACTGATCCCTGGAAGGAAAGGGGAAATTAGGCAGCAAAACCCTCCCTTGTCTCTCACGCCAGAGACGTGAGACATTTGGATGTCCCCTCATGCTTCTAGCACCATCACCACTGTACCTTTGGGGGAAGAGGGAAGCACTGTGGCCCAGGTGCATTACAGAGACACTGCAGCCACTTAGCCAACTGTATTTACATGCATTTTCTTTCTTTTCACATCATTTAGATATTTTCATATTGATAACGAATTTAATAGAATTAAAAATATCTCTCAAGGCAAAAGAAATTGAGAAAAACTATCAAACAAAACAACCCCAGGCTAAATGATCAAATTCACACACAACTACAGGGGCATCTGATAAGTCACCACCCTTCAAAGCTACAAAAAATTGAGTCACTTACAGAGTTATTCTGCATCCTCATTTCATAGGCTGCTTGTCTCGGATTATGGGCTACTTGAGATCCTGGTGAGTTTCTTGAACCAAGGGCATGAGGGGTTAATATTCCACCAGGAGAGAAAGATGGTTGATCTCTCTAACATACATGGAAATAAATGAATGTAGAAATTAAAATTAAATCACAACACAGTTAGATGACAGGAAGAAAAGAGGGCAATAGAAAGAGTCCCCACTGTAAGCACTTAAAAGACAAAATGGATTTCTGTTAACATGACAGGGTTGTCTACACTTTGATATAATGGTAACTTACCCTGTAAACAACCGTTTGTAATAGTAACTCTGCTCTAAAAGTACATATAATTCACTGTTCTGGTATATACACGTGGAGTTTGAGAATGCCCGTCACTTGCAGTTCCACCCTGTGGAACTGTTCAAGTCTCATTAGGCTGTTCTACTACGTTTACTTACAATTTCTGAACACATTCAAGACACAATTTTAGGCAAATAAAAATAACAAATAATAAATAACTATAACATTTACCTTAATGGTAAAAAAAAATAAGTCAAGAGTTTGACTTCTACTCAGGAAATACAGCTTTTATTTACCTTTCACCTTGCTAGAATTTAATTCTTTATTGCCAATTAATTACAGCTATACTATAGCTATAGCTATACTAGGTGACGGTTGTGGCTGACTGATAAACAGATGTTTTAAAAACAGACATTGACTGAAAGGAAATAATAATATATGGTACAAACTATTATATATAAAATAAATAAGCTACAAGGATATAATGTACAACACAGGGAATATGGCCAATAATAACTGTAAATAGAATATAACCTTTAAAAAGTGTGAATCACTATTATATATACTATACTGTACATAATATACTCTAATCACCTGATTATATAATATTATACATCAAATATACCTCAATTTTTTAAAATTAATTAAAAAAAGGAAAAAAAATAAAGTAGAAACCAAATATGCTCCTCCCAATCTAAGTGGTTTGCAACTACCTGCAACAACAAATTACTCTTCTCCCTTCTAGGTTCCTGAAATTGCTCAAATCCAATAAAATATGATAATAAGAGGCAGTCCCTCAACTCCATGAATTTAAAATCCAGGAAGGAAGACAACATTCACCAGAGATAAAGGAAAGGACTGCTCAACCTGGACCACAAGCAGAGGCAGCAAGGGAGGCCGTGGAGAAGGCAAGGTGTGTGGGGCTTGAGGTAGGAATCTTCTGGGGCAGCCAAAGGGGGCCAAGGCTCTGGGTCAGGAGCAACATGGTGTATTTAGAGGACAGCAGGGGAAGGGCTGGCGGCCAGAATTCAACCAGGCCACGGTGCACTCTGCAAGGCAGACTGAGAGAGAACTGGATTCTGAGGGGACTAAGGAGTCACTGCTGACTTCCGAGCAGAGAAACAACAAAGCTATGGGTATCTTGTTCTAGGAAGATTAACCTGACAAAGATATAGACAGAGTATAGTGACTTGTAAGGGGAAACAAAGGGTTGACTGCTTTTATTACAAAAGCAATATCTGATTATTGTAAAAAAAAAACCTCTTAAACAGCTAAATGCAACCTGCCCCCTCCTGCCCATCAAGTGTTTCCCTTCAGACTCCAGAGAGCTTAGAAAGGACTTCTTTAAAATCAATACCAGGCAGGAAGGCAGCTGGGTGGGTGCCACGTCCCTAACCAACTCCCAGCCCGTAAGGAATAAAGAGCTATTGTAATGAACATCTTCCTCCCAAATCGTAAACTGATACCATTGCCAGTCTTATGATATTAGCTAAAACTCACCTTCATTCTCTTTCTTTTTTCTTTCTGTCGTCTTCTAAAACTGTCCTAAAAGTATAAAATCCACATATTCTGTCAAATAATTACACAAAAATGTAAGAGTTAAACATTACCAGGAATGATTCGGGAGACAATTAAAGTTTTAAAGGAAGACCCCAGAAACCTAGGTACATAATTAAACCAGGCAATGGACTGTATGTTCAAAGTGCTGCTTATCAGAACTGCAGATGGATAGAGAGCATTCTAAATTGAGTTTAGATACAATTTTAAGTGTTCCTCAATTTTTTTTTCAGGTAGTTTTTAACATCATTTCAGGAAAGAATGCAAGAGTCATGACAAGGACCCTTGGTTCTTCCCTGGAGTGAACAGGCTGCCAATAATGGAGAAGATGAACGTAAAGTAAGAAAACAATTCTTTAAGCTGTAGCTGAAGATAGTTAATAATCCAGATGGCAATTTTTAAAAATCAACACGACAATTTAATAATGGGCCTCTATTACCTAAAAAGGGCTGGACAGCTTCTAGCGCTGTCACATGTGTGGCACAAGTGGGTAAAGACAGCAGTGGGGCTCTATGCAAACACTACCCACCAAGATTGCAACAAGTCGACCTAATGAAAGAAGGAAGAAAATTCAGATGTCTATACTGTTTATTCTGGGCCAGTTAAATTCACAGGAAAGTGTCCAGTCTGCCTTGATTCTTCCCTCCACTCATTTTCAAAATGTAGCCATAGTTTCAACTAGACAGGATTTAGGGTTGACCTTGCTCTCCCCCAAGTGAGCCACTCAAAGGCCCCCTTTCCCCAGAAAGCACTCCTCCCACGCCTGCATTTCTGTTGAGTGTCCAGGCACTGAAACGACAGCTAAGGTGACCACGGCAGGTACTATACTGACTGTCACCCTACTCGCAGCACTTCCACCCACAACAGGACACCTAACGAGATGTGAGCTTTGTGCTTTCTGCAGGAGGGGCTGAACGCTGGACACATGGGGACCTACTCCTGAAAACCTCCTAAGGCGTGAACACCACCCACTTCTCTGATGAAGCTTTGCCCCTGTTGTTAAGGAAACGTCTCTTATCTGACCACGACTCCTCCTTCTGGAATGGTGCCCTCTGCACTGGGCTGCCAGGACACCACACTCACCTGGTTCTTTCACTCCTGTTGCTGCCTTTCACTCAACAGCCTCCCAGCCCCCACGCTGTCCCTGTAACGCTGGTGCCCCTCCGGGCCCGATACTTGGTCCTCCCCACTTCCCTGCGCTCACAGAAGGAATCCTCTCATCTCATGACTCTCCAGCCAGAGCCTCTCCCAACTCAACACCCCCACCCTCACGTCTCAAGCTTGACGTGTCCAAAACAGAACCCCACCCCCAGCCCTGCACCTCCCAGTCTTCTCACCACAGCTGCTCAGACCAGGTGACCGTCTTTCATCTGCTCAGAAAAAATGCCTTAGAGTCATTCTTGACACCTTTCCTTCTCTCACACCTAGGATTTCATCCCCCATTGGTTCCTGCTTCAACATACGTTCAGAATCCAGCCACCTATTCTCACCTTCACTGCCACCATGCTGGCTCCCCTGGATTATTGCAAAGGAGCCTCTTAACTGGGCTCATTGCTTCTGCCTTTACCTCCACACAGCAGCCACAGTGATGGCTTTATAGTACGTGTCAGATCTTTGTCACTTTTATGCTGAAATGATGCAGACTGAAAGCTGAAGTCCTGTCACTGACCTAGAGGGCTCTACCAGATCCATCGTCTTTCTGACCTCTTCTCCTACTCGCTTCTCTTTGCCTCCTCTGCTCCCACCACAGTGGCTCCTGGCTCCTCGCGGTTCTAAACATCCTGCGTATGCTCCTGCCCTAGAGCCTTCGCACGGACTGTTCCCTGTCTGAAATGCTCTTTCCGCACACATCTGCCTGGCTCACTCCCTCACATCCTTCAGGTCTTTCCTCAAAGCCATCCATCAGTGAGGCCTTCTCCAGCCACCTTTTCTAGGGTTGCAACCTCCCCAGACACTTCCTGCCCTGCTTTAGTTTCCTTCATGGCACTTAGCACTCTCTAACACCCTGCACACTACACTTCGTTTTTGTGTTGATTGTCCATTTCCCCCGGAAGAATGTTAGCTCCATGAGGTCAGAAATTTCGTCTGCTTTTTTGCTTCATTTTTTGTTGTATCAGTAACGCTCAGAATACTACCTGACACACGGTAAACAAGAAATATTTGCTGAATAAATGAACATTTGCAAGATGAAAGGCAAACATCAAAACTCATTAAATAAAAACTATACATTTCTGACCTAACTGTTCAATTTTAATAACAAATATTGATGTATTCCTATTCTACTATTTTGCTATTTTTAAGGGAGGTGGCTGCGTAAGCAGAACAAGTCCACCTGGACGGATCTTACTGATCTTTAATCTTTTTGTGTGCTATGAATTCCTCTGGAAATCTGTCAAAAGCCGTGGACACACTTCCCTAGATACTTTTATACTGAATTCCCCAGATACTTCCCCACCAAGTGAGCCAGATACTGTTATATTGAATTTCCGAGGGTTCATTAATTTCCCCAATGCCCAACCATGCTAACAGACATCATATGATGTCAAGGACACCAAAAAAGATCCAAAGCTGTAAAACGCCCTCTCTGCCAGGCCAGCTGGAAACCACATGACATACTTAAATCTGAAGCACTTTGGAGTCTATCAAATCCTATACATCCAATTCTAATGCCAAATACCATCAATATTTAATAGTACAGAATCTGCTAAAGCCACCTCAAAGGACTTGTCTAACATGAGATTTTTACACCAAGTAGTACACAGTATATATAGTTTATTCCTTAAGCAAAATGGCAGCAGTTCAAGTGGAGCCACTGTAATTGCTGAAGACTTAGTTAAAAACGGCTGTTCTGGTAGACATCTGATATCCCAAAGTTAGTTATCTGAATTTTACATGTGAAGATTATCAAATACCAAAGGCTTTGAAAGAATGCCTACAGTCCACTCACTGTTACACAAAATGGTACCCAAAGTTCTAAAGAAGAGGCCCCTAACTACAGTACACAAAATTGAAGAGAACATAAAATCTTGTCAGAGACAATGACATGTTTTAATCTGTTAGGAAATCGTGAAGCAAGGTAGTGATATTATGTTGCTATTTGCTCACAAGAGCCATGTGACTTGTAGAAAATCAGTTTCTAAGCGCTCTCCTCCATTTGCTCTCTGCTCATTTTACCCACTGCTGGTCTCCCTGGCGACTCCCCGGGGTCATCCTCCAGCCCACTCTGCCTCCAGGCTGCTGCCCCTCCAGCCCTCAGCTCCCGAGGGCATCTCAAGCCCTGGCTGAAGACTAGGGGCCTGTCCATCCCGCTCTGACACCTCAGGCAGCACGGAAGGCTTCTCCTCTCTCTAGGGACCTCCTCCCCCGGCCCCACCTTCTCCTTAAACGTCCACACTCCTCAAGGTTCCTGATGGAGGCACTTTCACTCTATATGAGCTTCCAGGGACATCAAGTTCACACTCATGATGGGAGGTATCTCCCACATGCCAATGGTTCTCAAATCTCCTTTCAAAAGACTTATGACCTGCGCTCTACATATATCCATCTAATTGGTTCATGGACTTTTCTCCTCTCAGGTGTCCTGTGGCCCCTCAAACTCAGTACCTCCAAAACGAAACTGACTTCTACCTTATCCCCACCCCATCCTGCTCTACCCCTGGGGCTTGCTACCTTGGTGAATGGCACCAGCAAACTCCCAATTACCCCAGCCAGAAACCTGGACTTCTCACCTAAGCACTCACCCTATCACAGGTAACTAATTCCCGGGTGCTTTGTGACTTTATTTCCTTTTTTTATGTCTACATTTCTTACACAGAGCTGCAACCACCTGCCTTGACTGATGTAATCCCACCCAGACCCCCGATACTCTGCCACCAGAGTACAGAGTTCCTAGGTCCAGAGCATAAACAGTGCCTATAAAACACACTAGTTCAATTCCAGCATTCTTCTAGCTTTGGAACCCTCATTTCATGTCCTATTGATTAGACAGGTGTTTGGATTTATACCTTAATTAAGATTAAGAGAGAAGAAATTACAATGCAACTCACACAGGGTGCAGTACATAGTTCCACACAGCAAGCATCACAGCCTTTATAAAATCATCAAAGCACTGACCACTCGTGATTACATTGGTGTTTGATACACTACAGTGATTTAACAGCGCACTCAAAGAGGTTAAAAGGACAATCACAGGATCATCACAGCCTATTAGAGACAGGAGCAATTTAGCTACTGCAATAGAAACACTTTACCTCATCATCCTTTCTCTTTTTAAAAATGCTATCCTCAACTTCACCAACTGCTAACATGATCATCTGTACTCTCTGCAGATTGACATAACCACTTTCTGTAAGGTAACCCTGTAAGTGATAAAATACATGTAAAATGATCTTCTTATAAAAGCAAATACTTCTGTTTTGAAATTATTCAAGAGTGAACTTACCCCAGTTTTGTGTACCACATTTTTGTATATGTTAACCAAACGGTCAATTGCACCTTCCCTGCCACCAGGAAACAAACATTATGTATTAGGACCAGCGTGCACTGTAAAGGCAAGAAGGCTAAAACAACAGTTTGAAGACCGACACAAACATACATACCTAATCTCTAAGGACGGCAGGTGAGGAAGGAAGTCATTTCCCACAAAGAAGCACATGAAGACCCAGTCATCAATGCTCCTCTCAACATCAAATGTGAATGGCAGGCTGGCCATGGTGAGCTCTCTTTCCAAATACTGCAACCAAGAAGGAACGTTGCCATTAAAGCCATGAAAAGGCACCCTGGTTTAGTGGCCCGATGCCAAGAGTCACTGCTACATACCTCACGAAGAACACTGAGACGAAGGAAGATAAACTCTCCTTCTGCACAAGGAAGACTGTCTGCCAGTTCATCGTGCTGCAAGAAAGGGGATGAAGACTCAACACATCTACTCTGAACCCTGGAATTTTCTCCACCCACACAAACATTATGGGTTTTTCTAAAGCAAGACTCACTTTAATATTACAAGTATTAAATAAAAAAGAACTCACCAAACCATGTTAAAAATAAAAATTACCTATAACCTCAATCAGACCTGGACCAGGGATTGGCCAACGTTTTTTGCGAAGGGCCAGACACTAAATATTTTAGCCTGGGGAGCGGGACGCATATGGTCTCCGCTGCATATGCTTTCATGTTTTGTTTTGTTTTTACAAGTCTTGAAAAAACGAAAAAAAACCCTCTTAGCTCATACGCCAAATCTGGAGAGCTGCAGTTTGCCAAACCCTGACCTTCACCCAACCAATATTAACATTTTAATGTATATGCCTCATCCTTCTCTGTGAATACGTATACTTCTTACCCGCTTTTTTCACTCAACATGTCTTTTAAAGAGGTACCATATTCTTAAAACAGAAACCCCTTTAAAGGAGAATGGATATAATCAAGGGAACCCAGAATATGTAGAAACTAGGAGTAACTTAAAAGTACCAAGGGGACTTCCCTGGTGGTCCAGTGGTAAAGAATCTGCCTCCCAATGCGGGGGACGCGGGTTCAATCCCTGGGCGGGGAACTAAGATCCCCCATGCCGCAGAGAAACTGAGCCTGCGCGCCTCAACTAGAGAGCCTGCATGCTGCAAACCACAGAGCCCACATGCCACAACTACAGAGAAGCCCAAGTGCTGCAACGAAGAGCCCGCGCCGCAACAGAAAAATCCCGTGTGCCGCAACTAAGACCCGACACAGCCAAAAAATAAATAAATAATTTTTTTAATAAATAAAATAAAATACATATGCCGTTAAAAAAATACCAAGAAGTTTAACATACCTGATTTATAGTTCCTTTTAAGAAGAATAACCATTTGAGACAAATAACTTCTACAAACAAATCAAGTGCAATGGGCATTATTACCTATATGACCTCAGCCTCATGTAGATTATAAGCTGTGTTAGGAAAGTGGGGAGTAGAAAGGATGAGTTCATGCGTGGTTGTTAATTGGTGTTTACTTTAAAGAGCTTTGAAAGATACATCTCTATGAGGGGTAACGGAGCAAGTAGGTAAAAATCTAATCAACCACTGTCTTCTCTTTATCCATTTTTAAAATGAGGCAACCTAAATATACTTAATGCCATCGCACTGTACATTTAAACGTGGTTAAAAAGGTGTATTTTCTGTTGTGTTGATATATATCAATATTTTATCACAATAAAAAATAAAATTAAGAAATTTTAAATGAGGCTACTACCACCTCGAAGTTCTTACCTTTCCCTTCTTTTCTCTCGGCAAACCTTCACAGTCTTTGACCTCATGTCCGAACTGATTACAAAGACCACAGGGTTTGGGTTTGTTTGGTTTGAATTCTTCTCTGATAATGGTAAAGTTGGGCTCATGTGTAGCAAGGCCGAGCATAATGAGATCAGCTATCAATCAACAACAACGAAACAGCAAACAGTGAGCACCCTAGAAGACCCTTACCCCATAACCAAAGGCAAGACATTATCATAACACAAGACACCAACGCAAAGAAAAGCCCAAATGAGCACATAGAGGCAGCAAAGCCAAAAAGCCTAAAACTTCCTAGAGGCCAACAAGATCTCCTACAGAAATGTGGGCCTAGAATCTAACTACCACTCAGGAGTCAACACTTGGAAACATTCCATTTTAAAGATATGTGTGGCCATATTAAAAAGTTGAAAAAATGTAACAACAACAAAAATTCTAGATAGGTGAATGTTAATCACAGATTGAACAACAACTCTATACTAGTTCCCCCTCACACATAAAATAAGGCATTTTAGAATTTCCAGGCAACCACAAATAATCCATTACTACACACCAACCCATCAACTTGCTATGGTTTAATCCAAGAGACTCAGATCCCAAAGAAGAAACTTACCATCTGCTCCACATAAGCAATGATGAGTGTTTGGGTCGTGGTTAGGCTGGGCTAGAGAGAAGGGAAATATATATTGAAGTAAATATATTTTATACTACAGGAATATCACATTTTACCAAATATTTTCTATACAATGGCTTGTCTTTTTTAAAATGGAACATATAATCAAATATTTATAAGTGAATTTTACCTCTTTGTCTTCTAATGTAATCCATGATTTTATGTTCCCCTTCACCAGGAGCACTAGCATCAGATAAAATAACCTATAAAAAACAGTTTTTAACATTTGTAGCTCACCCCCAGTTTTCTAGCACAAAAATCAACAGAATTGAATGTCTTAAAATAAACTGGGATAATTCTATTAAGACAGTGTTATTAATTAGAAATTTTTCTTAATTAGGTGTGCATGTGTTAAACATCAAAATTATTTCATTGGTTAACTTACTACTTGGAATAGAAAAAAATGAAATGTTTGTGTCAAACTTAGCCATTAGAAAAACAGATTCAGTTCACAAGTTTCTACTCTTCTCACTGCTACTCAAGTATACAGCATCCAACGATATAAGCCCTGAGAGTAATCAGTAAGAGATACCCATTAAATATAATGTACCATATCTAATTAACAGGGAAACAAGCTTATTATAATTTCTATTATATAAAAGTTTTGCTTAAATTCTCAGGAGAATTTTCTTTAGAGGCAGTCCCATGACTTTAATCTTGCTGTATTTTGATTTCTAATAACAGAAATGACTTTCATATATACGTATTTTAAATCATGAGTCCCATCTTATGGCTTCGCAGTGATGGTAAGAGTACAAAATTGGCACTGAGAGAAAATCAGCTGTCTCTAACTGGACCATGCAAGGCACCCCATTTCTAATAACCCTGGAAGCTTCTCCTTCCTCTAACAGCCAACCAGTATTTTATGGGGGGAAAAGGACAAATAATATCAGTCGTATCAAAGGACAGCCTCAAATCGTCACCCTAATCTTTTTTTTTTTTTTTTGCGGTACACGGGCCTCTCACTGTTGTGGCCTCTCCCGTTGCGGAGCACAGGCTCCGGACGCGCAGGCTCAGCAGCCATGGCTCATGGGCCCAGCCACTCCACAGCATGTGGGATCTTCCCAGACCAGGGCACGAACCCGTGTCCCCTGCATCGGCAGGCAGACTCTCAACCACTGCGCCACCAGGGAAGCCCCACCCTAATCTTTTTGAAGTACGAAAATATGAAACTTACTGTCAAATTTTTCCACCCTGGGTCATTATTTAAACGATCAGCTATGTAATAGCGAAGGCATTTAGCAAGATTGTCCATGAACTCAGTTCCCTAAAATGATAGAAGGAAATAAATTAACCCACCATTTAAGAGTTAGCAATAACTAGCAAAGTATGAGACTACTTACTGGTGTAATGCAGTTGCTGTCAAATCTTTCCTTTATTTCTTCTGGAGGAAGAAAGCCACCTAGAGAAAAAGGGGCAATGCTTTGTTCTCCCCATAAACAGTGAGGTAACTATTCGATATTAGGCCAGAACAACAAAAACAATAAGTTGAAATACAAAAGAAGGAGAAGTATTGTCACCTGAGGAACAATGATCCCCCTTTCCGAAGAAAACAAGATTCCTCCCCTCAAATTTAAAGTAAGCTTTAACATGACTGTCAAACAATACATGGTACACAAAAGATACTATACTGTTACATAAAAATACAAAAATTATGACATTCTTCCTAATGCCCCTGGCAGCAGAACACACACACACACACACACACACACACACAGAGGTTAGGGGCTCTGATCCTACTAACAGTTCTGAAGATGAAGGGGCCTTAGAAAAACAAAGTTAAAATGCTGAATTTATCACAGCTTTATATCACCTAGAGGGATTTAGAAATCCTATTTTTTCCTCTATATCACTGATTAGCTTTTTCTCAAGACACAAATATATTTTATAACATCTTCAAGAAAGAAGACATCTCTAAAAGCAAAGACAGCCTGTTATAAATATAAACAGGTTTTAGAGTATTAATTCCAAGCTGCAGCTAAAATACTCACATACTTGCACACTTCCAGCAAATTAAAATAACATTAAAGGCAGCGTAATTATAAGCCGCAGCCAACTACACTATGTCTCTTTTTCCACTTGCCAAATGCAACATCCTGAACCAATAATCGTGGCTTTCCTGGTCTATCATTTTGCCTCATGGAACAAAACACCAAACAAGCCACCCTGCCAGCACCGCCCTGCACTGCACCACACCCACAGGCATCTTGGAAGAAGTGGTCCCGGGGCGTCAGGGCCCTGGTCGCCCTCCTCTATGACACTCAGCCAACTCCCACCTCTGGACCCATCAGGGCTTTGAGGAACTGCCAAGATGACCACATTCCACTCCACAACCCCCTCCCTGAACTGAGGGAGGCCTGGGCACCTCACTACCTCGGTGCCTGCTGCCTCAACCCAAAGTGAGAGTGTGCATGACTCAGGGAAAGCCTGGAAACATGGTCCCATCATCCCAGGCCTCCTCACCCAGACCTGAGTTCTAGGGAGAAGCAGCAAGCATGCCACCAAGACTGACTTGAGGAAAATGCTTACACAACTGTAGCTCCCTAACAGCCCCCAGAGAAAAAGGAAGTAAGAAGCACCCTTCATGTGTTTCTAGTTTACAGATCTATAAAGTGAGCTGAAGGGCTGCACTCGCCCTGACAGAAGTTGACAATTTGCTCTCCCTACCAGAATTCCCTCCTTTTATTCCCAAGTTTCCCGTTTACTATAGAGTTTGGAAATGAACAAGCTTATTAATGGAATAAATGATTCTATTAACTACTTTTCCTCAACAGTGAACGTCAATTTCCCTTGGCTATCCTGGGGTCCTGATTAAATTAAAACCGTACCTATTTGTAAAGAGAAGTCTCCACCCCTACACCCCCGTCTGCATACATCTGATAAGTCCAACCTCAAGGTGCATGTTCTTTACCTTTTGCCAGTATTTCTTCCTTGACTCGCTGCTTCTCTACTGCTGCTTCCATTCCTTCTTTGGATGCTCGGAACCTCCTTGAACGCTGCTGGTTCATTTTAGCGCGTGGCGCCTGAAAACAGGTATTTCATAGTGACATAATACTGTTCCAAACATTCGTAAGTAAATCTGTACATTATTTTGAATCAGTTAGTCTTACAAAAATAGTATGCTAAAATGGAAAAGTTAAGCAATATGTCCAAACAATCCTTTCATGACAGACAGTAGATCCTGGGAGCTTATATTTGGACCAAGAACCTTGAACGCTGAACTTAGGTGAGTGAGTTACATGTCAAAAAGACAAACATCCTATGAGGCCACAGCACTTAATACTGCAGGGTCCATGCCCCAAGGCCAGTTCCACTGGGTTACGACGCTTTCAGGCACCCCAGACGGAAAACTCACTTTACTCAAAAGACTCAGCACACAGCAAGTGAGTGGTTTCTACAGAACCAGAATCAGGAAGACCTTCCCTTTGTCCACGACTAAAAGGAAGGATGGTCTCCAAATGGGATTCACAAGACCTTAAAAGCCTTTTTGTATTTCCCACAATAAGGTTCATAATTATCACTCTGTGTCTATAATAAGGCACAGCAGGTAGAAAAGGAGCAAGGTTTTAATCAAAAGTACTCTTAAATCACTCGAACCGAATGTAACTTACAATCACTGGGTAAGCCTGAATGAAGTGAAGTGAACTGCAAGGTTTTGCAGTTACTGAACTGGGTTTGGGACTGGAAGGGACTCTCAAGTTGCCTACATGAAATAAGTTATTTCATATTCTCTTTAAACAGTTCCCTTTCCTGTAAAATGAGACTACCTAATCTAACTCTTTTAGGTTCTATGATCTACATTTATATTTTAACAAAACATGAGTTATAGACAAGAGCGTGTACATACACATACACGTGTGCATATAACTTAGACCTGATTCAGCAGAAGTGCCCAACGGAGTACAGTGAAAGAGCTTCTTCAAGAAACTTAGCTAATGTGAACTGCAATCTGCTCCAAATAGGACATATTCCTGTTCCCTTTATTCCTCACTACACTTTAACTGCAACTTAAGTTTTCAGGTAGCTAAGATTTTTCTTTGAGTAAATAGTATCTCACAGAAAAGTTAAGCTTCTTGGACCCAAGTTTTCCAGATTTTCAAAATTATTTCATTAGCCACCAAAATTATTAAATCTAAAAGAAAGGGAATCAATGTGTATATGGCTAAATAAATTTAGGGTTATGATTTACCCTAATTTTCCTTGAACCCTGATATACAGTTTGCTGGTCATTTATAACTGAAACCACTTGGTATTATTATAAGCTAGTCCCCACCGACGTTATTGTGATGACTACTCACTGCATATAGGATAAAAGCCAAACTGAGTGTGACAAGAAAGGTTTTCTCAAGCCCCTCTCTCTACTTCTCTTTCCAATCTAAACACCTGCAGTTGCCCCAGCATGTCAAGTGTGGCCAGAGACACAGAAAGTGTGTGACCTGGCACATTTGAGACATCTGGAAGGTCCTCCTTCCCCACATCTGTCACATCCACCTCCCTCCTCTGCCCCTGCCCTCCCAATCTCCAATTATTCTTAACTCTTCAAAAAATGGGACAAACGCCCCCTCCTCTCTATTTCCTCACTCCCTTGTAGCACTGACTCCCCCTCCTTCAAGGCCCCTGCAAGTGCCGTCTAAGGCCCGAGGAAGGCCCTGGGTAACTAACCTTGCACATCTACCTCTGCCTCTGTCCCTTAAGTGGCGAGCCCTTCAAAGGAAGGGCAGTCACTGACATCCCCAGCCCCTCACGGGATGCGGCACAAAACAGGCACATACACAAAATACATTTGAATGAATAAACTGAAAGATGAGGCTTTCTTTCTCAAATTCACTATAGTCAACATTTTTCACGATTTAGCTTACTTTCATTCTAGACACTGGGAACACAGCAAAAACAAAAATGGGGGATTTAGCACTTACCACTCCGTCTATTGCCATGTACAGAAGCCGTCTTGGTCTTACAATATTGAAAAGCCTGTCAATGTACTCAAAGATTGCAACCATCATTTCATCCTCGTTTTTCGGTGCTGGTCTACGATGACAAGCAAACGATGTAATATCAAATAGTACTCCTCTGTAATTTGTGACATCAGTAACAAAAATGGGTTACGTACTTGTCTTCAGGATGAGTACAGGGATGGATGATTCCATTCATATCCAAATACAGATTATCAAACTCCACATCATTTGGATTAGGTTTACTGGCATCGACAGGGATCTTTACACCACTGCATTCTTTTGGCTATAAGGAAGTGATAATTAATAGTAGTTTGAACTTTCAAGTCTGAAACTGACACATCATAGGCTCAGTATGAACCTGCTTCATTTCTGAATTGGAAATAAAATACTTTTAGTAATCTTTAAATTATAAGATAGGCTATTGTAGTCCTTAAAGATTCCATCGCAACAAGTTACTCTTGACTACGTGGGGGATAGTTGCCAAATTCCCAAATCACTCAGTTGTCCAAGACAGAGACCATGGGAGTCATCTTAGAATTCTCTCCCTTATCGCCCGTTACCAGTAAGTCCTGTCAATTTAACCTGAAAAATGCCTCTCCACACCATCTCCTCTCATTCCCACTACCAACATCAGGCATCACCTCTCACCAAAAGATTGGAATAGCCTTCATATGGGCTGCCCCACCTCCAGACTCTACTGTCTCCAGCCCACACTCTATGCTGTCAGTTTTCTTTCTTAAATACAAATGTGGCTGTGTCTTCATCTTCCCTAATTTTTCCAGTGATACCACAGCAGGTGCAGACCAATGAGTCCAGCCCTTACCCACCCTGTCCTGCCAAACACTGCTCAGGCCGCCAGATCTCCCCAGTTCCTGGAAGACGCCCTTCCATCTCTCAACACCTCTGCTCCTCCTTCTTCCGCCCAACCAACACCCACTTCCGGAAACCTTATTAATTTTCCAAGGTCTAGACTCACATCAAATGCCATTCACTTTATAACACTTTGTACACATCCCTCAAAAAATTAACTTCTCTGCCTGCATTTCCTCCCAATTTTGCTTATTCACCTGTAGCACTTTTATGGTCTTATAATTAGTTTGTCATTCTAACCCCCAGCTACACTGTGAGTTCTTCCAAAGGCAAGGATCACGCCATACTCACTCCTGGAGGCACTCAGTTGTATTTCTGTGGTAAGCATTATCTTTCTCTTTTTCTACCAGAGCTTCAACAAATGATAACAATATGACTGGTTTTTACTCTTACTAATAGCAAAGTCACTTAAAAAATAACATAAAAAGTATCATTTGTAATAATAAAAAATTGTGAACAACTTAAAAGCCCATCAGGCACATGCTACGTCATGGATGAACCTCAAAAACATTCTGCTAGGGCTTCCCTGGTGGGGCAGTGGTTGAGAGTCCGCCTGCCGATGCAGGAGACACAGGTTTGTGCCCCGGTCCGGGAGGATCCCACATGCCATGGAGCGGCTGGGCCCGTGAGCCATGGCCGCTGGGCCTGCGCGTCCGGAGCCTGTGCTCCACAACGGGAGAGGCCTGCATACCACAAAAAAAAAAAAAAAAAAAAAAAAATTCTGCTAAGTAAAAGCCAGTTACAAAAGACCACAAAAGATCCCATTTACAAGCTCCAGAGCAGACACATCTTTAGACAGAAATAGATTACCTTCAATCTGCAGTTGGGGAAAGGGTGAGGGAAATAGGAAGTGACTAAAAACGGTTACAACATTTCTTTGGGGAATGACGAAAATTTCTAAATTAGATAACAGTGATTGCTGTACCACTGCATATATACTAAAAACCACTGAACTGTATAGTTTTAACAGGTGATTTTTATGGTATATAAATTATATCTCAATAAAGCTATTTAAAAAAGAAATCAAAACAAAAGGTCAACTTAACTAGGAAAAAAAAGAGCCTGTAGAAAGGACTGATGAACTGTAGTACATCCATACACCGGAACGCCAGACAAAAGTAAGATTCAAAGAAATAGGGCTGGAAGGTCATAAATATCTTAAGTCAAAAAAGCAAGGTGAAGAAGAAAAAACACAGTATACCACTTACAGGAAGTTATAAAATACACAAAACAGTATTAGGCATTGTTCAGGGATGAATATGGATGCAGTGAAAGCACAGGAAAGAGCAGGGGAATGATGAACACCAATTTCAGGACAAGTGGTGATCTTCGAGAGAGGGAAGGAATGAGACTGGGCTTCAGTTTGTATATATAATGGGGAGAAACAGATATCAAAACAGGGAAGAAGCTATCAGTGATCTGTGCAGACACCCTGTAAATCAGGAAAGAGGGGCTTGATCAGAAGCAGTGAATGGGATAAGTGGGGAGGAAAGCAGGAGGTCAATTTAGGAGGTCTATCAAACAAGATAATCTGATGAGTCCAAAACAAAAACAAGCTCAAAGAAGGCAGGAGGCTCTGTGCCTCTCCACCTCACCTCTACATTCAAAGTCCACATTTTCCTTTCTCCTGAGCCAAGCAGACACCACACTCAGGAGAATCCAAACCCACTTTCTTTATGCTCTCCAAGAAGCCAGACGGTAAGTATTTTAGACTTGTTGACTGAATGATCTCAGGTGCAATGACTCATATCTGCCTTTATAAAGTAAAAGCAGCCCTAAACAAGATGGACATGAATGAGTATGGTTGCATTCCAATAAAACTTTACAAAAACAGGAAACCACTGGTTTGCTATATTGCAGCTCTTCAATGAATGCTGAATGCAGCTGCATGAGAATTTCCACTTCCACTACCTAGAAAGTATAGCCTGGGGAAGGAGGTATAGGTGGGTCCTAATTTTGAGAAAAGAGCTGCAAGCATTCCCAATAAGAAAATGGAACATATTTTTCTCTCCAGAGTTCTGAGGATATCTTCAACACATTAATTATATAAATTTAGAGCTTCTTTCTTCAAGGGAAGATTCTGATACTCAACAAGAGCCTTGCCATTAAATACAATGCCAGTTATCTCCTGCTAGGTTCAAGAGAGATTCTTAATCAATCAAAGAGTAGCTAAAAGGAGAGCTACTCTGAACCCTAAAACCAATTCATTTCAAATAGCTTTTCATTATCTTTCGGGTTTTCCAGATGATAAGCTGAGCACACATTGCAGTCTTCCCTTTCTATCCCCAGACCACATAAAAGACTAAAAACAGGGACTTCCCTGTGGTCCAGTGATTAAGACTCCACGCTCCCAATGCAGGGGGCCTGGGTTCGATCCCTGGTCAGGGAACTAACTGCATCCTGCAACCAAGAGCCCGTTTGCTGCAACTAAAGATCCCGCACGCGGCAACGAAGGTCCCACGTGCTGCAACTGAGACCCAGGCACAACCAAATAAATAAATAATTTTTTTTAAAAAAAGACTAAAAACAAACAAATAACCACAATTGCATAACTGTGCTGAAAAACCAAAAGGAGATCCATCTGTGACTGATAAATCACAGGGGATGCCCAAAATGTGGAAAACTAGTAGATCTGATCAGATGGAACACACAGCCTCAAACATGCAGAAATGGGAGAACACAAGAGGGCTCTGGGCCCAGAGGGGGCTCACAGGACAGCATCTGGATGATCCCGCAGCAGCAGCAAGAACAGCCCAGTGGGTCAAGCCCTGCACCCTCCTCTCCCCTGGCCCTCTCAGGCCCCATGTGAACCAGTCAACTTGAGACAGTTATTCCCATAAAACACGAGTGCTTGCGGAGGAAGGGCAGTCAGTACCCTGGCTGAGCAGCAGCTCCCCGCAGGGGCAGGGAGCACACCCACCCAAAGGCTGGCCGTCAAGGCAGTTCTTCCCTGCAGGAAGCCCACTGCATGCAAAGAGGAAGGGATATATGTATCCCAAACAAGCAGTTGAGAAATTACCCTGGTTGTGCACAAATATGCCAAGGAATCAAAATAAAGAAGGTATTTGAAGAAGATGGTACACATACACAAACAGTGAATCTGTATAAAAATACACTCCACAGGTTTTGAAGTAAACCCCCAGAATGAGCTTCACATCAACCTACTGTTCCAGTCAGCCTTATACGGCTTTCTGGCTCTTCAAATGTAAGGCGGAAACCACTACTATCAGTAATACCTAACTAAATGCATTTCTGTGTAAGTCTGCACAATATTTAACAGCAGCACTAGGAATATCAGGACTCATGCCTGAGGTTCCACTGTAACGAGAGCTCCCACTGTTGGACAGTAGATAACATACTGTAGAACTTGGTTTTAGACTTCCCTTAAAGCAGCTCAGAACTCCAAAAAAGAATTGCAAAACACAGGTGACATTTTGGGGAGAAAGGGTCAAAAGGCTACTGAAAAATTTAGATTACCGTATTTGCATTAAAAATTCGGGCTATAAATTTTGATGTAGCTGTCAAACAAAAAAAACTTAGTATTTTTAGTGATTAGTGTTTTTTCAAGTTGCATGTATATCAGCTCTCCATTTTTATGCAGTGTTAGTCAACAAGGACTACTAATGATCACTAGCGTTTACAGAACACTTAAAATGGGATACTGTTCTAAGCGCTTTTACTCATGGATTATTTCCCTCTCTCCTCACAACAACCCTGTGAGGTACAGAGTATCCCACTTACAGATGAGAACACAAATGCTTAGAGGGGGTAAGTGGCTTTCCAAAGTCACACTTCTGCCAAGTTCAGAGACCAGGATTGAACCCAGTCATCTGAATTCAGAGCTGGTATCTTAAGCGGTATGTCAGACTGATTAATTGCAATTTCACTAGATTCAGCATAAACTTATTGAACACCTATAATGTGTGTCAAGGACTACAGCCAGAACTATGGGGGACACATAATATGCAAGATGTGTGAATCTGATCTTCACTCTCCAAGACAGAGATCATACTGGAGAGCTCGGCTACCAGCATGACTTCTGAGGACTTCTGCCTACCTGCTCCCCAGCTGAACTAGAGAAAATCTTTTAAAAAACCAAAACACTTAAAGCCTTTGGAAACAGTCCAAGGAGCAAACAGCAATCTAGTCAAGAAAAGCTTTGAAAATTCAGAAATGACTTCATTTGCAACAGAGCATGGAGAAGTTTACACCCAAGGGCATTCATTCTCAAGAACGGCATAAGGTGTGGTGAAAAGAACTGAGTAGAGAATCAGGGATCTAATGAAGATACAGCCTAGACCACAGACCAGCTGGTCTGCAGGTGAGAACTGGGGAATAAGACAGCTGGGAGGAACCCTCCTGGGGTTAGAACAGACACCAAACATTAACCTCAGAAGCTAATCCTTGGAAGGTGCCACAATTTCACTGCATTAGTCTGTAGAGGAATTTATTCCCTGAGCGCTGTTGAAAACAATGGCGCAATGGACAAAAATCCATGGA
Source organism: Delphinapterus leucas (assembly GCF_059928025.1). Classification (NCBI taxonomy): domain Eukaryota; kingdom Metazoa; phylum Chordata; class Mammalia; order Artiodactyla; family Monodontidae; genus Delphinapterus; species Delphinapterus leucas. The sequence goes on along the minus strand of NC_143143.1, from coordinate 41,916,110 downwards.
ATTTAACTGCTGGGTGATCACATGCAGCAGTTACGTGGGTGAGAGTAGGAGACAGCCCTATGTGTGCCACTGTCATCGCAGGGTGACTGTGGGCACATCAAAACTGCACCTCCCTGAAGATCAGTATTAGAGGCATAACAACACGTTGAGAAAGAAACTCACCTCCTTAAAATAATCCAGCCAGTAGCAACATAAATAACAATAACATATCTGGGAAGGGCTTCGGGGGACCAGCACCTAAAATATCCTGTTCGCAGGAAAAAAAAAAAAATTCCAGGCATGCAGAAAAACAGAGAAGTATGACCCACATGCTGGAAAAAAGTCAGGCAAAAGAAACTACCTGTGATAGTGCCCAGATGTCAGATTTAACAGAATAGAGTTTAAAGCAGCTATTATAAATATGTTCACAGAATTCAAGAGACATATGGTTAAAGAATTAAAGAAAGGTATGATGACAACTTTTATCAAATAGATATAGTAACAAAAACAAGAATTATAAAAAACAAACAAATGGATACTCTGGAGTTGAAAAATACAATAACTGAGATCAAAAATTCACTACAGGGGCTCAACAATAGATTTGAACTGGCAAGAAAAAGAAGTCTTGGGACTTCCCAGGTGGCGCAGTGCTTAAGATCTGCCTGCCAATGCAGGAGACACGGGTTTGAGCCCTGGTCCCAGAAGATCCCACATGCTGTGGAGCAACTAAGCCCAAGCACCACAACTACTGAAGCCTACACTCTAGAGCCCGCGAGCCACAACTACTGAGCCCATGTGCCACAACTACTGAAGCCCACGCACCTAGAGCCCGTGCTCCACAACATGAGAAGCCACCTCAGTGAGAAGCCTGCACACAGCAGAGAAGAGTAGCCCCCGCTCGCCACAACTAGATAAAGCCCGCGTGCAGCAACAAAGACTCAACACAGCCAAAAAAAAAAAACCACCAAAAAATAAAAAAAGAATCCTTGGAACTTCCCTGATGGCTGAATGGTTAAGAATCTGCCTGCCAATGCGGGGGACATGGGTTTGATCCCTGGTCTGGGAAGATTCCACATGCTGCAGAGCAACTAAGCCCACGTGCCACAACCACTGAGCCTGCGTGCTGCAACTACTGAAGCCCTTGTGCCTAGAGCCCGTGCTCCGCAGCAAGAGAAGCCACCACAACGAAAAGCCTGTGCAGCGGAACGAAGAGTAGCCCCCACTCACCACAACTAGAGAAAGCCTGCGTGCAGCAAAAAAAAAAAAAAAAAAAAAAAAGAATTCTTAAACTTAGATTAATAGAGATTATGCAAGCTGAGGAGTAGAGAGAAAAAAGGATGAAGAAAAACGAACAGAGCCTGAGAGAAATATGAGACAGAAATAAATACATGAACATACAACTGGAGTACTGGAAGGAAAGGGGAGCAAGGAGCAGAAAAAATATTCAAGGAAACAATAACAAAAAAGTTCCCAAATGTATTGAAAAACAATAACCTACACGTGCAGGCAGCTCTAACAACTCCAAGTAAGATAAGCACAATGAGACCCACAGACAGATACATCAGAGTTAAAATGATGAAGGTATAAGACAAGGAGAAAACCTTCAAAGAACCAATAGGAAAAATGACGAGTCACTTACAAGGGAACCCCAATAAATTTAACAGCTGGCTTCTAGCAGAAATAATGGAGGCCAGGGACTTCCCTGGTGGTGCAGCAGTTAAGAATCCGCCTGCCAGGGCTTCCCTGGTGGCACAGTGGTTGAGAGTCCGCCTGCCGATGCCAGGGACGTGGGTTCGTGCCCCCGTCGGGGAGGATCCCACATGCCGCGGAGCGGCTGGGCCTGTGAGCCATGGCCACTGAGCCTGCGTGAACGGAGCGTGTGCTCTGCAACGGGAGAGGCCACAGCAGTGAGAGGGGCCCGTGTACCACAAAAAAAAAAAAAAAAAAAAAATCCGCCTTCCAATGCAGGGGACACGTGTTCCAGCCTTGGTCCGGGAAGATCCCACATGCTACGGAGCAACTAAGCCCGTGTGCCACATCTGCTGAGCCTGCGCTCTAGAGCCTGTGCACCACAACTACTGAGCCCACACACTGCAACTACTGAAGCCCACGCACCTAGAGCCCATGCTCTGCAACAAGAGAAGCCACCACAATAAGAAGCCCGTGCACCACAACAAAGAGTAGCCCCTTAAACTGTATTGCAAAATTGTCAGCCTTCCCTCAAGTAATCTATAAATTTGATATGATTTCAATAAAATCTCCACAGGAAATTAAAAAAAAAAAGAAGAAATAATGGAGGCCAGAAAGCAGTGGGATTACATATACAAAGTGCCGAAACAGAAAAAAAAAAAATGTTAACCAAGAATCATATATCCGGGAAGGCCACTGTTCAAAAATGAAGGTGATGGCTTCTCTGGTGGTGCAGTGGTTGAGAGTCCGCCCGCCGATGCAGGGGACACAGGTTCGTGCCCCGGTCTGGGAAGATCCCACATGCCGCAGAGCGGCTGGGCCCGTGAGCCATGGCCGCTGAGCCTGCGCGTCCGGAGCCTGTGCTCCGCAATGGGAGAGGCCACAACAGTGAGAGGCCCACGTACCGCAAAAAAATAAAAAGAAGGTGAAATAAAGACTTTGCCAGATAAACAAAAATTGCATTTGTTGCTAGCTGACTGGACTTACAAGAAATACTAAAGGAAGTTCTTCAGGCTGAAAGTTAAGTGACCCCACTAAAGATAATAATACATTTTTTTAATCCTTTCTTTTCTTAACTGCTATTGCAAAAAAACAGTTGGATGAAATAATATTTTGTAAAATACTATGGCTTACAACACACACTTTAATATAAATGTAATATATTTCCTAGTAACAGCCCAAAAAGAGGTGGGTAGAAGCAAAATAGCAATATGCTACGGAAGTAACCACAGATGGTAAAGTAATAATTATAGCAATGCACTGTTGGGTTTGTAACATTAACAGATATAATACATATAATGACAATACCATATAAAAAAAGGAAAATGGGGGGACTTCCCTGGTGGTCCAGTGGTAAAGAATCCATCCTGCAATGCAGGGGACGTGGGTTCAAAACCCTGGTTGAGGACCTAAGATCCCACATGCTGCAGGGCAACTAAGCCCGCATGCCACGACTACTGAGCCCTCGTGCCTCAACTAGAGAGCCCCGTGTGCCGCAAACTACAGAGCCCATGTGCCACAACTAGAGAGAAGCCCGCACGCCGCAACAAAAGATCCTGCATGCTGTAACTAAAGACCCAATGCAGCCAAAAATAAAATTAAAAACAAAAGGAAAATGGTAATCAAGCCATACAGCAGTAAAGGGTCTATATATTACTGGAATTCAGCTAGTATAAATCTAAAGCTAACTCTGGGCTTTCTCTGCCAGGGGCCTGGGTTCAATCCCTGGTCAGGGAACTAAGATCTGTAAGCGTGGTGTGGCCAAAAGACAAAAAAAAAAATCTAAAGCTGATTAAGATGTGTATAGTAAGCCCTTAAGATATATTTTTTAAAAAGATCACTAATGAAATCTAAACGCTACATTAAAAATACATATAGAAAACAGAAAGTAAAAGGGCAAATGTAAATTCAGTGATATCAATAACATTAAATGTGAATGGATTAAACAATCCAATCAAAAGACAAAAGTTGTCAGACTGGATTTAAAAAAATACCCAATTATACGCTGTCTACAAGAGACACACTTGAGATTCAAAGATACAGAGTGAAAGTAAATGGATGGGAAAAGAGACTCAAACAACAACCACAAGAAAACTGGAGTGGCTGTACTAGTATCAGACAAAATACCTAGACTTTAAAAAAGACTTACTGGAAATAATGACATTTGATAATGATAAAAAAGGTCAATCCATCAAGAAGACATAACAACTAGAAACACATGCACCTAGTAACAGTATCAAAATACATGCAACTTTTAATAAATGACAAAAATGAAAGAAACAGACAATTGAACAATAATAGTTGGAGACTTCCATACTCCACTTTCAATAATGGACAGAACTGAACAGAAGATCAACAAGGAAAACAGATAACTGCAACAACACTATAAACCAACCAGACCTAAGAGACTTTTACAGAACACTCCACTCAACAGAATATATATTCTCAGCTGCATAAGGAACATTCTCTGGGAAAGACCAATCGCTGGGCCATAAAACAAACCTCAATAAAAGCATAAAAGTGATGCCAAGTATGTTCTTCAACCACAACAAAGTAATGAGCTCAATAATGGGAGAAAAGTTGGCAAATTCATAAACGTGGAAATTTACAACACACTAATGAATAACCAATAAATTGGAGAAGATATCAAAAGCGAATCAGAAAATAATTTGAGTGGAATAAAAATGAAGACACAACATATGAAAACTTACAGTGTAGAGCCCAAAAGCAGTGTTCAGAGGGAAATTTATAGCTGTAAGTGTCTATAATAAGAAAGATCTCAAATCAACAACCTAACCTTCACTGGAATCATGTTGATTATAACTGATTTGAAGAAGGCCAAGTGAACTGAATAAGATCACTTGAACAGCATGTTTCTTGTAACTATCCTTATATTCTTCTCACAAAAGGTCTATAAAATATTTGTTTAAAATTTTTTTGTATCAAAATATTTGGAAAATTAGAAGCTTCTTTTTAACATGTATTGATATGACTTGAATTATTATTTTATGAAATTAAGAGCCCTATATACCCGTAAATCTTTTCACATATCGTTTAAGATTTTAAAAAAAAGAAAAAAAAAAAAACCTAACCTTCCACTTTAAGACACTAGAAGAGCAAACTAAACCCAAAGCAAGCAGAAAGAAGAAAACAACAAGTATTAGAGAAAAATTTAATGACAGAGAATAAAAAGAACAATTTTTAAAAATCCATGAAACCAAAGAAGATCAACAAAATTGACAAACCTCTGGCAAGTCTGACCAAGAAAGAAAAAAAGCAAGGTGGGAAACCTAGATTTCACTATATGCAAACAGCACAATTCTGTATTACGCAACATTACCAAGAGTTAGACATGAAAATATCCCCACTTTTATTTGGACATATAAACTACCAAAAATTAACTTACCAAATAAAATTCTGAAATATCAGTGCAAGGCACTGTTTCATGCACTTAACTTGGATTAACTGACTTAATCCACACAACCACCTTATGTGGCACATAAACAGCTGATCTTCTTTATTCACAAATTCCATATTTGCTAATTCACCCGCTCACTAAAATTTTTTGTAACCCTCCAAATCAATTTTTGCACTCTCAAGGTCATTCACAGATACAAGAAGGGTGAAAAATTTGAGTCCACTGACACACACATTCCCAACTGATGTTAAACAAGGCAACATTCTGCCCTATTTCAGCTCTCATACAGAGATGACCAGAGCATAGAGACTGTAGGAACAGGGTGGTGAAATGCAAGAAACTCCAGTTCTTCACGGTTTAGGAGAGTTTAAGTCATTTTCCCAAGACCAGAAAGCTAATGAGTGGAGGACTGTATAAGCCAAGGACACAAAGTAAAGAAACTGATGGTTGAATGAATTAAGAGTAGTTAAAAAGCCAAGAAGAAATAAAATGGAATCATAAAAAAGAAGGAGAACAATTGTAAAGCACAGATGAGACAGACAGCAAACAGTAAGATTACAAATTTAAATCTAACCATATCAATAATCATATTAAATGTAAGTGTTCTAAATACCCGATTTACAAGGCAGAGATTGGGAAAACAGTTTGGCAATTCCTCAAAAAGGTAAACATGGAATTACCATAAGACCCAGCAATTCCACTCATAGGTATATATACCCAAAAGAATCAAAAGCAGGGACCACTCATAGGTATATACCCAAAGTATTGATCTATTGTACAAATACCTGTGCACCAATGTTCACAGCAGCATTATTCACAATAGTCAAAAGGTAAAAATAACTCGTGTCGGGATATCATTATACAGACTTAAAAATTAACAGTTATAGAATATATGTATCTTCAGGTTTTACAGATGCTCCCAAACTGTTTTCCAATAAAATTAATTGCATTTTCATACAATGGGCTCCACAGTGAAATACTACATAGTAACGAAACAAATTTAGATAAATCAAAGAAACATGAAATCTCATAAACACAGATACAAGAGAAAGTAGAGGTTACGGTACCATTTTTAACAAGATAAGCATTACCAAAACTACTCTTTGCTATCAGAAGACAGGATTGTGGGGTGGCCACTGTCTATAAGGGAGCAAAGGGGAACTTCTGGGGTATGAATACTACGATAATATTCTGTTTCATAATCTGGATGCAAGTCATACATTTTTATTTTGTGAAAATTAACAAGCTATACACAGTTATATAACTTCAATATATGAAGAATTTAAACATTTAAGTGACTATACATGCATATATGTATTTGTGTATATATACTTCAATTAAAAGGTTTCCAAAATCCGAAAAAAAAGAGAAAGAAAGAAATTGATACATGCCAAACATGGATGAATCTTGAAAACACTATGCGAGATGAAAAAGTGAAATAAACCAGACAAAAAATGACAAATATTATATAATTCCACTTATATTAGCTCCTAGAACAGACAAATTCATAAGATAGAAAGTAGGGGAATAGACCATGTTAACACTAGTCAAAAGATCTGGTTATATTAATACTGGACAAAACAGATTTCAGAGCAAAGAATATTACCAAGGATAAAGGTCATTCTATAATGATAAAGGAGCACATTCAGGTATTTCCCTGGTGGTGCAATGGTTAGGAATCCACCTGCCAATGCAGGGGACACGGGTTCGACCACTCATCTGGGAGGATCCCACAGGCTGCAGAGCAACTAAGCCCACGAGCCACAACTACTGAGCCTGCATGCCACAGCTGTTCAGCCCGCATGCCACAACTACTGAAGCCCAGGCGCCTAGAGCCCGTGCTCCACAACAAGAGAAGCCACCACGATGAGAAGCCTGCACACTGCAATGAAGAGTAGCCCCCGCTCACCGCAACTGAAGAAAGCCCGCGCACAGCAACGAAGACCCAATGCAGCCAAAAATAAATAAATTTTTTAAAAAAGAAAAGTATCAAATCTTCAAAAAATAAGAAACACATTCATCAAGACGACCTAACAATCTTAAGCATTTATGCACTAATAAGAGTTTTAAAATGCAAGGAGCAAAAACCAACAAAGCTGAAAGAAGAAACAGACAAATCCAAAAAAATTATAGAAGATTTCCATATATACTGATAGAACAGGAGACAGAAAATCAATGTGCTGTTCAAGTCTTCCATATCCTATCAACCAGCATGATAATATTTACAGAACACTCTACCCAACAACAGCAGAACTTGTGTCTTTTTCAAGTCAAAATGAAACATTTACCAAGACCATATTCTGGGTCATAAAACAAATCAGTTAAGCTTTAAAATACGTAATTCAAATTATGGAAAGTTATGTTCTCTGACAAGGGAACTAAATTAGAAGTCAATAACAGAAAAAGAATGCCTGGAAAATCCCCCAAATATTTGAAAATTAAGGAACACTCTTCTGAATAACCAATGGACCATAGAAGTCAAGGGGATATGAGAAAGTATTTTTTACTGAATGAAAATGAAAAGACAACATGTCAATGTTTGTGATGTGCCACTGGAACAGCACCTAGCAGGCAGCTTATGGCACTCAACAGAAGCAACTCAAAGAAGCAGCATCAATACAACGACCTCAGCTTCTACCTTAAGAGGACAAGAAACACAAGCTAAACTCAAAATGAGCATAAGAAATAATAAAAATAAGAACAGAAGTCGATGAAGTAGAAAACAGAAAAAATAATATAGAAAAATCAATGAAACCAAAAGCTAGTTCTCTGAGATCAGTCTAGCCAGACTGATAATGGAATAAAAGAGAAAGGACAAAATTAGTAGCAGGAATGAGAGAAGTGACATCACTACATTTTCTATTGATATTAAAAAGATAATAAGGAATACTATGAACAACCTTATAGCAACAAATTGGACAACTTAGACAAACAAAATCTGTGTAAGATACAAACTACAAAAGCTCATTAAAAAAACAGGGCTTCCCTGGTGGCGCAGTGGCTGAGAATCCGCCTGCTGATGCAGGGGACACGGGTTCGTGCCGCGGTCCGGGAAGATCCCACATGCCGCAGAGCAGCTAGGCCCGTGAGCCATGGCCGCTGAGCCTGCGCGTCCGGAGCCTGTGCTCTGCAACGGGAGAGGCCACAACAGTGAGAGGCCTGTGTACCGCAAAAAAAAAAAAAAAAAAAGATAATCTGAATACCCCTATGTCTACTAAAAAAATTGTATTTTTAGCTTAAACCTTCCCAAAATACTTCAGGTCCGGATGGCTTCAATGATGAATTCTACCAAATACTGAAGGAAGAAATAAATACCAATTCTACACAGACGCTTCCACAAAACTAAAGAGGGTATGTACCTCGCAACTCAATATGAGGCCAAGATTACTCTGATACCAAAACTGGACAAAAACATTATAGGGGCTTCCCTGGTGGCGCAGTGGTTGAGAGTCCGCCTGCCGATGCAGGGGACACGGGTTCGTGCCTCGGTCTGGGAAGATCCCACATGCCGCGGAGCGGCTGGGCCCGTGAGCCATGGCTGCTGAGCCTGCGCGTCCGGAGCCTGTGCTCCGCAACGGGAGAGGCCACAACAGTGAGAGGCCTGCGTAATGCAAAAAAAAAAAAAAAATTATAAAAACACTATAGACAAACATCGTTTTTGAACATAAATCTAAAAATTCTCAAGAAAATGTTAGCAGACTGACTCCAACAGTATATAAAAATAATACACCATGACCAGGTGGGATTTATCCACCTGAAATGCAAGGTGTGTTTAACATTTAAAAATCAATGTAATTCACCATGAAAAAAACCCCTAAAAAACAGAAAGCATAGTATGAACTAAAAGCATAATAAGACATCTCTAAGAAAACACAAGAAAAAATCTTGGTGACCTTGGCAAAGATTTCTTAAATATAACACAAAAAGCAGGAATACTGAGGAAAAAGAAAGAAAGCAGACTACTAAAATTAAAAACTTTTGCTCTTCTTTGCACTAAGTAAGAAGACAAGCCACAGATTAAGGGAAAATATTTGCAAAAAAAAAATCAATATGTAAGAAACTCTACAATTCAGTAAGACAAACCACCTAACTTAAAAATGGGCAAAAGATATGAATAGACACCTCACTCAAGAAGACATATGGAAAGCAAATAAGCACCCAAAGATGCTCAACATCATTTCTCATCAGGGAAATGAAATTAAAACCACACTGAGATAACACTACACTAGAATGGCTAAAACTAGGAAAACTAACCATATTAAGTGTTGACAAGGAAGCGGAACAACCAGACCTCTCATACACCGCTGGTGGCAATGAAATGGTACAAACTCTTTGGAAAACAGTCTGGCAAGTTTTTCTTTTTAAATAATCAAACACCTACCATACAATGCAACCAATTCACTCCTAGGTATTTTCTCTAAAGAAATGAAAGCATACATTCACACAAAGATTTGTACACCAATGTTCATAGACTTTTTTTAATAGTAGAATACTGGAAACAATCCAAACGTTCACCAATCAGGTGAATGAATAAACGTGATATATGCACAACACTGAATACTATTCAAAAATAATAAGAAATAAACTACTGATATAAGTACCAACATGGATGACTTTCAAAATAATTGTTCTGAATGAAAGTAACCAAGTCAGGTTAAAAAAAAAAAAGAGTACATATTGTATAATTCTATTTATATAAAATTGTAGGATATGAAAACTTATCTATAGAGTCAGAAATAAATCAGTGGTTGACTAAAGATGGGCAGTGGGGAGGGGTTATGGGGAGGAACAACAAAGGGGCAGAAGGAATGTTTCAGAGATGATGTTCATTATCTTGATTGTGGTGATGGGTTCATGAACATACACATATGTCAAAATGTATTAAATTGTACACTTTAAATGCGTGCAGTTTGTTCTAGGTCAATTATACCTCGGTGGAGGAGGGAGGAGAGAACAGAGAAAAGAAAAATAAATCAATCTAGGAGGACCAGTATTCAGAGTTCAGAGAAGGCAGAGTAAAAGGAAAACAAGAAAAAAATCAAAGAGCATTCCCTAGAACTAAAGAACACAAGCCTCCAGACTCAGAGTCAGCCAAGCACTGATCAAAATGAATTGAAATTTTTAAAAAAATCTGTACCTAAGTACATAATTACAAAAGCTTATACCACCAAGGATAAATATCTTTTAAAAATTCAGAAAGAAAAACAGATCAACTACAAAAGAATGAAAGCAAAAGAACACAGAAACCAAGAGCATGGGCTTCCTGGTTTTGACACTGGCTCTGACATGTATTAGCCACAAGACCTTGAGTACCTTACTTAACCCCTGTGTGCTTCATTTTCTCATCTGTAATAAGAAGGAGAAGGGGGGGAGGAGAAGGAGAAATAGTTATGTAGTTGTTATGAGGATTTAATAAATTCATCTGTGAAGTGCCTAGTACATGTTAAACACTACATAAGTGTTAACTAAATAAATAAATCACATTAACATTCAACTTCTCATCAACAATTCTGGATGACAGAAGTCAAAAGAACAATGCCTTCAAAGTTTTGAGGGAAAGTAATTTTCAAACTCTGCCTAGCTAATGATTATTCACGTATACAAGGGTAGAATGGACTTAGAAAACTCACATACCACACACCACTTCTTAAGAACTCAAGTAAGAACAAAAACCAAGGAAGGGTTTAAGCCAAGAGAGATAATGATTAGAAAACAGTACCTCCAACTGAAGAAATTTTTAAAAATCTCAGGAAGTGGCTTTCTAGCAAGTCTAAATAACCAGGTGTGACAGCAACAGAAATAAAGACTTCAAGCAGTCTCCAACTAGAAAGAGGACTCGACAGAATAACTGATGAAGGAGAGTCTAGATGGGGAACGATGTATAATGGAAAACAGGCAACACACAGAAAAAGACAAAAGTAGCACAAGAGAAGAAACAGTCACAGTACATAATCTGAATCTACACAGTGACAATCATCACCAATACTATTTGACTTTTCATGTTTTGAAACAAACCTGTACAGCCAAAGCCCTGACAATTTAATTCTGGATGCCAACGAAGCAAAAGCACAGCTGAGAAGCTTGGGATGAAGAGTAAGGAAACAGCAGTAGAAAAGCTAATACCTAACCTCAGAATGTGAAGAATCACGGGATACTTTGTAAAGGAGATGGAATAAAACAATAAAGGAATATTACTTAAATTTATCAAGTTTACCAATAGAAGAAATAAAAATAATGATTAGGAGGATGGGGGGGGGCATGTGGGGAAGGGCACTGTATAAGTGACCACATCCTCTTCTATCATAGCTAGAATGCAACAGATACACTCAAAATCAATAAATCAGATGTCAGCAGGACATTTAGAGATAGAACCAAAAATAGTTTAAAGCAGTTATCAGTGGAGAGTAGAAATGGGATAAGATGTAAGTAAACTTTAAATAAAGTTTGATAAAAGTTTTAAAAGCAAAGGACATGAGCATTCAGTTTAACAGTTTCTCTTTGGAAAAGCACAGAGAGTACTGGAAATTCATCAGAACAAGAGTTTCGGTTCCTCCTAGGATAGAAACTAAGCAAAATCAAGATCTCACATCGAATGAACCCTGGAGATCCATCTACCTGTCCAAAAAACAAACAAACGAACAAACAAATCTCACTAGCCTAAGCAAAAAGTTCCCAGTGTCGACTGGGCACTTCCTTCAAAAACGAAGGGGTGGGGAGCATAATGTGCCCCATCCGGAAATTCTCATTAAGAGTACAAAATCGAACTGGGACGGAAACAAGGAAACGACAAATACAAAACTCAAGAACGGCCAACAGTCTACGTAACACTAACAAACCAACAGCAAAAAATGTATTGTCCAAGTGCATCCAGGAATTCTGAAAATGTCAAAGGCATGCCCAGAAGTCGGGCACCTAGACAAGGGGGCACTTAAGGGACTTCTGTCCTATCCTAGACATTTCCGAGGTGCTGCTCTCTCCACAGGACCTAACAACAGCAACAAATGGCCTCTCCCCTAGCAGAAAACCCTTCAGGCTAGTACAGGAAACGACAAAAAGCTGCCTCCCCTCCCCCCCCCAGCATTACTTCACAAAGTGGTTAGAGACTGGCAGGAGCACCCGCGCATCCCTAACCAGCTAACTCAGCTGACCAGCCGCGCGCTGCCCGACGGCCGGGGAGCCGCTTTCGAAACCCAAACCGGGTGAGCAGGGAAGAAACAAAGCCGTGGGCGGGGCCTTCCGCCGGGGAATCTGCGGACCGGGGAAGAGCATCCCTCCGCGAGCTCCGCCGCTCGACCCTCGCCCCGCCCATGCCACCCCCGGAGCCCGCGTCCGAAAGCCCGCGCCCGGCGCCCGGCGGGCCGCGGCTGCCGGGGCGAACGCAGCGCGGGCCCCCGCACGACGCCCGCCGGGCGGGCGGCGGGCCCCAAGGACCGCGGCCTGGACGCGCCGGGGCTCCTGGCGCTGGCGTGGCGGCCTCGGGGCGCCTCCTCACCTTCTCTTCCACGCAGTTGACAATGATGGACGGGTACTTGCGGCTGAGCCAGCGAAAGAAAGCCGGGACTCCCATAGCGGCGGCGCAGCTGTAGGCGGCTGCCCGGCCCGCGGACGGACGTAACCAGAGAGACAGGCAGCAGCGGGCCACGGGCACTGGCACTTCCTCCCACGTGCACCCGGCGACAGGAAGTGAGGTGATGGCGCCGCCGCCTGGGAAGCCGGGAAGGAAGCTCCGGCCCGGCTGGGCGGAGCGGGCCTGGTCGGGGGCGGGGCTGGCCAATGGAGCGGGTGGCGAGGGCAGCAGCCGGCGCGGCTCGGCGTGCGTCCTCGGCGGTACGTGTCCCGGAGCCTCTTCTACGGCGGGCGCCCTGCGGACGGGATCCCTGCGCCCCGCAGGCCGCCAGGGAGCCTTGCCCGGTCTGGTCTCCTCCTCTTTCCCACCTATCTTGATTCACGTAGAATCTAAGCATCTACACGCACTCGTTATTTCTGCTTCCTGCTTTCTCCCGGTTTTATGCCACAGTACGTATCTGGACTAGCAACCGTATTTTTAAAAAGTATTTTGCACTAATGATGGCTGGTTTGCATAAGTAACTCACTTTAAATAGTTGTAAAATGGAGTGTACCGTTCAGCATCTAATTCAAGCATCCAGCTACATTTATGGGTATAAAATAATTACTGGTATCACTCTCCAGCATTTAATTGAGCGTTTACAATGTGCTAAAGCATTGGCTAAGGGATTCTCAAATTTGATCGTCACTTGGGCGTTCTGAGGGTGCTTTTATCATCTTCACGTAACAGATGAGAAGGCCAGGTTGTAGAGGGGTTAAGTCATTTGCTTATTCACACAGCTTGTGTTTCAGTCCAGGTAAAGATCATTCAATCCTCTGTCCTTGCACTAACAGAATACTTTTGCCCTTTGTTTTCTGATGGCTTCAAATACATTTTTTTCAACATATAAAAAGGAAGGTGTGGAAGGGGAGTTATTTATGTCCATTTGCTCAAGCCTGGAAGCCTGTCTCCCTGGAATCCCCTCTTGGCTTGATAAATCACACTCAATCCTAAAGGCTCACCTCAGGAGGCCTCTGTGAAAGCATTTCCCCCTACGACCTGGCATGCAGTATTCATGCCCCCTCCTCTGTGGTCTGATGGCACTTTGTTTAAACTGCTGGTGTGGAAATTAGAGAAATGGTGAGGCCATGTTTTACCTAAGGACAGCCAAAACTATTACCGGGAATTCTATCTGTGGTGAAGTCCTTCATTTCTCCTAGAAACAGCCCCTCCTCAATATCTGGCTTCCCTGCGGAAGTAACTTATAGGAACACACGCCGCAAGCATTTTGGTACGGGGATGGGTAGCTGGGCAAGCTTGGCCATTGAGAGCCTTTGCCCAGCATTTTTGAACTTCAAGCCATAAGGATGGTAAGGCAATCCCTCCCAGATGGTTGAAAGCCAAAAGATAAGAATGGGACTTACTGCCAGTCTGCAATGAGAGGAGCAGATTTAGTCCCTGGTTTCAGTGGGCTTTGAGTACAGCTAAATCCCTCTTCTTACAGTTTGGTTGGTAAACCTGTCCTTTAATTCCATGAGCCAACAAATGATCCTTTTGCCCTAAGATGTTTTGGGCTAAGTTCCTATCCTTCGCAAAGGAAAGAGTCTTCTGCCAATTCATATCCTATGTAGTCCCTCTTCCCCCTCTTCTCCAGAAATCTCTCCCAGCACATGAGCCCAGACTGGCTCCTGCCTGCCCTCACCTTCCATAGCACTCCTTGACTTATAACACATGGTGTTGTGTCTTACATTGTTTCCTATCTCATCTGTGAACATCCTCTTTCCTCTAACATATAAGGATAAGCTAGGCTTTGCTGTGGTAATAGGTAATGCCTGAAATCTCATCAGCTGACCATATGTGCGGTTGAGCTACCCTACAGGGCTGTCCTCCACGGGGTGACTCAGGGATCCAGCTGCTTTCATCCTGTGGTTCTGCCAGCTCAACACATGACCACCACAGCCACTACCAAAGGAAGACAGGGCAGGAGGGCTGCCCTGGATGTTCTGAAGGGCCAGGCTTGATGGTGGCTTACATAATTTCTACTTGCATCCGTTTGACCAAATCCCAGTCACATGGTCCCAACCCAACTGAAGACAAGATTGGGAAATACCGTCTTTTGGAGTGCTCAAGAATAGGAACAGGAAACAGGATTGGTGAACACGCCTTATCTCTGCCACACTTTTTAATTAAGCTGCAAATCAAATTATTAAAAATGTATTTAAGGTCCACAGTCCCTGCTGCCTGCCTGTGTTGGGCACCATTAGCAAAATAAATCATTGCTTTCAAAGAGCCTACCATCAGTAGCAAGGACAAGATACAACCACAGCATAATAAAGTCGCATTTTGACCTACGGTAAACAAGTCTCATACCACAGTGTATGATTAAAAATCCCAGATGAATTGCACAGACAATAACTGCTACAGACATTTTAAAAAGATAGAGATCTAGTCATCTAATGGGGAAATCAGAGATGATAAGGAGGAAGTAGAATGACAATGAGTCTTGAAATCTCAGTGAGATTGGATTGGGAAAAAAGGAGGTGTGTGTGGAAGGAGACACTGTGAGTTCCCTGGAAGCAGGGACATGTCTTTATTAATCTTGTTGTGGGCATCCAGTAGATTGTCAATATTTTTATTGAATTGAATTCTTAGAGCAGTAGTTCTCAAAATGTGATCCGGGGACCCCCTAAGATCCCAGAGACCTGTTCAGGGGGTCCATGAGGTTAAAACTATTTTCATAGTAATATTAAGATGTGATTTTGGGGACTTCCCTGGTGGTCCAGTGGTTAGGACTCCGTGCTTCCACTGCAGGGGGCATGGGTTCGATCCCTGGTCCGGGAACTAAGATCCCGCATGCCGAGCAGCGAGGCCAAAAAAAAGATGTGATTTTCCCCCTTCACTCTTATTCTCCAAGTGTATTGTTCAGAGGCTATGTGATGTGATAGCGCAACAGATTGAATATCAGAAGCAGCTGTGGCAACCCAGTTGTCTTCTATTAAGCCAGACACTGAAGAATTTCAAAAAATATAAAAATGCCAATCTTCTCACTAATTTTGGGGCGTTTGGGAAAAATAGTTGTTTTATTAAAATATGTTACTTACGTTAGCATGTTATGGGTTTTTTGTTAAAGTGAATTAATAATTTTCTTTCTTTTTTGGCTGCGTCGGGTCTTAGTTGCGGCATATGGGATCTTTCGTTGCAGCGCACGGGCTTCTTTCTAGTTGTGGCGTGTGTGTTTTCTCTCTCTCATTGTGGCACGTGGACTCTGTAGTTTGTGGCACGTGGGCTCTCTCCTTGAGGCTGCAAGCTCAGTAGCTGCGGCGCCTGGGCTTAGTTGCCCCGCAGCATATGGGATCTTAGTTCCCTGACCAGGGATCGAACCAGCGTCCTCTGCATTGGAAGGCGGACTCTACCACTGACCACCAGGGAAGCCCCAATTAATAATTATTTATTTTAGTATTCTAAGCATTTTTAAATTTTCTCAGGTTTGATTTCTAACATGGTAAATATTGACAGATATTATTACCTGAACAAAAGCTCTTTGGGGTGCTCAATAAGTTTGAAGAGTATAAAGGAGTCCCAAGACCAAAAACTTTGAGAACCTCTGTCTTAGGACACAGAAACAGAAATGGAATCGACAAGTTTCTGCTCTTAGAACCCATCCAAAGCTACTTTTTCAAATTTCTAGGATTCTGATGTATTCAGATCTTGTCTTAAACGCTCCTTGCAGCACGAAACAATGTGCAATCATTATCACCAGGTGTAATTCACAGGTACAAATGAACACGACGTTGGTGAAAACATGTTTGTTCCTGTGCAGTCCTGTCCTCACTGAACTTAAGAATGCAGCTCAGAAAAAAAAAAAAAAAAAGAATGCAGCTCAGAAATGTAGGTACAGAAAGGTAATGCAGAAATGGAGATAACTGAAAGATGCATTTGTTAAGGCCTCAATCTGTACACACTGCTAAATGTATTCAGAAAGCTTATTTCCCTGTAAACTTTCTCAGTCTGTGCTCACACCTTAAATTGACCAAAGACATAAAACAATGAGCATCGTACCCCCAAAGCATGTGAGAAAGGGGATCTGTAGTCACATGACTTTAGGAGCTCTGGGTTAAACTGAGTTAAGCAGACTACATTTCTGTGGCCACGTTAGAGCCTTTTGGCATGCCCCATCTCGCAATTTCTCTAACCACAAAAATCCTTTTTTTTTTTTGCAAGGCCTTGTATCCCTCAGATACTTTTGGAGTGTATACAGTGTATACAGGCTGCGACTGACGTTTTTGCAAACTTTGGCTGTATGCAGTTCGGTTTCAAAGAACAGGATTTGACCAAAGCCACAAATCTAAATCCATACTTGTTATTACGTGGATTTCAATGACAAATCCCGTGCTCTGAAATGTAACCCCAAACAGTCAAAGCCTGCCAGAATGTGATTCGCTTGTAAAGCAGGTATAAGACGTCCTAGGTCAGCACTATGGAAGGGTCCTGCTCCATTTCATTCCATAATACAACATTTGAGAAGATTCTGGCAGATTTCTGTTTAAAGCCACAGGTTGTATTGTCTCCTAAAGCAAAAGACAGGAAGTTGACAGAAGGCATATGTTTCAAGGAGTTGAACAGTAATAATTCCCTTTGGGGATATAAATGGAGAAACTGGATGGAAAAGGCCTCCTTTAAAGGATAATAAAGTGTGAAGCACTAAGAAGTGTTGAAGGTATGACCTCAACCCTACAAGCTGATAAGCAGGCCCAGACTTTTATTTATAGTGACATGAGTGACATTTATCTGCCTTTCACTAGAACATCTAATCCGCTTGTCAAGGTGTGTCTTAAGCGGACACCTGATTTCTGGTCAGAGTTGGCAGGCTTGGAATACAAATGTGACTGCCCTGGCTGAAATTCGTGACTGAAAAAAAATCATGGAGATATGAAATCATCAGGGAAATATATCAACTAGATTTCAGTTTGCCACAGAGAGGACATCACCTGAAGAGGGTATTGGCTTTGTGGTAGAAATTATGGTCTGTCAGTTAAAGTAGAAATGGGTCCAAAAGGGAGGGGATATCTGTATGTGTATGGCTGATTCACTTTGTTGTACAGTGGAGGCTAACACAACATTGTAAAGCAACCATACTCCAATAAAAATTAATAAAAATAAATTAATAAAGTAGAAATGGAGATGAATTACTGAGGGGTTCACAAACCTCATTATCTCCCTACATAGTCCTTAAGTTCAGTTATGATAGAGTTGTAGCTGTCTCTTCCTTATGCCAAATTGTTAACAGAGTCCAGTTTTTGGAACTGAAAATCAACATGAATCAAGAACATCCACAAAAACTGCCCGACTTCTCTGTAGGAACTAAGGGGGATCCAGGCTGTGGTTCTCTCTTCAGGGACTTGCAGTAGCAGACGATATAAGGTGTAATCACATTTAAAATTAAGTAGCAATAAGCAATTTCAATAGCAGTACAAGAAAAGGAAAAAAAAAGGCCATGGTTACTTCCAAACAAGTTAAACAGAACTTACTCTAAGAGTTCAGGGGAGAGAAAGAAGAAAAGGCTGTTATGGGCAGGGAGTCAAGCAAGACTTCATGGAGAAAGTGGGACTGGGAACAAGTCTTGAAGGAAGAGCCAGATAGGTAAGATTTTCACTAGAATGACGTGCATTAACTCCAGGCCACAGGGATCCCATCCCCCCCGCACGCACACACACGCACTCTCCTCTCCGTTCTGTCCACATGCTTCCCGGGCCATGGCACCCACGCTGCTGTCCATGGTGCTGCAGTGCGGGGCCTCTATGTCACAGGCTGCAACTCACCTTCAGTCAAGAGGACAAGCACCTTAGGAAGGTCTGTCTTGTTTCCTCTACCTTGTATGGCATTTTGCCCAAATACAGTTCTTTTTTTTTAAACCAGCTTCGTGTAGGTATAATTTACATACATTAAAATACTTCCATTTAAGTTCAATGAATTTTGACAAATGGACGTACTTGGGAAACCAACACTACAACAAGGCTATAGAACAATTCCATCACCCCAAAAGTTCCCTGTGCTCCTGTGCGTGCGGTGGCAACTCCCTCCTCACCCCTGGCTTCAGACAACTCTTAATCTGCATTTTGCCCCTACAGATTAGATTAGTTTTTTTGAGAGTTTCCTATAAATGAAATCTACTGTTTATAGTCTTTTGTCTGACTTCTTTTCCTCAGTATAATGTTTTTGAAATTCATCCATGTTGTGTGAATCAGTCCTTTGTTTATCACTGTGTAGATGTACCACAATTTGTTGGTCCATTCCCCTGTTGATGGATATTTGGGTTGTCTCCAGTGTTTTGGAATAAAGCTTCTGTGAACATCCATGTACAAGTTTTTTTGTGTGTGTTTGCAAATACACTTTCATTTCTTTGGAGCAAGCAAATACTGGGGATAAGGGCTGCTGGTAGGTATATGTTTAATGTTGTAAGAAACTGCCGAACTGTTTTACAAATAGTTGTACCATCTTTACCTAAACAGACGTTTGATGATTATAAGGATGGCCTCCATGAGCATTCTTGTCATTGTCAGAAACCTTGGGAGGGGGCTTCCCTGGTGGCGCAGTGGTTGAGAGTCCGCCTGCCGATGCAGGGGACACGGGTTCGTGCCCCGGTCCGGGAAGATCCCTCATGCCGCGGAGCGGCTGGGCCCGTGAGCCATGTCCGCTGAGCCTGCGCCTCCGGAGCCTATGCTCCGCAACGGGAGCGGCCACAACAGTGAGAGGCCCGCGTAATGCAAAAAAAAAAAAAAAAACCTTGGGAGGATCTCTGATTGCTATAGAATGGAACTGATACTCCTTAGACTAGCATCTTTGGCCCTCTGCCATCTGCCCTTATTTTGCTTCTCCACCACCCTAGTATATGCTTACTTCACTTACTCACACACCATTGAACTACTTGCTCATCCACAACTGGCCAAACATAAGTGACAGTACTTCCAGCACATGGATTTGCACTAGTCCAGCTCCCCTTTTTGCCTCGTTGTCTATGTGTGGTCAGGGTAAGGCACCAACTTATATGTGTGACATCACATTCTTAAGGCAAACTTCACAGACATCATTAATCTCGAAATTTTGTCTGTCTCTAAACCTTCCGAACATGTTTCTAGGGGTTCAGAAATCCTCTTTTTGAAGGGAAGGGAGTACAGAGAGCATTCTCTTGACAGATTCAGTCTGCAAACATTTAGTGAGCATCTACTAGGAACAAAGCATAGTGGGAGATACCATTTGTAGAGTCTCTATAGGATGGGTGTGAGTCACTGCAGCAGTCTAAAAGGGGGAAGTAGCAGACGGCTCTAAGGGAGCCTGAAGTAACCACATGGGCTGATGCAATTTTACCTGAAGCACAAATGGGAAAACGAATGTACAGTTCATGACAATTACGAAGAGGAAGAAAAAATGAGCAGCCCACCCTGTCTCATTATTCATTCATTGTTTAAGCAAATAAACCTCAAGTGTCCATTTGGTGCTGCTGAATTGCAATGATGTCTATCGCTATTAGAAACATCCTCATGGGGACTTCCCTGGTGGTGCAGTGGTTAAGAATCCGCCTGCCAATGCAGCAGACATGGGTTCGATCCCTGGTCTGGGAAGATCCCACATGCCGCGGAGCAACTAAGCCCGGGCGCCACAACTGCTGAGCCTGTGCTCTAGAGCCTGCATCCGCAACTGCTGAAGCCCACGCACCTAGAACCCGTGCTCCACAACAAGAGAAGCCACCACAATGAGCAGCCCGCGCACCACAACGAAGAGTAGCCCCCACTCGCTGCAACTAGAGAAAGCCTGCATGCAGCAACAAAGACCCAACACAGCCAAAAATAAATTAATTAATTTTTTAAAAAAGGAAGCATCATCATGAAAAGGATTTGTAATGTCTTCTGGGCTCAGATGCAGTCTCTTCCAGGTAAAGCCAGGTAAACGGGATGGAGGGGAGAAGAATCGTGCATTTACAAAATCTCCAGCGGCCCCTTGTGCTTGTTAAGACAATGTCAATTTGAAGGAGAAAATACATTGGTATAACAAGTGTGCACGTGCCGTTTTTTCTTCTATTTTTTTAAACCTGATTCCCACTGTTCTGCAAATCCTCATGTTCTTTTCTGAAATGAATCTTCCACCTGGACTAGTGCGTTTCTTTGTCCTAACACGTTACTCAAATAGAATCACTCACGAAACTTGAATAAGAACTAAGACATAGAATTGGATGCTTGTGTGGTGCAGAGATGAGGCATGATTTGACCTCTGGCTGCACGACGTGGGAGTTAGTCCAGCACCATGGGAGAGCACCTTAAATTAGTGCTCTCAGAAAGTTAACAGGGAAGAATCCAAAAGCTTTTCTGTGCGTGAACGGCAGTCACGTGTTTCTATCTTTCTATCATGGGATCATTTGCTTAAGAAGAACTGGCTTAGAAACTTCTATCTTTTACAGAGAGCACTTTAGCCAATGGCCGGGAAAAACAGAGGCTTTTATGATACGAAAGACCAGTAGTATTTTTCATGCAGCTGATCCCACGACCCAAGGTAAATGAAATAAAACTCCAAAGAATGCATTTCCCTCGGTCTAGTACCCAGAGATCCTGCAGCATGTGAGCCTGACTTTTACTGTCCAATTCATAATCTCTTTCTAAAATCTCATTCATTTTTGCCCAGCCAGCCAGCACTGTCAGGCTAGGGATGCTACGATCCTAAAAGATGCTGCATTGGAGAGAGGGATAGACACCTGGAGCTTTAACTTTACCTAGTGACCCAAGTCACAGACCTGGCTCTAGACCTACTGTTGTGTGGCCTTGAACGATCCTCTCGCCTCTTGGGACCTCACTGCCCTCACCTGTAAAGCGAGTTGCTAAACCAGTCACCTCTGAGGATTCTTCCGGCTCTATCCGTCAGCATTAGACGCCACTTTCCTTGTCTGAATGCCTGTGTCATCTGTGGTCAGTATTTAATACGTTGACATACACAGCTTGTTGCCACTTGTTTTCAGCTGTGTGGGGCTTCCCTCCCTGGAGTCATTTGAATGCCTTCAGTAAATTTGACAAATCTTGACTGTGCATCTGTGTGCCAGCCTCTGTTGCAGGTGCTAGGTGTTCATCAAAAATTGCCCGTCCTCCTAGATTCTACAGTCTTGCTTAGCATGGGGAGTGGGGTGGGAGAGAGACGGCAAATAAGTGAAGAAACAACGTATAATACTGTTGGGTTGTGATAAGTGCTCTGGAGTAAAATAAAACAGGGCACAGGGGTGGGGAGTGACAGTGGGGTGGGGCCTCTATTTTAGGGTCAAGGAAAGCCAAGTTTCCATTTTTAAAATTGGAGTATAATTGACATATACGCTTCTGACACCAATTTCAAAGTGTAATTGCAATTCTCCATCAAGCAATGTTCTGACACCAGCTGGGTGTCCCACAATTCAACTCAATTCTGACACTGTCTACCTGGAGATGGTGTCAGATCCCACAGGCTGAGGGCTCAGTCCCCCAAGACTGCCCCTCCCCCCACTTCAGATGCCCCTCGCAAGTCTGATCGTCACCTGTGCTTCTGACCCACTGGCCAGAGGTCAGGGGTTCCCATGACCTCCTCCTCAGGTTAGACTAATTTGCTAGGGTGGCTCATAGAATACAGAGAAGCATTTTACTTACTAGCTTACCGGTTTGTTGTAAAAGAACACAACTCAGGAAAGGACCAGATGGAAGAGATGCACAGGGTGGGGAAAGGGCGTGGAGCTCTGGGTGCTACCACCCTCCCCAATTTCAACATATTCATCAACTCGGATGTTCTCTGAACTTGTACTTTGGGGTCTTCTGCAGGCTTCATCTAGTGGGCATGACGGATCATTGACTGCATTTCCAGACCTTATCTCCTCCCCTGAAATCAGAGGGTGGGACTGAAAGTTCCAATCATCTAATCAAGGTTGGTTCTCCATCCTCATTAACATCACAAAAGATACCTCTATCAGCTCTGGGAAATTCCCGGGGTTTCAGGAGCTCTGTGCCAGGAACTGGGACGAAGACCAAATATATGTTTCTTATAGTAAGTCATAATACCACAACCTACCATAAGATGAACGGTTCTCAAATGTTCAGCCAATGAGTTTCGGCAATTGTGCAGATGTGTGGTAAAGTTAAAACGTGTCTGAACATTCCAGAGCACTCTTCTCATCACTTCCTTCCTTTGAATTTGGACTGGCCTCAGTGACTTGATTCCAAGGCACGGAATGTGGCAGAAGGGACAGGATGTGACTTCTGAGGCAATACAGCTTCAACCTGGAGCCCTGTCTCCCCCTCTCTCTCTCTCAACCCATCCACCAGGCTGTGAGGAAGCCAAGCAGCCACATGGAGAGGCCAGGCATAGCCATTCTGGCCGACAGCCCCAGCTGAGGTCCCCGCCAGGGGATATTGGTTTTCTCCTTATCACACCTTACGGGTGAGGAGGTGGGGAATCTGAGCACAGAGCTCAGGGAACCCCAGGCAGACAGCCTCATGAGGGAAGGGTCGGCAGAGGCCAGGGGAAGAGAGCTGGTGGCTGGGGACAAAGGTACGGGGGCTTCTCCCCGACCTGTGGTCTGCCTCTCTCGGGCCAGGGAGCCTCCCCTCCCCCCACCCCCATGATGGGAATGTGGCCACCCCAGAGCCCCTGTCTGTAACTACCAGGGTGGGGAAAGATGGCCATGACCCCAAACTGCAGCTATTATAATACTTGACATTATTAAAAATCTCAGAATAAAGCTTTCTGCTGCCCTAAAAAAGGAGCCGGTTGTGTTTGGCAAATGGATGCAGAGTTAGGATGGAGGGGTCAGGAAAGGTCACGGACCAGCTTTGCAACTGAGCCATGCGAATGGGGACCCAGTGTGCTATTCTGTACTCACGGGGGGCCAATGTCATGTCGTCATCTCCCGCTTTCCGACAAGAGAGGCTTGGAGTGACATGAACTTTAGGCTTCTGAAGGAAATGATAGAGCAAGGCGCTGTGATGAATGCTTTTCTGGCCAGGGCAGCAGGGGCAGCATAAAGATTAAAACGCTCCGCAGGCTTCCCTGGTGGTGCAGTGGTTAAGAATCTGCCTGCCACTGCAGGGAACACGGGTTCGAGTCCTGGTCCGGGAAGATCCCACATTCCGCCCGCGTGCAGCAACGAAGACCCAACGCAGCCAAAAATAATAAAATAAATAAATTTTTAAAAAAACGCTCCACATTTGATGATGAGCTCGGGCCAGGATGGGCCTCCAAGGGGAAAGCTGAGTCTCTTTCTGCTCAGTCTGAGCAGGGCTCGAGTGTCCGCTGAGCTGAGAGGCTCTTCAAAGATCTCAAGTTTGCCCAGCAGGGGTGATATTGACCTTCCGTTTTTCTTTTTTTTTGGTTTTTTTTTTTTGCGGTACGCGGGCCTCTCACTGTTGTGGCCTCTCCCGTTGCGGAGCACAGGCTCCGGACGCGCAGGCTCAGCG
The DNA here is from genome assembly GCF_059928025.1 of Delphinapterus leucas. Lineage (NCBI taxonomy): Eukaryota > Metazoa > Chordata > Mammalia > Artiodactyla > Monodontidae > Delphinapterus > Delphinapterus leucas. Next base: position 41,892,022 of record NC_143143.1, on the reverse strand, counting down.
GACATGGCTCACGGGCCCAGCCGCTCCGCGGCATGCGGGATCCTCCCGGACCGGGGTATGAACCCGCGTCCCCTGCATCGGCAGGCGGACTCTCAACCACTGCGCCACCAGGGAAGCCCTGACCTTCCGTTTTTAATCAGTTGTTCTTCCCCTGAGGCCACGCAGAAGATGGGAAGCAATCTGTCCTTTCCCAGTTCTTGCAGAGCTGCCTCCGTAGGAAGAAACAGGAAGACATCTGACTTCCCAGGTCCTGGTATAGCCTGTGGGGGTCCTGCAGCATTCTTTTTTCTGGAGGTTTCCTGGGGAAAGAGGGTCGCAGGCAGGAACTGGCTAAAACAGGGTCATTGTCCCTTTCCCTCTGGGCAGGAAGGGACTCCACCTTAAAGGACTGAGATCACAATAAACCTTTGAAAGTCCTTGTAAAACATTTTTTAAATGTTTAAACATTTATTAGAATAAAATATTGACTCCCCCACATGGTGTGAGGGCAGTGTAAGTGCCCCAGGAAACTTCAGAATCCTTCCTCACAATATCAAGAAGAAACTTGTGAATTTATTTGGCTTTGGGCAAGATAATGTGCAAACCGAGAATTATTACTATGGATATACCTGTTTCTTCACACAAAAAATCTTGCTTAATGCCAGGACTAGGGTTGGTAGCTCCCCTATATCCTGGACTCCCCTCTGTCTCTGGAGATGTCCTACTGCCTTGTCCACCAACAGAGGCAGGAAAGCCCTGGGTTTGCTTACTTTCACCCTCTTAACACCATTGCTACAAAAAAATGTTATCTTCCTCTCTCTTCCCATGCCCAGGTCTCACTCTTTCTAAGCACCCCCTCCAGAATGATTCATCTCTACCCAAAAAAGATGCAGTGAAGACAGCATGATGGAGCCAGAGGTTCCCGCAAGGGAAATGCACAGCTTGGAATTACTATCCAGAGAAATCAATGAGCCACCAAGAAATAAAATAAGAACTGAGAGAAGACCCACGAAGAAGCCAATATACCAAATAGTGAGCACGCTGGGTGCTTATGTGCGAGCATAAATGAAAATGTTATATGTGGAAGCTCTTACTAACCTGGACTAGCTTAGAACAGTGGTCACCACAAATTAGCAATGGCTCTCATTGAAACCTACAACCTGTGAAAGAGGTGGACCAGGAGAGGAGCAAAGAGTGGTCCAGGTAATAACCACAGCAGGACTTCTAGTCACCATCTTTTTCTCCAGTGAAATACCTTTCGAGAATTCTTCATGTCTATGAAAACCAGGAGCCTTGGTGGCTCCTGGAGTTAAAAAAAACATTATAAGAGAAATTTTGGGGGCACAAATGGTGAAATTAGAATAGGGACTATATATTGGAGGGCATTACAGAATTAATGCTAGTTGTCTTAAATATGATAATAGTACTGTGATTAGGTAGGATATGGCCTTATTGTTCAGAGATGCAGGCTGGAGGGTTAGATCATCAGGGAAGAAGAGGGGACCACAGGGGAAGGGAGAATGAAGGTAATGAGAAGCCCCAGCTGGGCGGCTCACAACCTCACTCAGCCAGACAGGAAACATGCGGTTTGGAGTATCTATCGCTGCACAAATCCACCAGCCCCAAACATAGAGGCTTAAAACAATTGCTTATTTGCTCCCAACGTGGACTTCGGGCAGGCAACTCATCTTGGCTTCACGCAGACTCACCAGCTCTGGTGCTCACAAGGCTGGAGGCTGGACAGAACAACTTGCTGTCGGCTGGGTTCCTCAGTTCTCGTCCACGTGTCCTGCCCATAAGGCCAGCGTGGGCTCCCTCACAGCTCAGTGTGGGCTCAGAGCAGCCAGACTTCTGACACGGGCCCTGGCTTCCCTCAAAGTGCCAAAGTGCAAGCTGCCAGACCTTCCTAGGCTTGAGGCCTGGAACTGGCACCGTGTGGATTCCGCCTCAGGTCACAGGGCCAGGCCAGATTCAAAAGACTTAACTACCAGGGGGAGAGGGTCACTGGGGGCCACTAGATGGACAGTTCACCACACACAGGGATGTGGGGCTGTGGCCAGCGGCAATTTCCTACAGGCCAGCCAGCAACCACAGGAACAGGGCACGTGAGAGATGGCTGTGTTTCAAACACCTTCGGCTCCTTGATTACATCAGGGCTGTTGAAGCGCAGAGATCAAACTGCTCCATGAAAAAAAGGGCAAACAAGGGTTTCCTCATGCAGCACCTCCCCAAGAATTTCAGAAGCTCATATGCGTGGGAGGTTTAACATAAAGTGTTTCCTGAACCTATCTGACCATGGTGCACACTTAAAAAAAAAAAAAAAAGACTATCATTTGGTACATTAGGACTGTAATGACTCCAATTTAGTTGTTTTTTTCTTTTAATTTAATAACACTTTAAAAAATTGTGGTAAAATACACATAACAGAAAATGTACCATCTTCACCATTTTTAGGGGTGTTAAGTACATTCATATTGCAGTGTAACCATCACCGCTGTCCCATCTCCAGAACTCTTCATCTTGCAAAACTAAAACATTAAACACTAACTCCCCTTTTCCCTCTCCTCCCAACCTCCCAGGAGCCACCATTCTACTTTCCATCTCTATGAATTTGACTACTCTAGGGAACTCGTATGGGTGAAGTCATACAGTGTCTGTCTTTTTGCGACCAGCTTATTTATAGCCGCCCCTGCTCTCTTTTGATAGCTCTCTGCGTGGAGTATCTTCTTCCATCCTATCACTTTCAACCCATTTGTGTCTTTAAATCTAAATTGAGTCTCTTGTACGCAGCATATGGTTGGATCATGTTTTTTAAAATCCATCCTGCTGATCTCTGTCTTTTGATTGTAGAGTTAAATTTGTTTACATTTAAAATAATTACTGATAAGGAGAGACTTACTTGTATCATTTTAACTTTTTTTTTCTAGATGCCTTATAGCTTTTTTGGTGCCTCATTTCTTGCATTACTGGTTTCTTTTGTGTTGAGTTGATTTTTTGCAGTGAAATGTTTTAATTTCCTTCTCATTTCCTCTTGTGTATATTCTGTAGCTATTTTCTTTGTGGTTACCACAGGGATTACATTTAACATCCTAACATGATAGCACCAGTTGGAATTTATGCCAACTTAACTTCAATAACATAAAAAAAAAAAACTCTGCTCCTAAACAATTCTGTCCCCACCCCTTTCAGTTATTGATGTTACAAAAATGTCTTTACACGTTGTGTGTCCAAAACATAAACTAGTAATAATTTTTTATGCATTAATTTCTTACATTGTGTATAAGACAAAATGTGGAATTACAAACAAAAGTTATAATAATAGCTTTTAAGCTAATATTTTAAAAAATGTAGTAGTCTCTTCAATCATGTAGAATATAAAAAATTGAGTTATAAACCAAGGTTAAAACAATACTAGTGTTTACAATTGCCCACATCTTTATCTTTACTGAGATCTTGATTTCCTCATATGGCTTCAAGTTACTGTCTAATGTCCTTTCATTTCAATCTGCAGGATTCCTTTTAGCATTCCTTGCAGGAAAGGTCTAGCGGCAACCAACTTTCTCAGCTTTTGTTTATCTGGGAATATCTTCATTTCTCCATCACTTTTGAGGGACAGTTTTGCTGGGTATAAGATCCTCGGTTGACAGTTTTTCTTTCATTACTTTGAATATAACAGCCCCGCTGCCTTCTGGGCAAAAGTTTCTGGTGAGAAATCTGCTGATAATCTTACTGAGGATCCCTTGTATGTGATGCATTACTCTTCTCTTACTGCTTTTAAGATTCTCCTTTTGTCTTGGCTGTTCTATAGCTTGATTATAATGTGTCTTGGTGTGGGTCTCTTTGAGTTCATCCTATTGGAGTTTGCTGAGCTTCTTAAATGTTTATAGTCATGTCATTCATCAAATTTGGGAAAATTTCGGCCACTATTTCTTCAAATAATCTCTCTGTCCCTTTCTCTCTCTCTCTCTCCTCTTTCTGGGATGCCCACAGTGTTGGTCCAGTTTATGGTGTCCCACAGGTCCCTTAGGCTCTGTTCACTTTCCTTCAATTTTTTTTTCTGTTCTTCAGTCTCAATAATTTCAGATTGTCCTATTTTCGAGTTCACTGATTTTTTTTTTCTTCTAGCTACTCAAATATGCCTTTGAATCCCTCTAGTGAATTTTTGATTTCAGTTATTGCACTTTTCAGCTCCAGAATTTTTGTTTCTTTTTTGATATTTCCATTGTGCTCATACATTGTTTTCTTGACTTTCTCCATGTCTTCCATTAGTTCTTTGAGCATCTTTAAGACAGTTGTCTTTGTCATCTAGCAATTCTGCCATCTGGTCTTTCTCAGTGATGGTTTCCGTCAGGTTCTTTCTTCCTTTGAACAGGCTGTTCTTTCCTGTACACCTTGTGAATTTTTGTTGAAAACTGGACATTTGAATCTAGTAATGTAGTAACTCTGGAAATCAGATTCTCCCCCTTCCTCAGGATTTGCTGCATTTTGGTTTTGTTTTGTTGCTTGTTGTAAGCTGTGTCTCTGGTGGGGATAAGCCTGAGGTATAAACGTCGATCTTCTCAGGTCTTTTTTTAAACCTGCATATTTCCTTGGGCATGTACCTTTCTCTGGTCTTATGTGTTGACTTTATAAATTCCCCTGTATTTGTGGTTTCTTTTCAAAATCCTAGACTTTAAATGTCTGGCTCCCAAAAGGGAAAAGCAGAAAAATGAATGGAAGTGGAAAAAATGGGTGCTGGCCCTTTAATTCCCTTGGAAGTTGCTTCAGCTGGAGGGGGAGGAGCTTGCAACACCGAGGAGAGGTTCCACATGGGCCACCTGCCTATGTTTCTGCACCTCCACGATCAGAAGCAGCAATCAGTAATCAGAACACAGAGCCCCAATTTTTGGAGGTCAAGATCCTTATTGCCCACGCTGGCTCCCCAAAGCTGCCCATAAGCTGCTCCAGGAACTCATGCATAGCTGCCTGCCATGTGGCTAAGGGTCGGGGGTGGGTATCAGCCACTATGCTGGGAGCTGAAATTGGCTGGAATTAACTGCAGTTTACCATCCAAACCCTCCCCTGGAAGTTGCAAGCCTTTGGATAGGCTCCAGAATTCAAAGGCAGTTACAACAGCCACATCCTGCCAGTGCAGTTGTAGTCTGGGTGAGGAGACAGAGTCCTGGGGCTTCCCACCCCACCACCTTCCCAGCAACCTCTCTCCTCCTGTTTGGACTCTTGTCCTCCAGGCGTGGAGGATGAGCTTCTCATTGGATCATAGTCTTGGCTTTTCTGCTGCCTGTCCTCAGTGCCAACATGGCACCTGTCCCCTGATTCTTATGATGTACCTTAATAGTCTTCCTTCTCCCACATCCTACCAAGGGGATTTGCTGAGGTTCAAGGTCACCTTGGCTCAGAATGTGAGACATGAGAGCCTAACATGAGCTCTCTTGTTATAAGAACATTCTAATTTCTCACAGGTAAAAATGATCACCTGGTCATGAACCTCCCTTGGCACACGCATGCCTGGAACTACTGAGCTCCCAGCGTCCACTTGCCAAACTCCTATTGGTTCTCTGAGACTCACCCCCAAAGGTAATGTCCTGATTGAATCCATGCACAGACAGTCTATCCAATCCTTTAGGTGTGTTTCCACAGAACAGCAAATAATACCATTAGATATTTTCTGTGTGCCTTTGTTAAGTGAGTGATTGAATAAATCGTTCACATGTTATTGCCAAAACATCTATGAGAAATGTTTGAGCTGGAGACCGGATGCAGGCACCTCTGAAAAGGGAGAAAGAACTAGTCCTTGGCAAACATTGGGACAAGGATGCAAGACTGACAGCATTCCCGTGGCTCTGGAGGGAGTGATGTGGTCTGCTTTCAGTTGATTTCACACCGTTGGCCTAACACTCACAAGTGCTAGGAAGGCCTGGCAACGGGACCCTGTGAACGCCACTTAGTAAACTACTACGGTGATTAAACTGCAGGATGCCGCAGAATGCCTTCTTAGCTCTTTTCTCTAGCACGTCCCCTCAGCTGGGAAGCATCCGGCTTTTAATTTGGGAAAGCAGGAGATGGCAGGCGTCCTGTCCATCAGCGTCATCTGTCACCATCTTTGAGCTGCCAGCACGACAGCTGGGGAAGAGCGGGTTCAAGTTGACGGGCAGAACGTTTTACATCGAATGAGTTTGTGTGGAATAACAGTATAATAAATAAGGCTCTAGAGGAACCCGGTTATCACTTGCATTCCAAAAGTGAGATATGGCCTCACCAGGAGCTCACAGAGCCATCTGTCGTCAAACAGTCTTTGTGCCAAAGGCTGGACTGGCCTGAGGAAATGGAAACATCAGCAGAGGAGAGCAAATGACGACACTGTGTCTTTTCAAAAAGATTTACAGGGAGCCACCTCCAGGAGCCGGAGATTTCCAGACGATTTTGAAATAAATATATAAAACCACTACCCAAAGCGGTGAGACTTGAAATCCTGGCTGCTGAATGCTAATGAGTCTTCCCACTGGATAAGTTCAGTTTCTGTCACTCGGGGTACGTTCTTGAGTAATATAACCCTTATCTGCTTGGATTTGGGGCTGGGATTACTGTGATCTCCTTTAATGTGTTTTTGCCAGTTTGATATATCAAAATCCGATCGTCCCCGAAGCACTCTGCTGACGACACAACCGCTGGTGACAGGAACACTGAAAGTGGATGAAATCTTGAGAATTGGAGAAAAGCTGTAGGGATTTGTGGTTCTTTGCTTTCCTCGTTTTTTTGTTGAGGAAAAGGAGGAGGGAACTCACAGGCTGACACGATAGAGAATTGGGCGTAAACAACACCTCATGGGTCAATAGCACAACCACCAGCTGAGCGCCGCAGACCGCGTGTTGACGGGAACGTCTGGGAGGGCAGAGAGGCGCTCTGGCCATTGGAAAAGGAAATGCATTAGAAGAGCAATTCACTGAGATGAAAAGTTCAAGGCTAGCCAAGTCCCAGGGGCAGCAAACGTGGGAGATTTGATGGGCCTTATCTGCATAAGGTCTTCAGCCTGGACTGGCCCTGGTAAGGTTTAGTCCTGGAGGATGTGCGAGGTCCCACTGTGATGGGAGACCCTGCAGTGGCTGCCCTTGGGAATTACAGGGATGAGTCCCTAGGGTCAGAGTTCAGTGAGGCCAACTTTGGTGGTTCAAACTCACAGAACTCGCCTCTGATCGGGTTTCCCTGTTTGGAACAATCCTTCCCCAGTGTATCCCTGGACCAGGACCAGTGGACATCTACAGGACGGATGGCAGGGTGGTCCCCACCTCCATCTGCCCCCTTCAGGGCGCCTCACTGCGTGGCAGAGCCTGCAGAGCTCAAAACGGTACCCTCCAGCCTCGACTAGAGTTCAGCTGTGATTTAGGGAGGTCCTACCAATCAGACGGACCTGTGTGGGACTTGGAGACTGGTTTCGTTCTGGTGTCCGGGAACGGGAGTTATTGCGTAATGGGGACAGAGTCCCAGCTGTACAAGACAAAAAGAGTTCCGGAGACGGACAGTGATGACGGCTGCACAGCAAGGTGAATGTCCTTAATGCCACTGAACCATACACTTAAAAATGGGTAAGGTGGTAAATTTCATGTTATGTGTATTTTACCACGATTAAAAGTTTAAAAAAAATTTTTTTTTGGCCTCGAGGCTTATGGGATCTTAGTTCCCTGACGAGAGATTGAACCTGGGCCCCCGGCAGTGAAAGCGTGGAGTCCCAACCACTGGACCACCAGGGAACTTAAAAAAAAATTTTTTTTTAATGAAAAGAAAAATCATTCCACTCTTGTGCATATATAAAAAGGAAAATATAGGCCGAATCAATAAGTTAATGCTTTTCTAAAACTCACGCATGTGTAGAACTTACTCCTTCTAAATCACTTTTTTTTTTTGCGGTACACAGGCCTCTCCCTGCCGTGGCCTCTCCCGCTGCGGCACGCAGGCTCCGGACGCGCAGGCTCAGCGGCCATGGCTCACGGGCCCAGCTGCTCCGCGGCATGCGGGATCTTCCCGGACCGGGGCACGAACCCACGTCCCCTGCAGCGGCAGGCGGACTCTCAACCACTGCGCCACCAGGGAAGCCCTAAATCACTTTTTGATTCAGAGTCACTGATGCCGAGGTTTACCAGCATCACCGGTCTCAGTACCACGAGCAGCGCAGCGAGGGTGAGGCAGCATTTAAGGCCGCTCCACCGTATCCAGGATGTTCATCCAGGTTCCTGACGCCCATTCTGCAAGTACTGATGCATCAGCGACACCCACGCCCTGACTGCTGACTGGCCAACACGGCATAGCCCAATCTCAGAGTTGTTAAAACATGGGGAAACAGTGTGTGCCAGAAGCAATGAAATACTCTTCTTCACTTTTATTAGCTGGCCTGGATGAGCCTAAAACGAGGCTGCCAAAACGCTCCCTCTAAATGGAAATCTCGTCCCCTGTTTAAAACCCTTTAAGGGCTTCTGAACATTGACCAAAAGAACAAAGTCCAAACCCCTCTGCATGGGATACAAAACTCTTCACGACCTGTTTCTTTAAAAAATTATTAATTATTTTAAGCACACAAACATGTAGAGAACAACATAACATAAATAATGTGGTGCAAGCAACCAGATTGGACAAATATGACAAATGTTTGCACTTTGCCATATTTGCCTAGAATATTTGGTTTTTATTCTAAAGGAATAAGCTGTTCCCGGTGCATCGATGTTCTCTGTATGCACTGCTCGTCCTATTGTCCTGTTCTTCCCAGGGCCAATCGCTCTCTGGAAGATGTGACACATCCCTTCCATCCATGTTTTACACTTTCACTTTAGCTGAACCCTTTCCTCCCTCCCTGTAATAACACACTGGATTGTTTTGTGTTTTTCACTTTTACGTATATTTTATTAACTGTCTAAATCCTCCAGCAATATGTGTTTCTCATCGTTTTCCTGTTGGTGAGCACTAATGTTTCCCCATTTTTACCATTTCAAACAATAGGGCAGTTAACATTTTGAGCATGTCTCTTTGTGTGTGATAGTGAGGGTTTCTCCACAGCAGCTTTGTTAGTAGAAATATCATAAAGCCCCAAATGAGAGTTATATATGTAACATAAAATGTTCTAGTAGCCACGTTAAAAAATATAAAAAGAAATTGATGAAATTCATTTTAATAACATATTTTAACCCAACATAGCCAATATATCCATTTCAACATATATCCAATATGTTAATGAAACACCTTACAGTATTTCTTTTTTTTAAAAAAAATTAATTTATTTATTTTTGGCTGCGTTGGGTCTTCGTTGCTGTGTGCGGGCTTTTTCTAGTTGTAGCGAGCAGGGGCTATTCGTTGCAGTGCACGGGCTTATTGTGGTGGCTTCTCCTGTTGCGGAGCACAGGCTCTGGGTGCGCTGGCTTCAGTAGTTGCAGCACGCGGGCTCAGTAGTTGTAGCTCGTGGGCTGTAGAGCGCAGGCTCAGTAGTTGTGGTGCACAGGCTTAGTTGCTCCGCGGCATGTGGGATCTTCCCGGATCAGGGATTGAATCCGTGTACCCTGCATTGGCAGGCGGATTCTTAACCACTGTGCCACCAGGGAAGTCCAGTATTTCTTTCCTAAAGTCTTCAAATCCGAAACAAAGTTCTCAGTTTGGATGAGCCACATTTCAAGAGTCACACGATGCTGGTGATTACCGTATAGGACAGCGTGACTGTGAAGTATGTATTTAGAGATGGAAACATAGGGTCACAGGATATGACACGCCATCTGCAACCTTGCTTGATATTATAAACATGCTCTTCAAAGTGTGCAAAAGTCACCCTTCCCTGGTATCCTTCCCGACACTCAAGAGTGATCTGCCTGCCAATCTTGGCTCGTCTGCTGGGTATGAAAAGGCACCTAATTGTACTTTTCTTTGTTTGCTTTCCTGGTAAGTTTGAGTACTTTTTCATGTTTACTGATCACTTGGGTTACTTTTTCTATGAATTTCTCATTCTGATCCTTTGTTCATTTTTCTGAGTTACATTTTTCTTGTTGATACGTGGTTCTTTATATATTCTAGCTACAGAGCTTTGATGGACATGTATCTTACAAACGTCACTTTCTAGCCCATGATTTGTCTTTGCATTTTGTCATACAGAAAATTTTAATTTCAATGTAATATTTATCAATATTTTCCTTTATGGGTTTGTGCATTTTCCGTGTCGGTTAAGCAGTTCTTCCTTGCTTGGAAGTCATAAAGACATTTGCCTATTATTTTTTTCTTTAAGAGTTTTAAAGTTTTCCTTTTCACATTTAGTTCTTTATTCTAGCTGGAATTTTCTTTGTGTTAAGCTTGATGTAGAAGTTTTACCACCTCACACCCAGTAGGATGGCTGCTATCAAAAAACACCAGAAAATAACAAGTGTTGATGAGGATGTGGAGAAATTCGAACACTTGTGCACAGTTGGTGGGAGTGTAAAATGGTGCAGCCACTGTGGAAAACAGTATGGCAGTTCCTCAAAAATTTTAAAATAGAATTACCGTATGATCTAGCAATTCCACTTCTGGGTACATACCCGAAAGAATGGAAAGCAGGGTCTCCAAGAGATTTTTTTTTTTTTTTTTGTGGTACACGGGCCTCTCACTGTTGTGGCCTCTCCCGTTGCGGAGCACAGGCTCCGGATGCGCAGGCTCAGCGGCCATGGCTCACGGGCCCAGCCGCTCCGCGGCATGTGGGATCTTCCCGGACCAGGGCACGAAACCGTGTCCCCTGCATCGGCAGGCGGACTCTCAACCACTGCGCCACCAGGGAAGCCCTCCAAGAGATATTTTTTATGCTCATGTTCACAGCAGCCTTATTCACAAAGTATGGCACATACATACAATGGAATATTATTCAGCCTTAAAAAAGAGGGCGTTCTGGCACACGCTACAGCGTGAATGAACCCCAAGGACATTACACTGAATGAACTAAGCCAGTCACAAAAAGGCATACTGCATGATTCCACTTATATGAGGTACTTAGACTAGTCAAAATCACAGAGACAGAGAGTAGAATGGTGGGTGCCAGGGCTGGGGGGAGGGGAGGATAGGGGGTTATTGTGTCATGGGAACGGAGTTTCAGTTTTACAAGATGAAATGAGTTATGGAGATAAATGGTGGTGACAGTTGCACACCATTATGAATGTATTAAATGCCAATGAACTGTACGTTTAAAAAATGGTTAAGATGGGGCTTTCCTGGTGGCGCAGTGGTTGAGAATCCGCCTGCCGGTGCAGGGGACGCGGGTTCGTGCCCCGGTCTGGGAAGATCCCACATGCCGCGGAGCGGCTGGGCCCGTGAGCCATGGCCGCTGAGCCTGCGCGTCCGGAGCCTCTGCTCTGCAACGCGAGAGGCCACAGCAGTGAGAGGCCCGCGTACTTCAAAAAAAAAAAAGGTTAAGATGGTAAATCTTATGTATATTTCACCACAATAAAAAAATAGAAAAGGGAATTCCCTGGTGGTCCAGTGGTTAGGACTCTGTGCTCTCACTGCCGAAGGCCCGGGTTCGATCCCTGGTTGGGGCACTAAAATCCCACAAGCGCACACTGTGGCCAGATAAAAGAAAAAGAAAGGAAAAGAAAAATGTACTAGGGAAAGTGGGAGGGCTTCAAATGTACCATTAATGAATGAATGAATGAATGGTGGGAGAGAATAAGGCAGCGAGGGAAGGAGAAGGGACTTTAATCTAGAGAGAAGATGCCAGATATTAAGAGATGACAATGGAAGGAGGACTGGGAGCTTCGACCTCAGTCTCAGCAGGGGCGAGGCCGCTCCCGACCAGGGGAGGGCGAGGCTCGAGGTGCGGGTGTGGGGCGTGCTTCCCTCGGGAACTGACAAAGAGTCACTACAGATGCCACTATCCACTGAGAGGTAAATCGAAGCAAAATAAATACTTTATGATTGCCAAATAACACATTTAATTTTGTGTTTTGCCAAGTGGATTGCCAACTGGTCCAGCATCATGCACTGAAAAGTCTGTTATCGCCTCACTGATTTCTCAAACATCTGTCTGTACCCAGCTCTCACGCCTGGGATTTTTTTGTGGCCTCTATCTATTCTGCTCCAAGTTTCTACCTTTGATCCGGGACCACAGGCCTAAGTACGATTTTTATAATAAATCTTGACATTTGCTATGGGAAGACCTTCTCTTCTTTATTCTTCAGAACTGTCTTGGCCATTTTGGACCTTTAAATTCCTTCCGAGTTTAAGGAGCAGCTGGTCAACTTCCAGAAATGACCTGTCGGGATTTTGATTGAAATAGCATTGACTTTTTGGATGAATCTGGACGGAACTTGTGCTTTTAAGATGGAATCTTCCCATCCATGAACATGTAGTTCTCTGCTGTCAATGGATGTTTAAAATTTTGTCCTTCACTAATTTCTTAAAATTTTAAAAGATTTTTGACATGTAATTTTTATTACTGTAAATGGCATCTTTAAAAAAATTATTTTCAGGACTTCCTTGGTGGTTCAGTAGTTAGGACTCCGCAGGGGGCGCGGATTCGATCCCTGGTCGGGGAGCTAAGATCCCACATGCCGTGTGACATAGCCAAAAAAAAAAATTTTTTTTTTCAAACTGGCTTTCCTGGTGTGTCACCATACTGCTGATTTTTGAAGTTGCTCTTATATCAAAACTCTCACTGGTTTGAACGCTCTGCTCCAGCGTCTGGATCTTCTTTGGGGACAACCGTATAGCCCGTCAACCACACACACCTTGTAGCTTCCCCCTCACTCCCAATCTGCGGCCCCACTTTCTCTCGGGCGCCCCTCCAGCCCTCACCCTTGCTGCACGTGTGTCTTGCATTAGCCTCCCGTGAGGACTGTTTCATTTGCACAAGTTCTGTTGTGCCTCTGGGCCTTGTGGGGGTCATTTCTCTGCCTGGAGTCTCCTTGTTCCCCTAGCTCCACCAGGTTTCGTGCAAATGTCACCTCCCACGTGAAAGGTCCCCAACTCAGCCGCAGGAGGAATGGTTTCTTCATTCCTCAGAACTTCGGGGACAAAGGCATCTCCCGTTAGGGACCATGCACGACGTGCTGTGCTTCAGGCTTTGTCACCCTTGTTGGAGCGAGGGCGCCCGAGTTCGGTGACTATGTCAGATCCAGCTCTGTACTCCCAATGACTGGTCCCCTAGAGCCTGGCACACAGGAAGCGTCAGGAAAGGCTTGATCAAGCTGTACCTGAACTTCAGTTGGTAGAGCTGGGATGGTGGTTACCCCAGATCTAGAGTTGTATCCTTAACACTGTGGGTTCCAGGGATTGATTTCATCACATTAACCAACCTCACAGTTTGATTTATAAGTTGAAAGACTAGTGTGAGAAAAATGGATTGTGAAACATGCCCCCGGTTCCTGACACAAAGCTCCTAAAACCCTTGGAATTTCATGGGTAAATGAATCTTTTTTTTTTTTTTAATGAGATGACTTGGGTGGCGGGTGGGAAGGGGGCAGTCCTGAAGAGCTTCAGGAGTGGGACTGGTCACTCGAAAAACCAAGCCATGATTAGAAGCTTGGGACTTTCAGCCTCCTGCTCCCCTTGTGTGGAGAGCAGAGAGGGGCTGGAGGTGGAGTTAATAATCCTACCTCATCATGCCTACCTGATGAAGCCACCATAAAAGCACCAAGGATTCGCAGAGCTTCCGGGTTGCTCAACAAACACATGGCGGTGCCAGGAGGGGGGTGCACCGGCGGGGACAAGGGAGCTCCGTGCCCTTTCCCCAGACCCCACTCCATGCATCTTTCCATCTGGATGTGCCCTAGCCTTCATCATAAACCGGTAAATGTAAGGAAGGGTTTCAGTAGGTCCTATGAGCCATTCTAGCAAATTATCAAACTCAAGGAGGGGCTGTGAGGACCCCACCTTACAGACCAGTCAGACGAAGGTTTAGGGAATCTGGGACCTGTGACTGGCATCTGAAGTGGGAGTTAGCCTTATGGGACTGAGCTGTGAACCTGTGGGGACCGCACTAACTCCAGTTACTGTCCGAACGGAACTGAATCACAGGACAAGCGGCTGGTGTCAGAGCATGGGTTGAGATGGGGAAAAAACCCCACATCCGGTGTCAGAGGTCTTGTGAGCATGGTAGTCGTCTGAGAGTAAAGGAAAACACAGTTTATTAACTTAGGCTGTGACTTTGCTCTTACCTGGGAAACAAGACAAGCCATGGGCCCAGTGCACAGCCTCCCCAAGAGCTCAACCCCACCGGAGACCCCAAAATAGATGAGGGAGTCATAGGTGAGCAGAGCAGAGCTCCTAGCTCCAGCCGGCCAGCCTTGCCCTCCTATCACTTGTACTATCATTTTCTTTGTATATACTTATTTTTTTAATGTAAATTTTATTTATTTTTGGCTGTGTTGGGTCTTCGTTGCTGCGCGTGGGCTTTCTCTAGTGTGGTGCACGGGCTTCTCATTGTGGTGGCTTCTCTCGTTGCAGAGCACAGGCTCTAGGCGCACAGGGTGCAGTAGTTATGGCTCGCGGGCTCTAGAGCACAGGCTCAGTAGTGGTAGCGCACTGGCTTATTTGCTCTGCGGCACGTGGGATCTTCCAGGACCAGGGCTCGAACCCATGTCTCCTGCCTTGGCAGGCGGATTCTTAACCACTGCGCCACCAGGAAATCCCCTCTTTGTCTATTTTTTAAAAGTCAGTTATCTCCTTTCCCCTAAAATGTATTTGAAAAGGAAAATTTATATCACTTCTTTACATTTTAAACCAGGGTCACCGGAGATAAACAGAAAGTAACTGAAAAGAAAAAAAATGCATTAAAGTTTAGCTGGAAAGTTCTGCCTGCTAACAGCGCTGGGGCCCAGGCCTGCCCTACCTACCACGATTCAGTGTAAGACACGTTAGTGCTGAAGGCCAGCACCAGGCTTCCTTCTGACCACCAGTGGTCACAGCATGTGGTCTCTAGGAGAGGCTGTTCAGAGGCAGGACTCTGTATACTCCATCAGCATCACCGGCAATATCTAGTGAGCGTCCTGACTGAAGGGCTTCTTTTGTTTTTTTAGTGGGTATATAAATCATTTAAACCTGGTAAGATTTAGAATTAAAATTAGAAATGTTTACAGGAATTTTTACAAGGTTTATATACATAGAAAAGGCTTGGAAGAGTATCGCCCAAATGTCACTGCAGAACTTGCAAAGATAATGCAGAGAGCTCTTATGTACCTTTCACCCAGTTTCAGTTTCCCCTAATGGTACATTCCTCTTATCTCACATTTCTGTGGTGCATTTGTCAGAACTTAGAAACCAACACTGGACATTACTATCAACTAAACTCTAGACTTTATTTGGATTTCACCAAATTTTCCATTAATGTCCTTTTTTCTGGTTCAAGGATCCAACCCAGGGTCCCACCATTTCACTGAGTTGTCACATCCCCTTTGTCTCCTCTGATCTGTGACTGTTCTGTATTTTTATGACCTTGACGAGTGTTTTTCTCTGTTGTTAGTGCTTTGGGTGTCTTACTATCTAAGAAACCACTGCCTAATTCGAGGTCACAAGGGTTTTTACCCCTGTGTTTCCTTCTCAGAGTTTGATTGTTCAGCTCTTACACTGAGGTCCTTGACCCATTTTGGGTTACTGTTTGTACACAGTGTGAGGTAGGGATCCAACTGCATTCTTTTGCGTGAGGCTGTCCAGTCATCCCAGCATCATCTGTTAAAAATACCATTCTTTCCCCACTGAATGGTCTTGGCACCATTACTGAAAATTAACTGACCATAAATGTGAGAGTTTATTTCTGGATCATCAATTCTAGATTACATATAAATCAATATTTCATGCAGTACCACACTGTCTTAATTACCGCAGCATTTTAGTAAGTTGCAAAACTGCGAAGTGCGAGTCCTCCAACTTTTTCAAGACTGTTTTGGCTATTCTGGGTCCCCTGAATTTCCATATGAATTTTAGAATTAGCTTGCCAATTTCTACAAAGAAACCACCTGGATTTTGATGGGCATTGTATTCATCACTGTGCTTTTTGATAACACGTAAAAGCAAATATGCCATTTCGTAGTTACGTCATGAAATTTCACTGGAATAACAATATGGTCCCAACTTGTCATATTAAACAATTAGAAAACTTAAAGGGACACGTTTATTTTGAACATCACATCTGAACACAGGGGTTTAGTTTGTTTAAAGACTTTATTTCTAACAGATGTTACAGCTTATAAGTCATAAAAATCATCAAAATCATCGGTGGACGTGTTATGGTTTCTAGGACGTAAGGCAGCTTCGATCTCTGAGTTACTGTCGTCAGACTCGCCCCAGAAGGCTGGAAGAGAAAACCAGACAGCCGTTCAGCATCTCTGCAGTCTGATTAGCTCGGCTTAATCAGCCGTGGCCCGCAAAGAGCCTCCTGGGGGCCCTGCGTGGTGCACCTGAGCGGACAGGCCCGGGCCGCAGGCCAGTGTTGCAGCAACGACTCACTTCTGCGTGCTCCTCGTGCTGCGATGGGAACTCATGGCAGAACACTTGCTCCTCCCTTCTGCCCAACTCTCCACTGTAGGATGGGAATCTGTAACCAGGGTGAACATGGGGGCAGGGCGGCTGGGTGCTCTACCAGGCCCGGTAACAGCTTGCCTGACTGCTCCTCGCCGTGAGCTCCCTCTGTTCCTCAGCACAGGGACACGGTGGAGGAACAGCAGTGAGGTCTGCACTGAGACGAGGGCGTGGGTACACGCAGTTCATTTGGGAGGTGACCCTGGGCAGGATGGGGGGCGGAGAGGGTGTTAACCAGGAGCAGGGCTGGCAGTGGACCGCTGGGGTCAGTCCTGCCGGGGCCTCAGAGAGACCACAGAACGCTCCTCAGATGGCCCCAAAAGCCAGCAAGGAAGTGGGGTTATTTATCCACCAACTCCCACCCTTCAGTGGCTGGGGGTTATTCTCAACCAGGCGTCGACTCCCTGGAGCTCCTGGCTCCTGTGGCCAGAGAAAATCCCCCGGGTGGAGCCGCAAGCTGCCCGACAGGGAGGCTGCAGGCTCGGCCTGGAGTGCCAGGGTGTGGTGGGCCCACCGCCTGCGACACTGACCACCCCTGCGACCCCCGTATCTACAAGGCACAGCCTGCCACCGCTGCGATGACTCCTGAGATGTGACCCCATCTAATCCTCGCACCAGCCTGGCGAGGTGAGTACAAACACGTGTCTTACCGAGGCTGAGAGGGTAAGTACATGGCCCGATCACGGCGACAGAGGATGCTCAAGCCCCAAGTCCCACCGGACCGGCTGGGAACAGGGTTTCAGAGGCAGGAGTAGGGGCGGCCCAAGCTCGGCAGGGGATACGCCACTGCCAGTGTGGAAGGAGGGTGTTGAGGGATACATAGGAGCTCCCTAGCAGAAATGTCACAGAGAAGGAAGGGTGTGAGCGAAGGCACAGAGGTACGAGGGTAGAGCACAGGGAAAGCTGGCTGCGGCTGGATCCACCGAGGAGAGGACGCGACCTCAGAGGAACAGGGCTGGGAGCAGGGGCCGGGCCAGACCACAAGGGGACGTTCCAGACTCTACCCTGCAGGTGGCGGGGGTGCTGGCCCTGCTTCCCCAGCAGGCAGGCGTCTGGATGAGGATTCAGAGGCCAGGGCGGGGGAGGGGCGGGGGAGGGCTACCGCAGGAGCCCTCAGGTCAGAGCAGCGGGTGCCTGCGGGCAGTGGCAGTGAGGACGGGGACAGAGGTGAGGACGTTTCATGTGGAAGACATGGCAGTGGGGGGGCGCGGGGGGGGAGGCCAGGATGCCCTGCAAAGTCATACCTGCAGATCAAAGCGCTGGGCACCACGGACCCTGGCACCCGTGTTCTCAGAGGCCCCCAGTTCTCCCCCAGGAGAGCTGCAGGGCCCGTGAGCACAGGCAGGCGCCTCCGCCCGCCCCGAGGCGTGCCTGACACCACACGTCACAAACCACCCTTTTAGCTAAAACACAAAATGAGAGTCTGGTCTCTGGTTATTTCTCTTACCTTTAGACTTTAAATTGGTAGCTAGTTTCTTTTTGTTTTCATGCCTGGAAAATAAAGAAAGAACCTAAGTCCTGAAAAAATAAAGACAATCAGACTAATAGTTTTACAAGGAGCGCATTAGGGAAGAAGCACACATTACTCACTGGGAGGCCAGAAGGTTTACATTTACTCCCCAAGATTTTTTTTTTAACATCTTTATTGGAGTTTAATTGCTTTACAATGGTGTGTTAGTTTCTGCTTTATAACAAAGTGAATCAGTTATACATATACATATGTTCCCATATCTCTTCCCTCTTGCATCTCCCTCCCTCCCACCCTCCCTATCCCACCCCTCTAGGTGGTCACAAAGCACCGAGCTGATCTCCCTGTGCCATGCAGTTTTAAAAGCAAAAAGCCCTGCGGATGCTCTGGTGGGAGGGTCCTGGGCACATTGGGCCGCACGCTGGGTGCTCACTGGGGAGGCCGCCAGGGCAGGAGGCAGGTCCTGGCACGCACCGAGCAGGCAAAGCGCAGCGCTGCCAGCTAAGCTGAAAGCAGAGGGTCTGAGGAACAGGGAGAAGTCGGCCAGGAGGTTACAACACTTACCTTTGTCAAGCCAGCGATACGATTCTCAACTGCTTAACAAGGAGTTCAGAATAAACTGTTTGCTTAATTAAGGGTATTAACTCAGTGGTAGAGAAAAATGCAAGAATCCTGTCACCTGTGTTTAGGTTTCTGTGTGTCACACACACGAAAGTGCAAGTGTCCAGGGACGCATCTAACACCGGGTGACTCGCTTACTAAACCCACTGGACCGAGAAACTGGCTCTGCGGGAGACTGTGTCCATCTGCGTCACCTTCTCCAGAGCTTTCACAATTGTCATGCGCATGGAAGTGCCCTCTCGGAGCACCATTCCAGTTTCTTATTACACTTAAATTCTTTAAAGTTCATCCTAAATGGTCAACGAGATGTTAAAAAAGAAACAGTCACTTGTGTATGGCTTGACATTTTGATGTTTTTCTCATACTCCCGTTGAAGTTTTCCCTCCCATTTACATTTGCAGATTACTCCGTGAAGGCAGATTCCAGCCTTTAGGTGGGAAGAGCGCTGAGAAAAGACGAGGACACATCCTGCAGCAGCACTGCTGCTCTCTCGGCAGGACCCTGGCCCTCCTGATGCAAGAAACCCTGGGAACACATCTCTGTCACTTTGGCTCAAGTCTGGCTAACCTATGGTTTGAAAATCTGCCTTTTGCCATAGCTGCCATAATTTACATTTTTTTTTCCAGTAAAACAAGCTCCATGAAGGCATAATTTTCTAGGCAGTCTGTGCTCTGTCAGTGCTCCCTTTAAACTTGGTGGCTGTTTCTTCGTTTTGATTGAAATATAGTTGATGTGCAATATTATATAAGTTACAGGTATACAACATGGTGATTCACAATTTTTAAAGGCTATACTCCGTTTATAGTTACTGTAAAATACTGGCTGTACTCCCTGTGTTGAACAATGTATCCGTACCTCTTAATCCCTTCCCCCTGTCTCGCCCACCCCCCAGCCCCCTGCACTGGTAACCACTAGTTTGTTCTCTGTTTTTTTTTTTTTAATTTTTATTGGAGTATAGTTGATTTATAACGTTGTGTTAGTTTCTGCTGTACAGCAAGGTGAATCAGTTATACATACACATATACCCATTCCTTTTTAGATTCTTTTCGCATATAGTCATTACATTAGAGTATTGAGTAGGGTTCCCTGTGCTATACAGTAGGTCCTTATTAGTGTTCTCTATATCTGTGAGTCTGTTTCTTTTTCTATGACACTCACTAGTTCGTTGTATTTTTTAGGTTCCACATATAAGTGATATCATACAGCATTTGTCTTTCTCTGACTTATTTCACTTAGTGTAATACCCTCTAAGCCCACCCATGTTGCTGCAAATGACAAAATTTCATTCTTTTTTATGGCTGAGGAATATTCTATTGTGTATATATGCACCACATCTTCTTTATCCATTCATCTGTTAATGGGCACTTAGGTTGCTCCCATACCTTAGCTGTTGTAAACAGTGCTGCTATGAACACTGGGGTGCATGTGTCTTTTCAAATAGTGTTTTCATTTCTTTCAGATACATACCCCAGGAGTGGAACTGCTGGGTCATATGGTAATTCTATTTTTAGTTTTTTGAGAGACCTCCATACAGTTTTCTACAGTGGCTGCACCAATTTACATTCCCACCAACTGTGTATGGAGGGTTCCCTTTTCTCCTCGCCAATACTTGTTATTCATGGTCTTCTTAATGATGGCCATTCTAACCGGTGTGAGGTGATACCTCATTGTGGTTTTGATTTGCATTTCTCTAATAATTAGCAATGTGGAGCATCTTTCCATGAGCTTGTTGGCCATCTCTATGTCTTCTTCAATAAATTTGAAAAATGTCTATTCAGGTCTTCTGCCCATTTTTTAATCAGGTTGTTTTGTTGATACTGAGTTGTATGAGCTGTTTATATATTTTGGATATTAACTGCTAATCAGTCATATCATTAGCAAATATTTTCTCCCAGTCTGTAGGCTGTCTTTTCATGTTGTCAATGGTTTCCTTTGCTGTACAAAAGCTTTAAGTTTAATTAGGTTCCATTTGTTTATTTTTGCTTTTATTTCCTTTGCTTTAGGAGACAGATCCAAAAAAATATTGCTACGATTTATGTCAAAGCGTGTTCTGCCTGTTTTCTGCTGCAGTTTTATAGTATCCGGTCTTAACATTGAGG
The DNA here is from genome assembly GCF_059928025.1 of Delphinapterus leucas. Taxonomy (NCBI): domain Eukaryota; kingdom Metazoa; phylum Chordata; class Mammalia; order Artiodactyla; family Monodontidae; genus Delphinapterus; species Delphinapterus leucas. The sequence goes on along the minus strand of NC_143143.1, from coordinate 41,871,349 downwards.
TCTTTAATCCATTTTGAGTTTATTTTTGTATATGTTAGAGAATGTTCTAATTTCATTGTTTTACATGTGGTTGTCCAGCTTTTCCAGCACCACTTGTTGAAAAGACTGGTCTTTTCTCCATTGTATATTCTTGCCTCCTTTGCTATAGATTAACTGACCATAAATGTGTGGGTTTATTTCTGGGCTCTCTATTCGGTTCCATTGATCTATGTGTCTGTTTTTACGCCAGTAATGTACTGTTTTGATGACTGTAGCTTTGTAGTTAGGGAGTGTGATTCCTCCAGCTCTGTTCTTCTTTCTCAAGATTGTTTTGGTTATTCGGGATCTTCTGTGTTCCCATACGAATTTCAAAATTATTTGTTCTATTTCTGTGAAAAATGCCCTTGGTATTTTGATAGAGATTGCACTGAACCTGTAGATTGCCTTGGGTACTATGGTCATTTTAACAATATTAATTCTTCCAATTCATGAACACAGTATATCTTTCCATATGCTTGTATTGTCTTCAATTTCTTTCATCAGTATCTTACAGTTTTCTGAGTACAGGTCTTTTATCTCCTTAGGTAGGTTTATTCCTAGGCATTTTATAATTTTTGATGTAATGGTAAATGGGATTGTTTTCTTAATTTCTGATAGTTCATTGTTATTGTATAGAAATGCAACAAATTTCAGTATATTAATTTTGTATCCTTCAACTTTACTGAATTCACTGATGCGTTCTAGTAGTTTTCTGGTGGCATCTTTAGGGTTTTCTATGTATAGTACTATGTCGTCTGCAAAGAGTGACAGTTTTACTTCTTCCTTTACAATTTGGATTCCTTTTATTTCTTTTTCTTGTCTGATTGCTGTGGCTGGGATTTCCAATACTATGTTAAATAAAAGTGGCAAGAGTGGGCATCCTTGTCTTGTTCCTGATCTTAGAGGAAACACTTTCAGCTTTCCTTGGTGAGTGCCTGTTTATCTGATGTGACCAACTAGTGGCCTATGCCATTTCTCCATGAAGAGTGGACGGCCCCACAGCCAGTGCTGACTGTCATGGAGGCCGCCAGTCAGGTGGCTGCTGACAGTGTAAACCTGAGTCCACCTTCTGTAAGAGTGCATGCACACCCACACACACACACACACACACAAAACACAATTGTGGGTTGTGTCTACTCTCTATCCAGGTCCCACTTCATGAGGACACCAGGCTCAGTGCAGGGTGGGTAGGCAGACATAACAATGCTGTAAAGATGCAGAGAGACTAGTTTGCCAGCTGACGTTCAAACAGTAAGAGCCACGTGGGGTTGTGGGGAGACGGCAGGAGCACCGCAGGCAGAAGGCAGGCAGGAGGACTGAGAGAACAGGTGGATGATGGGGCGGGTGGTGGTGTGGCTGCAGGATCCCAGAGGAAGCAATGCACTCCCTGGACTCTACTGTGAGAGCTGGAAAGGATTTCCAGGCCAGGCCCAAGGCAAGGGCACAGAGGCAGGCGAGCACATGCCAGGTCCTTACAGCCTGGCCCCTGCTCTGAGCTCCATATGCATGTCCTGGGCTCACCTGCTGGCTCCAACTTGGCTGCCTCCAAAGAGTCTCACGGCCAACATGTCCATCCACAGCCAAACTCAAGCTCCTCCACCAAACCTGGGCCCTTCTCCTGTCTCAGCTAACGGCACCCCAAGCCTCGAGTCCCTCCCAACCCCTCACCATTCCTCTGCCCTCCCACACCCAATCAGCCCCTAGGTCCTGCCAAGTTTACCTCCCAGCACTTCCAAGTGTCCTCACCCGTCCCCTATGCACTGCCACCGCCTGGTTGACCAAACCAGCACCTCTTGCCTGGACCTTCTAACAGCCTCCTAACTGGTGACACCACATCCACCTTGTCCCCTCCAACCCACTTTCCACTCGGCAGCAAGGGTGAGCTTTCGAAACACAAATCTGACCCCTCTGCCTCCTTGCTGAAAACTCTTCAGTGCCTTCCTATTGCTTTTGGCAAAAGAACTAAACCCTGAACAGTGCCTCCAAGGTTGATGCCCAGACTTCGTTGGGCCTCCTGCTGTAGCCTCCCCCACACCCCACCCTCAACCCCCAAGTCCTCACTGAATTTGCTACTTCACAGCCATTTCTGTCACTAACTGACATGTGACTGCCCTTAGGCTGTCAGCTCTACGAGAGCTGCCACCGTACCAGTTTCAGTCCCCGGGGTACCCGGTGCTCTGCACTTAGTAGGTGCTCAGTGATATGTGTGGAAGGAATAGATGAGCCTAAGCATAGGACCTTGCCTAAAGGCACGTGATCAACATTTGATATTAGATTATTTAATTTGCATGTTTTTACTTCTATCTGAGTTCAGATCAGGTTGTTCAAGTGTCTTCCCAGAAACATGTTTCAGAACTAAACGCATGTGTTCAACCCTGAGGAAGGTGGAAAATGCTTCCAGGTGTTTCCGATGCCATCCTCACCCCTTAGGGGAAGTATTTTTCCCTTTGGGAAATCATCTCTGCTAGTCGATGTGACACTGCAGTGCGAGGTTGATTTTTATTACACATCGACTTGTAGGGTCAATATTTCTTTCTCCAGGTCACACCTAATGTCTGAAGCTAAGTTAAGGCCAAAGCGGATGGTGTGAGATCTCGGAGTAGACAGAGCCAACTTGTTTAGCTATTATCATAAATGAGAGAGAACCCAAACCAAACGCACTTCTGAAAGCATAAGGATGCGAGAGTTCAGGTTATAAGCCACGGGGCATGGTCCCTGTGCTCTATTAGATGTGCTTGGACTCCGACTGCCTGACCTTCCCTGACAGCGTGGACGTCACACCTCCATTGTGTAAGGCAGAGGCAGCGAAGGTGAGCTGTAGAGAGCCAGTGAGTAAGTGGTTCAGGTGTTGTGGTCTCTGTCATAACTATTCTGCTGCACGAAAACAGCCACGGACAATATGTGAACTAGCGGATGTGGCTTTGTTACAAGCAAACGTCACTCAGAGACACTGCAACTTGAATTTCATATAACTTTCAGGTATCGTGCAGCATTATTCTTCTTTGGATTTTTCCCAACCATTAAAAAACATAAAACCTCTCTCAGCCTGCAGGCTGCACAGAACCAGGAAGAGGCCCAGGGCCAGGGCTGCCGAGGCCTTCATAAAGCGCTGCCACCACCTGAAGCCCGGCAGCAAGCCAGGGAGCCCACCCTCCCCGGCCTGCTCGTGGGCGACTCCTGGAATCCAAGAGAGCAGAGTTTTAGTTTTTTCCCTAGAACTTTACAATTAGTCTGGAGGTCCTATTTCCAAACAAACCACTTTCAGGTAAGACACCACAGATAACTGATTAAATTAAGGCGTGAGCATGCTCTGCTGGTCTCATTCACGGGGCACCGTCTCTGCGCAGTGTCCTGGGAGGTGTGGCACCTCCCGCTCTGCACAGTGACCACCATGTGCCCACCAGTGAGATGCTCCCTGTCGACATTTTGCCACACTGGCTCTGTCACATGTCTTCTCTGTCTGTCCATCAAACCATCTCAGTTTTCGATGCTGTTTATAAATTCCCTTGCTATTGATAAGGGATTAGGACAGACAGGTAAGGACAACTCTCATCAAAATCACTTTTGCTCTCATCCTTGCTACACATAAGAAGTTATGGTCTGCTGGGGTCTTAACAGCAGGCTTTATTCTAAGCACAGCACCTAGTGAACACCTAGGATGTGATCCTGCTGACATGGGTACTAGAGAAAGAGTCAAAATTAAGTGTTGACTATTCATTAAATTTTTAAAATTTTTTTAATTTTTATTTTGTTTTTAGTTTTGGCTGTGTCAGGTCTTAGTTGCAACATGCGGGATTTTCCGTTGCAGTGTGCGAGCTCAGTAGTCGTGGCGTGTGGGCTTAGCTGCCCTGCGGCATGTGGGATCTTCGTTCCCCGGCCAGGGATCGAACCCGCGTCCCCTGGATTGGAAGGCAGATTCTTTACCACTGGACCACCAGGGAAGTCCCTCAACTATTCATTTTATATTAACAAAAGGCTAATAATATCGCTAGAAATAGGCTACACGGTCAACATAAGTACAAAATTAGGTGGCAAGGATGTCTGCCAGGATTCAGGTTTGCTTTGTGGGGCCAGCAAGTAGAGACAAAAGTGAGGCATGGAAAACCTATGGTTCCTAGGAGACTCATCATTAAGTCACACCAGGGCTCAGGAGGCAGCGTGCTCTGTGAGGGGTGACGGAGGCTGTCGGGTGAGCACAGGGACCCAGGGAGGTGGGCCACAGGAGCTCCTCAGAGCCGCGGGATGTTCTAAGGTTAGTAACACAGACTCTCAACCTCATGGTCAGTAACATATTTTTGAAAGAAAAAAATATCTACAGCCCATTAACAAACATAATCAACTTTTTGTGGCTTTGAGGCCACGTCCGTCAAGTTTGGCAATGAGCTTTTGAGGGTCCTACCAAGAGCATGGCCTATGGTGTCGGGGGCGATGAGGAAGGGCCCCAGAGGGAAGAGCCCTTGCAGTTCTAGAGTCTTACCATAAGCCTGAAAAGAATAACTAACTTATGAGAAGATGTGGTCTCTACACTCTGAATTCTGTAAGTTTAATGATTTTGACTAAGCTAAAATCAGTATTAAAATGTCTCACACAGCATCTTCAGCTAGAATTTTCCTCAAAAAAAGACGTGTTTCTGAAAAGCACAAGGCAAAAAAAAAAAAAATATTCGGAAAGAAAATAAAAATTCCCAATCAGTGTGCCAACAAATCCCTGTAAATCCTCAATTTTAAGTGTTAAGAGGCAGACCGGTCTGAGACAGCTTTAATTTGACAAAGTCTGAGTGCCCTCTGATGGTCAACCAGGGGCCCTGCAGCAGATGCCATTTTTTAGGGGTCAACTTCTTTACTCCTTCCCTTCAGCCAATCAAGCAAAGACTGTTCTTTCGTGCTGTGTGGAAAAAATAAAGTAGGCGGGCTTATGACAAGAAACGTGGAATGTTTAGGGAGCTGCTACTTTGGTAGAATTTATGGAGAATTTAGCTTTGCTAAACCAGAGACAGAGACCGGGGCTTTTATACCAGAACATAAAGGACTTCCAGAAAAACCTCACTCTTATTCCTCTGGACTACTCGTTCCTTGTGATCACCTTATCATCCCAGGGGAAGCGGCACAGGATCAGGCAAGAAGAGACAGGACGGCCGCACCAGAGCAGCAGCTGCCGCCTGGTGCCCTCCGCTGGCCACTTCCATGGCTGCAGGGCTGGCACCAAATGCCACCAGCGGCCCTGCCAGGGTGCGGTAGCTGGGTGACTTCTGCTACCTTTTCCCCAGGCAATTATGTTGCAAGCACACATCTTTTTCTTTTGGTAAAACGTTATCTCAATCCAAGCAGTAAACCACAGTTACATGGCAGGCGGTTAAAATACGCTCTCTGTTGACTAAATGGATCCGGGAGAGTGAAAACAACTTCCTGGGGAAGGTGGGGCGAGACAGTGTTTGCAGAGGAGAGGAAGCTCTGGCATGCACCTCTCAACAAAAGGGAACAAGTGGTCTTTACTCAGAGAACAGCTTCCTATTAGGACTCACTCCTTCGTACATTATGCCTTTCATCCCCACTCAACCACAAAATCATTTTGCTGAGGCAAATACAATGGTAGAAAAAGATTTACACTGAAAGAATCTTTAATAATAAACTGTTGCCTATCTGCCTACTTGCCCGTGGTTTATAATACAATAAACATCGGATTCTATTACGGCTCATGCACTGAAGCCGCTGCTCTGGAAAACGGAATATGAAAGCACGGGGACCCCACCACCATCACAATGAAATGAGCATGGATAAATGTGCTAAGAGTATCTCTTTGCATCTTTTATAGCTTGTGTGTATTAATCTGTAACGCTTATTAAGAAAGTCATTGCTATGCAAAGCAGCACCCAATCCCTTTCTCTGGCTTTTCAACAGAGTGCACTGTTTAGCCAATAGGACGGACCCTCTGGTCCTCATTCTGCATTCATCACAGGCAACATTTGCACAATGTATCTCTCAAAGGCGGCTGAAAGGAAGGCCTTAATACTCATGTAAACAACTGCAAACCAATTACTTAATGAATCAGGCCCACACATAATGAGGTGCAGACAAAGAGCTATAAATGCATTTTTGCGCCCAAGCCGCTGCTTTAAAGTAAAATCCCTCAGCTGTAGTTTGGGCTTAACTAGCACATCATAATTATTGTCTCTAGGACATCAGAGGAAGCCATTTTTTTTTTTTTTTAAGGTCCAGCAGGGTCTTTTTTTTTTTTTTTTTTTTTTGAGGTTGCTCATCAGCTCACTGACAAAATAGAGCAAAGAAGAATTTTTAAAAGTGCTACAGCAGCACTGCACTGTTACGTTTATTCTCAAGTACTGGGTTTCGAGACCACTTGTAAAAGCAATAAAGCACGAGGAGTGACTGCAGTAAGTGGGATCCTTAAATGTAAGCCTCTAAGAAATTTCAGTGAATCCAGGCACAAACAGCAAGCCCGGGGCTCTCAAAAGCCTAAGGCGGCGTATGAACACCAAACCCAGCACAAGAACCAACCATGGCAAACAGCGCGCCAAACCCACACACTCCATGCCCAGAACTTTCATCTCTGGATTATTATCAACTGTCGAGAACCCAAGGGTCCCCTGAAGGCCTCTTTTATTTTTCCGGAAAGGGGATGATGTGATTACTTATAATTTAGGAAATTAATTTCATGCAGAAACAACAGTAATAACAAAAGGCTCCTGCCTAAAACTGAAAGGGAAAGGAGTTTGATTTTATAATGAAATATAGATGCAAGATGTGAAATGTCAAATGATCAGACTGAGAAAATGTTCTACAGAATCCAACTGCTTTCTAAATGTGTTTAAACATTACTCCAAGAATATATATACACACACACACACACATATATATATATATAAAAAAGTTTAAGAAGAATTGGCTTTTTTAGTGCCTCTAAAATATAAAGAAAATAAACACTTCTAACAATCTTGAAAACCTAAAGGGATGTATTATTAAGCCAAATGGTGCCATTAAACCCTAAAAACTACCTGTAGAATTTATTATCTTTTAAAATTTCTTTCAGGAGACCCAGAACTTGAATTTATAATATAATCATAAAAATATAATACTTTAATACTCTTCCTGTCCCATAATTCATTATCTCTCACTTCCTTCAAAAACAGAGATGAAAGATATTAAAGATAATAATTTCTAAAAATTAAATGAGTGGATTCCCTAAAATTGAACACACCAGGTTTCTAAAAGAACTTAATATCAGAAAACCAGTCTCATTTAAATATATCCAGGTCCTAAAAATACTGTAGTGTTTTTCAAAATAGAAATGAAAATGAGATTTTTTTTCACTGTAAAAATACCACATTTCTGAACAAATAATTTTATCTTACGGGACATTACAAACGTAAAGTTCCTGTTTTAAAATTTCATCAGGGCGAGCAGTTAATTCGAATGTAATGCAATCATTTACAGGACATCTTTTGAGGGGAAATGTTATTACAAAAGGCAAGCTTGTGTTGTTTTAAATGCTATTTAGCCCAAAGCGGAAAGGTAGGTATGTATCAGACAACTGCTTCTACTCCCATCCACAAATTCTTCCTAAGTGACTCAGTGCCATTGCACGACCAGTATTTTATGTTGATGACACATCTAGCACACGACTCACTTATCACTGCTCCAAAAACTTACAAGGAGTGCTACAGTTTAACAAATGTGAAAAGATAAATTTTCACATTTGAAAATAAGCAAGAAGGTATCAGAGAGGGAAAGAATAGTCCAGCCCAAATACTTGGTAAAAAAGAGGAATACAAAAACAAATATCCAGCAATTGCTTGTATATATCTCTGCGGTCTCAGAAAGAAGAAACAGGCCACTTTATTTCTTTTAAGGCCTGGCTCTTTCTCTCTGCCCTCTCCGACACCCTCCATTGTGTGGTTTCTAAGCAGCCCTACTGCGAGCAGCTGTAGACGCTAATTTGTGGTTCACTGAGGTGTCAATTGAGTCTTAAACCAAGGAAACAACAGCTGCAAAACAATACTTGGCTCTGGCGCAAATATTTTCAAAGGTAGACTAAAGTTTCCACTGTCATCTCAGATAAACAGAAACCTCAACCCTAACCTTCCATCGAGTCACAGCAAAATCATCTGCAGCCAGCGCTCAATTCCCTGAGGAGTGACACCTCCCGTCTTGCTGCCGCTATTCAGAACGGCTTGCACGACTTTACCTTGACAAAGGACTGCCTTCGCTAGACGAGAAACTCGCTTCTGAAGAGATCTTGTGAGTTGTCTTTGTCTTGAATGTACCGCTGCCAATATTCAAACCTGTGACAAGCACAAGCGTGGAGAGTGAGCGTGGCCAACGCAGTGAATGCAGAAGCGGCCTCACGATAACTTGTAAAACAAACATCAACAGAGGAAGAGCTGTTCACAGAAAGCGAGGGGCTTCTGAGGCAGGGAATGACACGGAAAGGAAGGGGGCGGCTTCCCGTGATAGTTACACAGAGTACGTAAAAAGTAAAATCATTCAAAGAGCACCATTTTAAATGGCCATGATGTGTGTGTGAGCACATGGGTCTCCACCGTGGCACTAAGCTCTGGATAATTCGAGTTGTTGTAACACGGGGGCAGCGCTGGCTCACCGAGCTAACAGGAACTGGGAGCCAGTCTCAGAAGCAACTGACACCTCTGGATGACATTACCGCCCACCCGCCTTTAAGCCCCTCTGCCAAATCCTCTCTTTTTCCCTCTCACGGAGGAGAATGAACGTCCACTGAAAACCATCGAGGCTACTCCTTAACTAGCCTGAAAGGGCTGATGGGGAAGATGCACAGTCCACCCCCTTTCCCTGGAGCCTGGGGAACCAGACCACCCCACAGTGCTCCCAGCTTGCGGGCGATCCCTGACCTCTGCCTCCTGGGCATCCTCACCTTGGACGTTTCTGCTACAAGTCTGATTCTTAACTGGCAGTCAAACTAGATCGCGGATAGAGGGTGCATAAGCATCGCCTCGAAAGGCACCTACTGCATTCCTAACCTGTAACCTGCGTGCCTGCTCATAACCTCTGAAGCAAAGTGGTTCTCTTAACAATGTGTCCATGTTCGGTCCCTACAGGGTCTGCACCCGCTTAAGGGGACCAGGTCTTTTCAGACATGAAAACAAAGTGGCTTCCTTAGAGACAGGTGTGGAGACAAGAGATCTGGCGCCTGACACAGGAGATGAGCCACGTGCCTCCTCATCCATGGTTATATCTGGGGTGGCTCTGCGTTCAGTGTGTGACAGTGTGTGACGTTCCACACCGGGCACGTGGCCCTCCCACCCACCGCCTGCTTCTCGTGGGAGCTCAGAGAAGTCCCTAGGGTCAGGGTGAGGGCGAGAATGGAAACGTGATGTGTGACTGAATGCACAATAAACTCCAGAGCCAGCATCTAACTTCAATGCCAGCCAACACTACCAGGAGCACTTCGAGGATCCCAATGTCTTACAAAGCACACGCTATGATTTTGAGTGTGGAGGATGGGAACCGAATCGAGGGGTGCTTGGCTGTACAACCCGTGTTGTGTGGATCACGTCATATGAACAAACTCGTATGTTAATCATTAGCATATTTTTTTATTTTTTATTTTTTTGCGGTACGCGGGCCTCTCACTGTTGTGGCCTCTCCCGTCGCGGAGCACAGGCTCCAGACGCGCAGGCTCAGCGGCCATGGGTCACGGGCCCAGCCGCTCCGCGGCATGTGAGATCTTCCCAGACGGGGGCACGAACCCGTGTCCCCTGCATCAGCAGGCGGACTCTCAACCACTGCGCCACCAGGGAAGCCCAATCATTAGCATATTAATAGCACTATAATTTTTGATACACATCCAAGGGACTACAACTTATGTCAAATTTACTCATTGTTTGAGCCTGTCCTATTAGCCATTCAAAATATACTTACCAAAATCACATCTGTAGAGTTACCTTCCAAACCACGTATGCCTGCTAATGGGTTGTAATGCTCCAAAAGAGGCATTACTCTCTTGGGTAATTTGTAAAATGAGGGAGGGGGTTGGATAAATACTTTCTGAGATCCCTCTGGATTCTGGTTCTGTGATTCAAATGTGAAGAAAGTGATGAAAAGCAAACAGTGAATAGGGCTGTATCTTTCTACAGTGATGCAGACCTCCACTGGGGCAGAAGCCTGTTTATACCTCAACAAACTACAATGTCTCATGTTTGCGGAGTTCAAATCACCACCACCACCAACATGGCCAGCCCTCCCCGGGGGCTTTTCTCTACCAGGCACTGTGTTGGGCATTTAACCTGCACTGGCTCACTGAATCCTCACAACAACCCAAATAACTGAATTTTGCAGTAACTAATTCTAACACTAATATTATCTAGGAAATAGCTTTCCAAAGACAGACAGCTAAGTCTGATGTACCATAAATATCTCCCTCAAAAAAATGTCTGTCTGATGAAGACACCTTTGAGACAATTGAGAAATCTGAATACGGACTGGGAATTATGTGATATTAAGAAATCATTCTGATAGGTGAAATCATTCTGATAGGTGAAATTCATTCTAATAGGAGAAATTCATTCTGATAGGTAAAATCCCAGCGTGGTGGTTTATATAAAAACTAGAGCGGGGACTTCCCTGGTGGCACAGTGGTTAAGAATCCTCCTGCCAACGCAGGGGACATGGGTTCGAGCCCTGGTCCGGGAAGATCCTACATGCCGCAGAGCAACTAAGCACGTGCGCCACAACTACTGAGCCTGCGAGCCAAAACTACTGAAGCCCACGGTCCTAGAGACCGTGCTCTGCAACAAAGAGAAGCCACTGCAATGAGAAGCCCACACACTGCAATGAAGAGTTGCCCCTGCTCGCCGCAACTAGAGAAAGTCCGCGTGCAGCAACAAAGACCCAACACAGCCAAAAATAAATTAATCAATAATAATAAAAAAAAATTAGAGGGAGTTCCCTGACAGTCCAGTGGTTAGGACTCGGTGCTTTCACTGCTGTGGGCCTGGGTTTGATCCCTGTTTGGGGAACTAAGATCCCACAAGCTACGCAGGACAGCCCCCCAAAAAAAAGAAAAAAAAAAAAGCAAGTCGTTAAAGTATACTTCCTTCTGTTATTAATCCGTTTACTTTCACAAAGGGAGTTGAGGTGACTTATACCAAAAAAAAAAAAAAAAAGGAAAAAAGTGTGATAAAGTAAAAACAACTGAAAAATAATAAAAATACGATAATAACGTATAAGAAAACTAAGAAGATTACAATTGAAACAAAAATCCTAAATTGAAGGAACTACATTTAAGCTTAAAATTGAGCTCTTACTGGGATTTACAGTCTTTTCATTTGAAGAACCCCAAATCCCCCATCATTCAGGCAAGGGAGGTAGCCCAGATGACACTCCCCACTACTGATTAACAAACTGGGAAAAGGTGGGAAGGGAAAGAATTTGGGGTGTCTGTGGTGCTTAGCGACAAGGTACCATTGTGACACGTCAGGCAGAACCCAAGGGCCTGTAAGGCCATCGCCAGCACACACCCTGGAGGGAAGCTTCTTCCAAACTCCTGTTCATTAAGGACTCAAAAAGTACTGGCTCATTCTGAGATGGTGACAACCTGTTACAAAGCAAACTCCAGAAACCTCCGACAGGAGCACATCATAACACTTCCCTGTACACAGCCCTGGCCGTAGCCCTGGATCTCCCAGATACTGGCTTGTCCGCCCTGCTTACCTGACAGTGATGCAGAGGCCTCGGCCTTCTGGAATCCATCTTCAGCTTGGTGTGCACTGTCCTGAAGGGTAGACTGTTTCAGCATCTGGTAGGCTTTCGTTTCTATATATGAGAAAAAGTCCCAGGTAACAAGATACCCACAGGCAAAAGAATGAATTTGGGCCCTTACCTTACATCATACACAAAAATCAACTCAGAAAGGATTAAAGACTTAAATATAAGACCTAAAACTATTAAGTTCCTAGCAGAAAACGCAGGAGAAAAGCTTTAGGATATCACATTTGGCAGTGATTTCTTGGATACAACACCAAAAGCACACTTAATAAAGGCAAACAGGACTACAGCAAACTTAAAAACTTTTATGTGTCAAAGGAAACAATCAACAGAGCCCTTAGCCCTGCTCTAAGTTAAAGTGGGGAAGACTGTTGGGAAGGATACTAAATAAGGGTCCCGTGAAGGAACTGAGGGACACAAGCTTCCCCATTGCCTCAGGTCTCAAAGACTCCTGGGTGAAGCAGAGGATGCAGAGTTAGAGTTTTAGCAGAGACACAGCAAAACAGCACCCATGGCCACACTCTCAACATGGCCACTAACTAAAGGATTCCCCTGTCAGCTCCAGGGGCTGGCCATAGGCTGCATTCCTGTGCTTGCTGGTTCAGTTTAAGAACTGAACTACAAGGCCCGTTATTACTGGTTAAAACTACCATCATGCTGAAGGAGAAAAATATAACTTACCTTGCCCTACTGAGAATCAGTCAAGATAAAAAATAAGTATTTAAAATGAGCATCATATTTTTGAGTAGTAAATGCTATGTAATTAAAATATGCACAGATCAGGGACTCTTAACTCTGAAAATAATAAATCCTAAGGCAACATTTTTTAACATTGCTGGACTGTGAAATCAGTGTCCATTGGAACTAGCACTGATAGTTTGAAAACTTTAATAAAGAAAACACCAGATGCAGTACACGCACGAGGGGAAAGTATTGTTTTGTGTAACATCTGTGTGTGTGGGGGGAAGTGGCCTGGGATACAAAGTGTTTCTTGCTGTAGGTTAATCCCAGTGTCCCAGGGTGGCTCGACAGGAGTGCATCATAACACTCTCCGATTAATCCTAACAACCTTATCACCTCACATTCATTGTCAGGTAATCTGTTGAGGGGGTAAGGTATTAATAAAATCAAAGGTGGAGTGTCTGAATTCTAAAAAGGTAAAGAATCACTGTAAAACAGATGAAAATGCGGTTTTGTTTTTATTTTATAAAGATCAGCCAAAAAGACTTTCAGCTTTTAGGATACAAGTCCAGATTTTAATGACCATGTGCTATTTCTGCATTCAGTGAAACTTATTTGGTCAAGGAAAAGATAGCAAAAGATAGAAAGAAATTTTTTTAAAGAGAAATGAAGGAAGAAAGCGGGGAAAGAGGGGAGAGAAAGAGAGAAAGGAGAGCTGCTTCTTGATGAACAAAGGCTCCTGGTGGCTGGAAGCTGGAGCTGGGCTCTGCTGTCCACCATCTGAAGGGAAATCATTTGACTCCAGTAAGCCAGCTCTCAGGCTTCTCAGAAACCAAGAAAACATGTGCTATTTATTTTCAGGAGAGGATTTTTGTGCAAAATATCAGGTTAGTAGCTGTGAGGTGATTTCAGATTGGGGGTGGGGGATTAAGTATTCTGTCCAAATACAAGACGGAATGTATCTCATCTCTGGTGTGAGCCTGGAAGGGAGGACCGGGCAGCGAGTCACCCCCGCCCAGGGGCCATCCTAGCGCTCGGAAATCAGCTCCACATGTCTCCCACACTGGGGCCTGCCCGTCCTTCTCGAAGGACTCGGACTCTCTCACTGGGCTGCCCGTCCAGGCTGCCTCAGTCTGCTTTCAACGGTACAACAGTTTGGAGGGAGAAAGCTCATCTCTCCCGCCCACGCAGCCAGAGCCCCCACCCCCCCCCTTCCCACGCCCGGCTCCTCACGGGCACTTGATCCTTAAACCTCCTGTGGTCCTTCTCCAAGCAGAGTCACTGGCGGCCGTCCGGACAGTTTTTATGTGGGATGTGGCGGCCCTGACCCGAGTAATCAAGGGTTGGCACGATCCAGCTGAGGACCGCCGGGCACATCGCCTTCCCCCACCTCCAGTGCACGCTTCCTCTAATGGTTTCAGCGCAGAGTGAGGTTTAAAAGGTGAAAGGATTACGTGCACTCCCTTGGAGGAACAAACACTAACTGAGGCAGGACCAGCGACCCCAAAGCAGCCGGAGGGGTTGGAGCAGACGCTCAGGACTGGAGTCGTTCTCCCACAGCACCGGATACCCTTATTCACTGTTACTTTAGTCAGAAGAGCTGCACAAAACAGCAGACGAAGAACTGAGAGATGACCCAGAAAGGAAAAACAAAATCAAGGTTTGGTTAAAAAAATGATCAGGAGAGGTTACAGGCTACACAGCCTGTGGAGAAACAAGGGAAGAGGGGTTCAAGTACACAGATTCTGCAGCAGAGAGGACAGGGCAGGACTGTCAGTGCAGACACTCTCTGGGGCCCGGCAGGACCACACACGTGACTCTGGCCAGATGGGAGCGGTAGGAGGGGCGGGAGAGCTCACGCCCTGTCCGGAGGGGACAGCTGTTCTGTGGCCACGGCCGACTGCTGCCAGCCGGGAAAGCGGGCCTAGTCTTGCCAGATTTCTGGCTTAAAAAAAAATTAAAACACTGCACAGGCCACACAGAACATACTTGCAACCTTGAAACTAGACAGCGGTGAGCAATTTTTTCTGTGTCCACTGAATGTGGCACAAGAACACTCAAGAGAAAAACTTCAGCCAAGGGATACAAGCTAGATGTTAAGGATAGCTTTCTCCGCTAAAAGAGCTGACATAGCCCGGGACATAGGATCAAGGAGGCTGCAACAGCTGTCTGGAGATTGCTAGGGCGCTGTATCAAACGGACCAGATTCCAGAATTTTTGGAAGCAAGAGTATACTTTTTGCTCAAACAATTCAGACATTCTCCTGGAACAGCCTAGAAGACTTGGCCAGGACACCAACGGCATAAAGCAAAGCCACAGAGTTGAAGTCTGTGGCACTTCAGGCCCAGACTTTTCTGGAAGGAAGAAGGGCAGTGAGGAATCAAGTGGCTGAAAGCCGCATGGCGTAGCCCTGCAAATTCAGTTGTTAAATGAATGAGTGAACAGACAGGGGAGCGAAAGGAATAAAGCTGGAGGTTCCAGTTGGCCTGCTGTAAACAAGGTCGGGACGAGGGTAATATCTCAATATTTCCAAGGTGAAAAGACCTGTGTCTTAACTGCAGGGACACCATAAGTCTGCAAATTTGAGGACTGGGTGGCCCCTTAAGGCTTCACTTTGTAGCCTGTGACTCAGAACTCCAGAGAAATACTTCCTCCCGTTAGTAATGTCAAACCCTCAGAAAAAAACTGAGTAGTGCAAACAATTAGATAAAACAAGCATTTCTAAGAATACAATGATTTTCAACTAGATGCTCTGGCGCACACAGAAGTAGTGTACACGCAGGCGCAAGTTTCCAGCTCTGGGCTGCTCAGTCAGGCTTCCATTACACATTCAAAGCTGCGTCAAGACTGAGTTTCAAAAGTAGAAACTACTGCGGCTGAAAATACAAAATAAGGCAAGGGGTCCAGGGGTGAAAATCTACCCTTAGCTATCAATTCCAGACTGACGACACAACAAGAGAAATACATTTTTCCTTACTCTGTTACACAAGCTGGCTGAACCCCATCACCTATCTTCCTGCCAAGTGGTGATGGATCACCGAGATTTTTTTTTCTTTTTGATATGCATTTTGTCTAGAAAATGGGAACAGAGAAAGAAAATGAAAATGTGCTGAATAAAGGGAGGCAGGAGAGCGATGATGCTGAGGAGAGAAAGAAAAAGCCTCAACTTCTTATCTTTCATTCTCTTTTATATGCAAATGTACACCTGCTAAAATACTTCTAAATCTACCAAATAAAAAGAAAAAGAAAATATCTGGCGAACAAGTGCTTTTAACAACCCATTACAAGAGCCAGATAAACACGTGTTTCCCCAGCCTCTGAGGGGTGTCTCCGTCTCCAAGGCAGAGGCTCGGCCTGGCTGGCCTGGCTTTCGCAGAAATCCCTGGTGAAGAAAAGAAGAGAGGGAATAACAAAAGGAGATGCAAACAATGCCATACTACAGCTAGAAAAGCAACCCTGAACCGACAAAGAACTGGGCATCTCTGAGTCAGGAAGGATAACTGATTCCTGTAGGAAGCATGCAGAAATTCTAAACTTAAATTCGAAAAATAGTTTCTGCCCACGAGTTTCCCAGGGCTAACGCTTTTCATGTATTTCTGCACCCATGCCAATTTTTCATTCACACTGCACTAGATGTGTTGCTGATGGAGCAAACCCAGTTGTCTTTGCAAAATAAAACAAAAATTGTGGGATGTAACTCTAAAATTAATTCTAAAGGTAAATACTATTACTTAAAACCCAGAAATCACTTGTCTAGCAATCTACTCAAATTAAAACAAGAAACTATTAGGCTAAGGGTGCTTTCACAATTCTGAAAATACAGAAGACTCATCTTATGTTTAGGAATTAAAAAAAAAAATGCCACACGGGACTTCCCTGGTGGCGCAGTGGTTAAGAATCCACCTGCCAATATAAGGGACACGGGTTCGATCCCTGGTCTGGGAAGATCCCACATGCTGCAGAGCAACTAAGTCCGTGTGCCACAGCTACTGAGGCCGTGAGCCACAACTACTGAGCCCATGTGCCACAACTACTGAAGCCCACGCGCCTAGAGCCCGTGCTCCACAACACGAGAAGCCACCGCAATGAGAAGCCTGCGCACCGCAACTAGAGAAAGCCTGCGCGCAGCAACAAAGACCCAACGCAGCCAAAAATAAATAAATTAAAAAAAAAAAAAGAGCCACACGTCTAGGTGAACGTGAGAGGCACACAGGCTGGCTCTATAACCGGAATTACTTTTCATATCTAGACTTTCTGCGGTAACCACGACTCTACCAGCAATCCTGGGCCTGGGAGCCTCTTGTCCAGGTTTCCTCCGTCCTCACACAGGGAGGGCAGATGCACGGAGAAGGGAAACGCTCCCCGTTCAGATGAGCTGCCTGGAGATGCTTCAGGAAATAGATGTTTCCATCACATTCTGAATTTCTATGGGGCAATTCAACAATTACACCTGCAAGTAAGTGCCAGGCTTGTAACTGACCTTTAATGAATGTTCAAAAACTGAACTGAAACAGTTTTGCTGATACTACTTCACATGAAAATTCATAACCATGTAACACTGCTCAGCCATGGGAGGTGAAATTTCAACTCTCAAGGTCATGGAATCTTTAACTTTTGAGTAATTTTGATCAGGAAGCTGTATCTTAATGGCATAATTAAATAGTCTTTAAAAGCAACTTTCTAGCAATTTGTACTCAGTGATTTATAAAATGAGAAGATTTGGAAATAAAGACAGTAATATCCTCCTCCTCCTCATCATCATTTATAGCAGGGCCAGGAACAATCACTGTACATGACGAACCAGAAGCCGGCAGTGTGAAATACAAAGAAATCCCTCCCCACCCCCTGTACCCCAAATTCACGACCATCCAGAACCTCAGCATGTGACCTTATCTGTAAACAGGATCTTTGCAGATGTAATTAGCTAAGGATCTCAAGATGAACTCATCCTGGATTTACACTGGGCTCTAAATCCAATGACTGCTGTCCTGCTGGGAAGAGGACACAGAGACACAGGCGGCGGCAACGTGAGGACGAAGGCAGAGACTGGAGTCGTGCTGCCACAAACCAGGAGCCACCAGAGGCTGCCACAGGCCAGGAAGGATGCTCCTCGGAGCCTTCAGAGGGCCCTGCTGCCACTTTGATTTTGGACTTCTAGCATCCACAACTGTGAGAGAAAACATTTCTCTGGTTCTAAGCTCGTGGCACTTTGCCACAGCAGCCCTAGGGAAATCATACCCTCCCTGACCCCTGATTGTACTGAAATATCTAAAGCCCAACCTCTCCCCTCTCTCCACTCAAGTCTCTTGCATAAAATAAGGGTGTTTCACACTATGACCTACAAGGGCTCTTTCGGCTTTGAGATCCCCTGCTCCATGGTTCTCAAACCCGGGGAGTCACCTGGTGTGGTACACAAGACTGATGCCTGGGGCTCAGGCCTGGAGGTTCTGGGGCACCCGGTCCAGGGTGTGGCTGGGGTGTGGGTCTGTTTTAAAGCTCCACATGGGATTCTGCTGTGTAACCACTGAAGAGAATTTCTCAGGCACTTCTGAGTTCATCTCCTTGAAAGCACCCAATCAAGAGCTCTTCAGAAAGGCGCCTTCCATTCCTCTATGACCACGTTAAACAGGCCCCACCAGCCTGCAACGTCCTGCGTGAGGAGTTCTCTGCTGTCATGAGCAGCTGGACCCCTGCCACAGAGACGGGGCCAGGGCCAACCCAGCGGCACACAGTGCTTCCCTGGGCTCCCTTCCCCAGGCACAGCAGGTAAGGCATCCTGACTGACTGTGCATTTCCGGGACAGAAATGGTGAGGCGCAGTCTCAGGAAAGCCTGAGGAGCAGAAGTGCTTTGCCACTGGACTCCACAGTCCTCAGTTGTCACTGCAGTTTTCTCTCCCAGGATAAATCTAGCCACCGGTGACAATGCGGCCATCGTGTATTCCCAGCCTTTTCCCAATCTGATGCAAAACTCAAGCCATGATGTTTGGGGAAGCCCTGCCCACAGCCCCAGGAGCACCCTGCAAATCTAGGCTGACCTCCCACAGAGCTTCTAAATGGACGTACCTCAGTCTGACCTGGAATATTTCAGCTTGCCAAAGAATATCAGTGAGAAATGGCATAGTCAGGCAACCACTTTCAACACAGCTTGACCAAGAGAATTGGTGTCAAAAGAATGAGAGGCTGAATGGACATTCTTAGAGGCTTAATCCTCTTGAGATAAAAGCTGAGAGCCCTTTTCACATGGAGCTTAAGGAGATGAGTTTTGCCAGGATGGGCACGTGGGTGGGAAAGTACCGGTGGAGTGACTGATGGAAAGAGACGGTGTTCTGGCCTAAATCAACAAGCGCTTAAGGAAACTCCTTAGTACTTTCATTTTTATTCATTCGTTTGATGAAATGAGTGCCCATTGTGTGCCAGATACTGTGTCGGGGCTGGGTTTTTATGACACTTAGCATAAGCTGCATCATTTACTAAAATTAAAACTCACCAAATCCTCCTCAAAGGTAAATTTAGTATAAATACCAATAAAATTACCAATGTGGGAAATTTTACTTTGGGGGTATGAGTAGTTCAGAGGGAGACTTTCTCTCATAATCTAGACAAGCATGGCTTCAATTCTGGCCTAAGTGCTCCAGGGAAACACTGACCTGACTGTCCTGTACCCGCTTCGTGGTCTCAGGCTCGCCTAGGGGTACAGACTCACTCCGCTTTACAAGGGCCACCCCAGGACAGTCCACACTCAGAAATCCTCAAGAGCTGCCCACCTCTCCAGGCTTTGCTCATCATCACTCTCAAAATCGTCCTTGCAGGGCTCATCTTTTGTTAAGATACAAACCGATGTTTAACTGGTCCAGATGCCGTGATGCAGGCGCCTCTCATAAAACAAAAGAGGCTGCATGGTGGGATGGAAGGACTTCAGGGCTTAATTCCTGAAATTTGAGTGTAATTCAAGATCTGACACATTGGCTATATGGCCCTCAACAGGGCTCTCAATCTTTCCAAGTATGCCGGACCATGTGTAGAACGATTTGCTTACCTACAGGGCTCCTGTGAAGGTTAGAGACGATGGAGGCTTAGGAGGGCAGGGACCTGGTCTTTGGCTGTCCCTGGTATTCCCTGGACTCAGCCCAAGTAAAGGTGTAACATATATGCAAATTATATATTATTCTTAAATAAAGAAAACCACACACTCATAGATAATCACATTAATCTTTGATTTTGACCTGGATTCTTTAGTGTGAACAACCAGACTAAAGGAAGGGGTAGCCTGTGTCAACAAGCAGATCACAGGCTGTGGTTGTGTGCGTGGGTGTGTGTGCAGGAGGGTGTGTACGTAAGTCTCCGCACAGATGACAGGAACTAGTGTGAAACTCACATTCCCCATGACAGTGACTAACAAGGCCGATGCCTTCAGAGTGACAGCAAACTCTTTTAAGTGGTGGGGATATGCAATAAGAAGGGAAATGAATGAGAACGTCGGCTCATTTGATCCCTTCACTACGGAATGAGAATCACAGGCTTAGCATTAGAAGCAATGTCATTGCTCCCAGAAGCAAGAACCCTTCCACGGAGCCCCTCTAGAGAGCAGGTTCCTGCCACGGTTCAAGCCCTGGCACAGAACCTCATGCCTGGAAGACACCCGACTAAAAAGGCTAGAGAGTTCTGCCGTTACTGGGTGTGGATTCCTTTGCTGCAACACTCACTAACAGGGCTCCCGAGTTACACTCTATGACTATATTCGGTAAATCTGGCAGCCCCGCAAATATTTAAGAATAGCTTTTGTGCCCTTCTCAGGTTAAACTTTCCCAGGACCCTCATCATTCTGAAAACGGTGTAACTTCAGAACTTCTGCCCAATTTCCTGTGCCGGACCCTGATTTCCCTGTGACCTCGCTCTACCACATCCCTTGGGAGATGGCTATAAGGCAGAATCACACAGAAGCACCCACCCTGAGGATGAGCACTTCCGAACTGTCCAAAGTTACTACTGTAACCTGCTGGTTGTTGATGCAGGAAGCAGCTTTAACAAGTCACTTTCAATCCTGACATCGCCTGGGTTTAGTTACACTAAAGTAGCCCAGGTCAGGGGCTCAGACGGGTGAAGAAACAGAGCAGGAAGTAAAGAGCTGACAACAACGGCTGATGCCAAAGCCCAGGATCCACCACCACATCTCCTCAGCTCCCAGTGGGCAGCCTCACAAATGTTCCTTCTCTTTGGAATATTCCAGAAGGACTGTGGCCCACATAGACAGGAGAGCCTCAACAGAACTATTACAAAGGAGGAGGTGGCCTCCGTTATCTTAAATCAAACGATACACCTGCCTTACTTCACCAAAGGCCAAATCTCCAAATAATCATGGCAAAAGACACAAACATTTAGTAAAGAGATTTAGGTCAAGAACTTGGAGATCAAAGGAGCTGCAACGACAGACGCAACCAAGGAATACGCAGAGACCATGGAATATGCAAAGCAGAGATGCACAAGGCCTCTGGCAGGAACTTGGCGGGACGTGCCGAAGAGGAGGGGTGTGGTGGCAGGGCGCAGAACGGCAAGGCTCCCACTAAGAAAATGCTTCGGAAAGCTTTTTTCACATCCCCCAGGTTATTTTATATGCCTTCTGCTTTGGCCTATAACAGGCACAAAGCATTTTTTAAACTGTGAACTACTGATGGATCAATGACAATTTCTTTAAAAAAACCTTCATGGCAAATAGTCCGTATTACTTCTAAGTACATCACACCTCTTCCCACGTGAAGAGAAGAAAGACTTGAAACCCTGGTACTTGACTATCTCCTCTCTTAAGAAGAAATTCTGAGATATACAGAGAACAGACTGGAGATTACTGGTGGGGGGGTAGGGGGTGAGTGATACAGGTGACGGGGGTCAAAGGGTACAAACTTCCGGTTATAAAATCAGTAAGTCCTGGGGATGGAATGTACAGCACTGTGACTACAGTTAACACTGTGGTACCGCATATCTGAATGTTGCTGAGAGCGTAAACCTTAGAAGTTCTTATTACAAGAAAAACAATTGTAACTACATGTGGTGACGGAGATTAACGAGGCTGACTGCGCTGATCATCTTGCAACGTCTACAAACCGTGAACCATTACCTCGTGCACCTGACACGGATGTAACGTTGCATGTCAACAGTACCTCAGTTAAAAAGTCCCATGGGAAGACTACATCTGTATTAATTTGGGGACAGTCACTGACTGATACTGAACAGATGAGGAAGAATAGGCAATGAGGTCACTTCCTGGTTCCTCCCCAACAAGCCCTTAGGATTCTAACTGAAACAAATTCAGAGGTCATTAGAGATCCTGCACTCAAAGGTAGATGCAAAAGGAAAGCATTCAAATGACTTCTTGGATATCTGCAGTTTGGGATCATCTACACTTCTATTAACTCTGCTAATAAAAAAATAAACAGGGAATTCTATCAGAGTTTTCTCAAAATGAAGAAAAAAAATGCAATAAACGCATCACCAGGGAAAATGTTTAAAAGAAAAGAAAACCTCTGTATTTTGGAGTGAAATATTATCTGATGCAGAATATATACAGTAATTGCTCTACTATAAACTCCTTTTTCAAAATCAGAGTTCATTCTAGATACATGGGTTTAAAAGTAATCATCAGGCCATGAATCATATTGCCATAAAGGAAACCATTCTCTTCTGCTTATAAACAACAAAACTAACACATATGCAGATGCATGCCTCAGTACCTCCGTGCAATGGTGTGTTTACTTGCATAAATATTTAAGGTCAGACCTTTGAATTTATAATGAAGTAGCACACCACTTTACAAAATAAGGTACTAGTAAATTTAGATGTACGACAAATAAGAACTCTGTTCAGAATACTAATTGCTGCTATTGATATTCTAAAACTAAAATAAGTAATGACATTTAGATTTCACCTAAACAGACCTAACATATGTGCAGAAATCTTAACAGATCTTAATGAAACTTTACTGCTAAAATTTTTAAATGATCAGATGGGCTTTGTAACTGAGGCACAAGCAAGCTTCTTGTCCAGCACTGGTTTTTTTCCTGCTCTTATTACAGTATAATGATACATTCAATTATTACAGGAAAGAAAAGAGGGAAATCAGAAACATCTGTAGTTGGCCATAGAATGACTGGTGTTCCCCATGGGGGCTGACCTTATCACACAGACGCAGGTGCTGAAAGGCTCATGGGGGGGTGGGACACTCACACGTGTAAACATGTAACAATTCTGAAGGACTCAGCAGACAGGGTTATTTTCTACCTTCCTTTATGTTAACCTAAGCTCACACCTCATGCTCTCAGGATTGATCCCTTGCTGCAGCACGTGGTAGTGGAATGCACTTGCTCTTCGCAGAGTCCACAACCACCAACCTGAAATGTTCTGGTTATATAAGGAAGTTGAATCTGAGGCCCTCAGGCAGCCACGACCTTACCTGTGACTGGCATCCTCGCTGCCATGCTTTCTTCTGCGCTCTCGTCTCCGCAGCCACTGGAAACTTCTAAAAATCAAACATATGATAATA